>NW_026889758.1:3602500-4202500 GCF_033153115.1 Saccostrea echinata | reverse complement strand
CCATGACGTCAGACAATAACACTTAATTGACACAGCAGATCCAGTATCAATGAGTGCCTGTGTTGGTACACCTTGTACACGCATGCACTTCGACTTCATTTGATAACCTAACAAGAGTCGCATTCTGTCTTGAAATGGGTTTACTAGTCCTTCATGTGTGCGAAATAAAATCATGCAGACGTCTTGAATGATCTAGTCTCAGTAGTCTGATGATGGCGTCTTTTGTCTAAGTGTCCATATTGACCACATCTTATGCATAGATCGAAGTTCTGAATTGTCAGTAGTCTCAGTGGAACAATGTTTCTGTATGAAGCCACCAGTTTGTCCCTTATCAGTGGCTTATATTGGTTTAAATCCTGGTTCTTGCTTCTGTATCTGCCATATCCTCTTCTGTTCGGATATGATGATCCTTGATTTGCACTACCGCTATAGCCTCTTCCAAATTGACCTCGACTTCTGCTAAAGTGTCCTCTACCTTGTCTATGATTTCCTGAATTGTAATTTCCTGTTCTTGTCTGATCAATACTTGGAGGAAAATAATCCTTTGATTTCTTGACCTTGTTCCATATCTTGATTTTTTTATCCATTGCTTTTAATTTCCGAAGGATTAGCTCCATAAAGGAATATCTCCAATTTTGGATACTTGTGATTTCTTGTCATTTAATGTTGAAGATGAAGGTGCTTATAGTTTCGTGTCAAGCTTGATGGTACATTATACTTCCTTTCTTAATGTTTCAAAGTCATTCATGGTGTCATATTTGTAGCGGCTGGCATAGCAGAGCTTGCTGTCACTTATTTTGTCCTGAGCTTTTCATTCTTAACATCATTTGATAATCTTTGTAATATCCTCGCTAATCTCATGCCAAACTACAGTTTCTCCTTCCCCTTGGTTTGAAGCATAATTATATCCATTGACATTAAAAAGATGCTTGAGTTTCTGATTGACAATATCTATGTGGTTTTTGGAGACCAGGTCTTCCAACAATCTATTGGAATTCCTATGAGTACCAATTGCGCCCCGTTATTAGCAGACCTTTTTTGTATTCATATGAAGCAGAATTTGTCCAAAATCTTGTACGTGAAAAGAAGAAAACACTTGCTGTGGCCTTCAACTCGACGATATATCAGATATATTAGATATATCGACGACGTATTGTCAATTAACAATGGCTATTTTCATTCTTATGTCGATACGATATATCCTGGTGAACTTGAGATAAAAGATACTACAGAGTCTGACACATCTGTTTCATATTTGGATATTTTACTTGAAAAAGACGTTAATGGTAATCTAACAACCAAGCTTTATGATAAACGTGATGACTTTAACTTTTCAATCGTCAACTTCCCTTACTTATGCAGCAATATACCTTCATCACCTGCATACGGGGTATATATCTCTCAGTTGATTCGATACGCAAGAGCATGCTCTACGTATGTATAATTTCTAAGACGAGGTAAATTATTGACAAATAAGTTGATGAAACAAGAATATCAGCTGTCTCGTTTAAAGTCATCATTTCGTAAGTTCTATGGTCGATACAATGACCTTGTCAGCAAATACAATTTATCATCGAGTCAAATGCTGACTGACGTTTTTCATACTAATTGTTAGGCCATTATTTACACACTGAATTGTCGACGGATTTGGAATGTGGAATTAAATGTGGAATGAAATATATGGAGATAACGAACAGTATTCAAGCTCAAAAGTCCATTAAACAATACAAAATAGGAGCAGAGCAAACACGGACCTCCAAACATCAGAGGTGGGATCAGGTGCCATGGAGGAGTGAGCATCCCCTGCCGACCGGTCACACCCGCCGTGTGCTCCTTGTCATGATCGGAAATAACGGAAAAATCCGTCGACAATTCAGTGTGTAAATAATGGCCTAACAATTAGTATGAAAAATGTCAGTCAGCATTTGACTCAATGATAAATTGTATTTGCTTACAAGGTCATTGTATCGACCATAGAACTTACGAAATGATGACTTTAAACGAGAGAGCTGATATATCACAAATAAATTTTCAGACTTGTTTTTTCTTTGTTTACCTAACATTTTGGGTTTAATATGTAAAATAATTTTGCTAAATATAACTATAAATATAAAATACATAATAATTACCACTTTTGTTAAAAAAAATTGTATTGCAATAGATAAACGCTTTAGAACTATGGATAAATTATTCTTATTCGTGAAGAAATATTTTGTTCAATACTAAAAGAAGATTTTATAACTAATTCAAAATAGCCTGATATGTATCGTATCTTCACACACACACACACACACACACACACCCTCACACACACACACACACACACACACACACACACACACACACACACACACACACACACACACACACACACACACACATATATATATATATATATATATATATATATATATATATATATATATATATATATATATATATATATATATATATATATATATATATATATATATGTGTGTGTGTGTGTGTGTGTGTGTGTGTGTGTGTATGTATCACGAAGTATATCAACATAGACGTTGTACCATCCAAGCCTACTCTGCTGGTGTGTAATAAAGATGTATCTTCGTGATTTCAGTGTTTTTTTTAAGAATTTTAAAGAAATGTCTATATTTCTAACCATAGCAACAGTAATTTTTTTTTAGAAATCATAAACCGATACAAAAAATTATGTATCTCGTATAGTCTATTTAAAAGCCAAGGCTTACTAAAATCAGTCGAAAACTGCTTGAAGAGTAGCATTTTGAAAGAATTTTAAAGAAATTTCTGTTTAAAGTAACTATGGGCCCATCTGTCAAAACTGTTTTATAGAATTATCTATTTTAGTATACCCAACTTCTACTCCAAGTTGAATTGAAATCAGACAAAAACTAAGAGGAGTGGCATTTGGAAAAAAAATCAAAATGCTCTCTATATTAAGTAAATGGCAGCACTCGTCATGTATCTTAGAATGATGTATTTGTGTACATAGTCCTATTAAAATTGCACCAAAACTGTTGGAGGAATAGCATTTTCACTCTACTTTTAGTAACCCTGGCAACATCATTCGTCGAAATCAAAAACAGTTAAGCATTGAATAATGTATATTAATATAGGCTGACTGTGAAATCGAACCAAAACAATAGGAGGAATAGCGGTTTGAATGAATTGCACAAAAATATCTTTTTTAATAACCATGGCAATAGTGTTCCATGAAATCAAAAACCGAAAACAGAATTTTTGTATCTAGTATAGTCAACTTGTGCTCCAAGTATAAATGGAATTGGTTCAAAGCTGTAGAAGAAGTTTGTTTGTGTATTGTTTACGCCTCTCTCGAGAATTTTTCACTCATATGGAGACGCCACCATTTGCCGGTGGAGGGCTGCAAATTTATACCTTTATTCGGCACTTAGGGCCATTGAGCAGTTAGGGATCTTTTTCGTGCCAACACCTACTGCGACCTTACTTTATACGGTGTCATCCGAAGGACCGGTCTCCACGTCCCGCAGTGGATTCTGTAGAAGAAGTAGTTTTGAAAGAATAAATTTGATTCTAACACTATGTTATGAAGCTTTTACATAAGTTTCAGTTTTTGTTGTCCAGTGGTTCTTGAGAAGATTTTTCCCTATACATTTCCATGTAAAACTTTGATCCCCTCTTGTGGCCCCACCCTACACCTGGAGGTCATGATTTGGACAAACTTGAATCTACAGTATGTTATAAAAGTTTCACATGAGTTAAAATTTTTCTGGCCGAGAGGTTCTTGAAAAGATTTTTGAAATATACCATTCAACTTTCACTCATTCTTAACTTCCCTTGAAAGAGGGTGTGACCCTTTATTTGAACAACTTTTAATCTCCTTCATATAAGGATACTAGTACTTTGAGGCAATTTTGTTTTAAATGTCACAGTGGTTCTCGAGAAGAAGATGAAATAATTATTGTAAAATTATGATGAAAACAACGCATTTTACACACTGTTTTACATGAGAAATATTTTACACATTACACCTTTAGTGTGTCTCTTGTTATTTTAACTAAGATAAATACGATTAATCCTGACTGGTTCAATTTTGTACAGGCCCATGTATGATAATTATACCCTGAGGGGTATGTTAACCTGTCTCAACAAATCAGGTGAGGGTTCACAGTCAGTAATTTTCAATAATCACACAAAATTTAGTTCATTTTTGCATACTAAGGAAGTAGTGTATTTTCTAAGGGATATTTAAGTAGGAACTTACATGTTCTTAGGCAATAGGAGTTTCATATGAAACATGGGAAAATCTTAACTGCAAATCTACTAATGTTGTCTACGGAATAGAATGTAATCTTTGTGGACTTGTTTATGTTGGTGAAACCAAGGGTTCACTTCATAAAAGAATATCGGGTCATAAATTTCAAATCAACAACGGGGGTCAGCAGCTTCTCTACAAACACTTTAATTTACCTGATCATTCAATTTTGTCAATGGAAATTAGAATTGTAGAAAAAAGATTTACCATCATACAGACAGTACATCACTGAGTACACCTTTCCGTAGACAACGAGAAGAATTTTGGATTAGAATTCTAGGGACAGCCTTTCCCTATGGATGTAATGACAATGTCGATAGTGTTGGAAATCTTTCCAGTCCACAGTGTAACAATGTAAATGTAATGGAACTTTTTAACCATACACAGAGACGTAAGCGTAGTCATGGAAATCAACCTTTAATACACGATGTCTCTTTTGATTCATTACTACCTTACGTAAATCAACAGTTAGGTCTACATCATATTCGCACCAAACTTTACTCTGTCCCTTTAAACTTTTTAATAGTCTTCCTGAAAAGGTCAAGGAAAGTCCATTTTTTGATTCCTCGACACCAGAATATAGGCTCGGATCTGTGATTATGGATATTGCAAATCATAGGCTTTAAAACCCCCACGTTTTACTGAAGAAACAGCAGTTAAAACAGTCCGTTTTTCCCCTTAAACTTCAATATGCCAACAAAGGAATTGACGCGTTTAATATAAGTAATATTCTTAATCACAAATGGGTCAAGTCTTGTATTCCACCATATTTCAAGTTAAAGACTGCACCTTGTATTTCCTACAATTATACATCGACTATGCTTCCAAACTTTTTAATTACAAGAAAATTTTACAATGCCTGGATATCGAATATCTGAATCATAATCCTCCATCGTGTTCATGTTCTTCTTCACCCTATAACTATAGTCCCGTTGAGCACGTTATTAGTGGTGACGTAAATATATTTAATAATGAGTACCTTAGATCACTAATTTGAAAAGGTCCTAATATAGGGAACCCCGATCCTTCAACTGGCAAAATATTATGGATTCTGTAGAGAATTACGCCAGGCAATGGGCCAGACATGAAAAAGAAGACCTTGACACTTTGTCAGAATGGATTAAATGTATCAGATGTATGTTAAAATTGCGCATTAAAAGATTGAGGGGTAATATGAGAACCATCTATCCTTCTGTATTCAATAATCCAGAAGTGAAAAAAGAATTAGATAGATTACATGATCAGTACGTACTGGTCCCTGCTGACAAAGCAGGTAACAACACTGTCTTTGTTTGTAAGGCTCATTATATTAAATGTATTTTAGAGGAAGTGGTAATCCAACTTATACTCATAGTTCTCTTTCTAAGGAAGAAATTCTTCTAAATCATATGTCAGTTTTGAATATTTTTAATAACCAAACAACCAAAATGAATTTGATTTACCATATCTATATTGGATTCCGAAACTTCATAAAAATCCTTACAAAGATACATAGCGGGTTCCAGTAAATGTTCTACCAAGCCTCTTTCTTTACTCCTCACTAAGATATTAACAGTAGTGAAGGGGAAACTTCAAGAGTACTGTGCAACAATATATTCGAAAAGTGGTGTAAATCAGATGTGGATACTTAAAAATTTCAAGGAACTTTTGGAAAATTTGAAATAACAAGATTTTACCAAAATCATCAGCTTAAAAACTTACGACTTTTCAACTTTATACACAAATATTCCCCACGATAAATTAAAATCTAGGCTTTTTCAATAAAAATGGAACTCGTAAATTTACTTATCTTGTCATTAGTCATTTGCAAAATTATTTTGTTAAAAAACATTCTGATTGTACACACAAGTACCCCGAAGTTGACATTAAAAAGATGCTTGAGTGTCTGTTTCATAATATCTATGTGGTTTTTGGAGACCAGGTCTTCCAACAATCTATTGGAATTCCCATGGGTACCAATTGCGCCCCGTTATTAGCAGACCTTTTTTGTATTCATATGAAGCAGAATTCGTCCAAAACTTATACGTGAAAAGAAGAAAACACTTGCTTTGGCCTTCAACTCGACATTTAGATATATCGACGACGTATTGCCAATTAACAATGGTTATTTCCATTCTTACGTCGATACGATATATCCCGGTCAGCTTGAGATAAAAGATACTACAGAGTCTGACACATCTGTTTCATATTTGGATATTTTACTTGAAAAAGACGTTAATGGTAATCTAACAACCAAGCTTTATGATAAACGTGATGACTTTAACTTTTCAATCGTCAACTTCCCTTACTTATGCAGCAATATACCTTCATCACCTGCATATGGGGTATATATCTCTCAGTTGATTCGATACGCAAGAGCATGCTCTACGTATGTATAATTTCTAAGACGAGGTAAATTATTGACAAAAAGGTTGATGAAACAAGAATATCAGCTGTCTCGGTTAAAGTCATCATTTCGTAAGTTCTATGGTCGATACAATGACCTTGTCAGCAAATACAATTTATCATTGAGTCAAATGCTGACTGACATTTTTCATACTAATTGTTAGCCATTATTTACACACTGAATTCTCGCCGGATTTTTCCATTATTTCCCGATCATGACAAGGAGCACACGGCGGGTGTGACCGGTCGGCAGGGGATGCTCACTCCTCCAAAGCACCTGATCCCACCCCTGATGTTTAGGAGGCCCATGTTTGCACTGCACCTAGTATTTTGTAATGTTTAATGGACTTTTGAGCTTGAATACTGTTCGTTATCTCCATATATTTCATTATAAATCATCAGAAAAGACTTCTGGCAGTGTCCTTTTGTAATTAGATCTAGATCAAAGACAAGATTGTGAGTAATTTTTTGTTTACATTTCTGGCATCGTCTCAAGCCACGGTCCGGAGTCCGCTCATAGCTCTTCTCCAGAATGGGAGAGGATCGTACATTTTGGCCGTGGTTTGCGACGATGCATTTCTGGGAGGAATATCATTCCAGCCAGTATGAATTACACATTATAAAATTTTTAAAAGTTAATCAATTAAACACAAAATCTTATAATTTCATTTTAATTTTTGGCCCAAGTAGATGTAAGAAAGAAGAAAGAAAAGGAGAGAGATTACCTTAGGTCAAGGGGGTGGTGATGACCTCCAGGGAGTCATAACCTTTATACCCTTAATTGCAAAATGACACAAGAAACAAAAAGTTTTCAACCATTTTTGAGATACGTGACCATTTTTCGTTTCAGGAACGGGGTGGTTAGGGAGACCTTTGGGAGTCATGTCCCCTTATACAATTTTATGTGTCATAATACAAAGATGGCTTAGTCTGGTACCCTTCCCACAATTCGGTTCGCGCACTCTCTACATCAATGTTGGAAGGGTACCAGACTAAAGATGGCTTTGGGGGTTTTGATTTTATTAAAAGCCCTTTGATTGTTTCCACTTCCAGGGAATTGGAATGACCCCAGGGACTTGCTTCAATGTATAACTTGCATGTGGCATATAATGATCTTTGACCCATTTCAAATTATAGCCTAACCATTTGCATTTCAGATTATTTTACCCTATTCTCTACCGAAACATGTACTTACCGCCTGTTAAAGGTACTGCTAACTTCATAAAATATAATCCATTTAAAACACAATGAATTAATTCCTACTGATATAATGTGCACACTATATATAATCCAAAAAGGATACTCCTAAAACTAGTATTTGTAGGGTGACACAAGTCAAATGCCAGGCGTGGGTCTAGAAATTTTCAAAAAGGTGTACTTGCATAAAATTTATTATAACAAATGATGTTTTTTGTCATAACTTTGTGCTATATATTCCAAATATGACAGGAAAGCAGGCAAATTGTGGGTGGGGTTGGTTTTTGACAAAATTGATTGGGTGTGGGTTTGAAAAGGGTTTTACCTACCGAAATACTGATAAAAGTTTGCACAATTTGATCAATTCTGAAAGTTGTCATTTTGGCATCTGATTTTTTTTTAAGTTCAATGCTATGCACTTAAATAATAATATTTGTTGTTTTGAAAATATATTCAAAAAGTTTCAATTATGGGCCAAAACTATATTCCCCTTTTATTTACAACTATGATCTTTTAAAAATTCTCTTTTAAACATAATTTACATCATTGAATTCGGTAATTTCAGACTGGTGATGAATTTACTATATGAAATACCTACCTAACCTGAGCATTTTATGCTTGATTGATAAGTACATGTATATATTCTGTGTAAATTATGAAATTATTGTGGCTTTTTCCTTGTTTATAAAAAAGCGTAAACTGTTCCAATCCAGGTTATACCAGTATAACTTGGGTAGCTATTACCCAAACAAAGAAGTGTGCATTTAAATGTAAACACCTTTGTGCGGGTATTACTGTTTTATGACAGCATCTAGTTAAAATGTTGGATCAATTTCTCACTGGGGTAGATGTTATCATATACACAATCAAGTTTGTTGTGTATCTGCTTGGGGGTTGCATCTGTCCGTAAAGTAAGGAGCACACTCCTAGCCTTATCATTTAAAGACCTTATTGCTTGTAGAATTGTATAGAATTATGTGTGTTGCAATTTGCTAATCGACCGTAGTAAAATTTTGCAAATCTATTACCATATTACCCATCGGTTGGATGTTTGATTTCATTGGAATTAATAATACATGTACTTTGTATATGAAAGACAGAATCCTGCAATACCTCTGATAATACTGTCCAATCCCACTGAATGATAAACCGCAAAGCGGTTTATAAAAAAGCGTAAACTGTTCCAATCCAGGTTATACCAGCATAACTAGGGTAGCTATTTAATTCATTCCTTATTATTTAATTTTCCATCAATGAGTGTAGAAAATAAGAAAATTTCTTCTTCAAAAATGCCTTTTAATAAATCTCAATTTAAAAGTAACGTCAAGCGAATTGATACGTTTTTGACGCAAGTCATTGTGACGTAGGCAACACGTTATACAATATAAATTTATTTTTCTATCCAATCAAATGACGTGTTACAACCAGAATTAAATTATTCAAAAATTTAAAAAACAAACAAACACAAAATTTGACCGCATATGGTTCACCGTTATATGCATTTGTTAAAATAATAAATATTGCGTGCCTTTTAGGGTAACAATAAAACTTTTCATCACAAGAAAACTATTGTAATCCATAGCGCATAGAAAATTTTCAATGTTACCTCAACTACATGCAATATTTATATAAAAATAATATAAAGCGTCAGAATCAGTGAAATTGAGTAATGGTTGACAGCTTTAATATGTCACTGTATATATAAGAGCGAGTGAGTGAAATAAATACATGCTGTTTTCTTTTCAATATTGTATTTTTGCTAATAAATTTCTTCTGTTTTTTCTGCAATATATTGTTTTTCCTTCTCAACTTCACAAAATCCGAACAGAACTCATTGTATTGCCATTGATAGACAACGGACAAATTTGGCTGAAGTGAGCTTATTACTGTATACATGTACAAGCTAACCTTGCTGAGTGTGTTTAGTTCAGTGTGACAGTTTACATGTCAATGATAACAAAATAACTAATTATACCTGTAACTTCTAAAATTATATTTTATTAAAATCTTATTCCATCTGATTTGGATATTGTTTCCTTCTGCACTAGACAATACTTGAATTTTTTACCAGAGGAATGGATAATACAACTGCTGCATATATCACCCATTGATTTAATATATATATATATATATATATATATATATATATATATATATATATATATATATATATATATATATATATATATATATTTTAAATCAATATATATATATATATATATATATATATATATATATATATATATATATATATATATATATATATATATATATATATATATATATATATATATATATATTAGGGATGGCAATTTGTAACCGGTTAACCGATTACTCAGTCGGAACGATGTTAATCGATTAGAAAATCTGTAATCGGTTAGTCGGAAAAAAATAAAATATATGTAAATTTGAACGCAATTTTCTTAAAATTTATTTCAAAAAAAAAATGTTGCACAAATGGTGATAATTTAGAGTTTGCACATATCTATTTAAGGTTATTTGGAGGTAATTATGGCTCTCTTGATTGAGATTGCGTGGGTAATTGGTCAGTTTGTGAAGAGTTAATTACTGTTTAAACAACCTGTCGGTACCCTGACTGTTCTGTAATTCTTTAATGATATTAATTTAATCAGAGTTGAGCACTGTGAACCGTCTATCTTTTGCCGTTTGCTATTAAATTATAGCTTTAGACAAACATTGTAACATAAGTGAAAGTTCAGACTTAGTCTTGGTTATAGTAACAATGCAAGACAAGAGATCAGTTTATTCTCAACTGGAACAAAGTATAGAGAGGAAGAATGCAGAATGAACTTGTGTGACATCTTGAAAATTATAAATGTCTGATTTCTCAGGCACGTTACATGGTTTTCTTCATTTGTTTCTTGTCTATTGAAATTGAAGTAAAACATAATTATATACAAAAGGTTTCCTGATCAAGATAAACAGATAGTTTATAACGTCTAACTTCCTTTTTAGTCTTCTTGTGTATGTGAATAAAGAAAATATGTATTTTGATACGATTAACCGGTTAATCGGTCGGAACGTCTTGCGGTTAACCGATTAGCAATTCTGTATTCGATTGCCATCCCTAATATGTATATATATATATAGTAATTTCGTTTAGTACGAACATAGCGAATTTACGAATATGGCTAAGTTTTTTGCAATCCCCGGCTTAATTCCTAGAAATTCTTTGTAAAATGTTACGGCTATAGCGAACTCGGATAAAGCGAATTTATGGTCATAGCCAACTAATTTTGTGTTACCTAGAAGTTCAAAATAAAGAAATGTAAATCTTTTATAGCGAATTTTCAAAGATCTCAATTTTTAAAATATTGAACTGATTTTAATTTTGTAAGCATTCATATTTGAAACTCAGTTCATCCGAAAACTTTTGAAGTCCAAGGTAAATTTTGTATTCAAGGTATTGAGCTTTAAATGTGGACTGTAGCAACTTTTGTTTGACAAAGTTGTGGTCATGGCTGACGTTGAAAAAAATGTTATACCATGTCAGGAGTGCAACACGAAAAATGTAGTGTTGCCAAAAAAACATTGATTTTAAAAATCTGAAAGACAATTAAATCAAAAAAGAATTTTCAAAGTGTATAACAATAACTGATATACAATTTAAAACTTAAAAATGTTATATAAATCACAAGCAGCATTAATGAGAGTCAAGCATCTGTGTATACCCAATAATGTCAGGAGTGCAACATTTGATGTTTTGTTCCCCAGCATGAAAAAACTTTTATCAGTATGATTCTCTGGTTTTTATTTTGGAAAATAAAGACACCGAGAACATTTTTACCAAATAGATTTATTAATTACAGGGTCTGTCTGTGTTTCAGATCTATAATTATATGGTCAGGCTAAGAAATATTCTTTAATTAAATAAATAATGATCTATTTGAATATTTTAGTACTAAATAATTGACAGTTTTATTATTAAAATCCTTCTTTTTTTCAATTTTATCAATTCGGATGTGTTTTTATCTTTCCTTTGATTTTTTAAGAATGTGAAAAATAAACACTGAAAAATTTTATAAAGTTCAAAAAATTCCACCTCAACTTCACTGAAAAAACAGAATAAGTTCTGATATAATTTTCGCTTCACAATTCTACCTTAAAGACTCCTGTGCTCTTGGTCAGGAGTGCAACAAATATCTTAGAATTATTACTGATCAAATATGAATAAATATAAAGAAAAAAGTGATGAGTAGAATGTTTCTGGTTGACCTCAGTTGCTTATAGTGTTTGTCCTGTGAAGAAAATATACTATAAAATATATTTTTATCTTCTTAATATATATTTTAGCTAGTTTTTTTTTTTACATAAATAGAGAATAATTCAAGATATAAAGCCAAGTTTAAATACTTTCATGTGTTTTCGTTATGAAGTATTGGACTATAAATATTGCACACTTTTGTTATCACTTGATGTCGCCGACACTTTATGAATTTTTGTGTTCTGTGGTTTCAATTTTTAATTTTACTGCAGTCAGGAGTGCAACAAAACTGTTCTTTAATTATCAATGATCTCCTTCTATCTTTACTAAAAAATAAATTGAAGAAAACGTTTGATACTATTTGATGTCCAAAACAAATGTTTATCAACTAACTACCAGTGGCGTAGCATCCATTGAGGCACGGAAGCATGTGCTTCCACATTGTTCGGTGGGGGGAAATGAATTCATAAAAAGTTAAAATGATTTTCAAAAATAAATTTGAAACACTCTCCGAAGAAAATACTGAACTGTAGAAAAAGTTTGCATTATTTGTTTAATGTTTTAATTTTTCAATTTATATTAAATTTATGAATATCATTTCTATATATAATTCATAAGACTCAAGTTCATGAAAACATGCATGTATGACTGAAATTTCAAAAGCATTTTATAAAGGATAATACATACTTAGTTTAAGATGTATAACATTGAATATATGTAAAAAGCATATAGGCCTATAACAGGCTAATAATAAGGACATCTGGGAGACTGCTGCTAAAAAGTATTTAGAAAAAACAAATTAACAATTAACATTTTATGGTTTAAAATGTTATTAACCTTTTTTAAGTCGATCGTCACTTGTCTAAAATGCACCAGCTTCCAGGGGCTTCGCAGCCAGAGTCCCCAGGACTTCGCCTTGGTCCCACCGGGGCCTTGTGCCCCCCCCCTGCCATTTTATGCTTTCACATTGATCGACCCCAAGCTACGCCACTGACTACAGACATTTACAGTCAATTCAGAGAATAGTTTTCATCACTTAACACATATTTTTAAATACAGTGTATATATATTACACATTGCAAATAACCATGTTTTGAAGTCTTCAAAATATTTAAAAAAACAAGTAAATGATAAAAAATATAAAAAACGACGAACTGATTTACAAACTAAGAACGGGTTATTGTGTGTTACAATTTTTAAAACAATGTTAAATGAAATTAGATATCAGATGTCAGGAGTGCAACACAGTAATGTAACATAGGGTCACTTCAAAATCTAGTATTTATTGTCAGAAAACTTGCATGCCAAAATTCTCTTCTGGCTTAAATTTAAAGAACAGACTTATATGTACAAAAATGATCTGGGGGAATTTTATTGTTCCATATTTCTTTCATATTAAAACTTTTTTCAAACAAGAATTAAAAAATGATATAAAATAACAATCAAAAAGCCAAATTTTTTCCACATATACAAGAGAAGAAACTCAATCAAGGTTTAGATCTAATCATTTATATCTCTGATACCATTTTGAAGCATAAAAACTATAATTTCTTTTGATTATGTATTATAGAAAGTCTTTTAGGATATAGTGATATTTTCTTTTTTCAAATAGTTTTACTAATAAAAATTCTGAAACTTTATTATCCAATTCTCTATTTCATTGCAACTTCAGGAATTTTAACAAGAAATCATGTACAATATGATGATATAAGTGAAAAATATTTTATGGGTAGTTGATGTTTTTTTTAAATTTCAATTTGGTGGTCTTTTTCTTTTATATACTTCCCTAAATACATTTGGTAGTCATACTTGAATGGAAAATATCTATATTGCGAAATCGCTATGTATACTTTAACGAATGCGTTATACAGATATAACAAATTACAAATACATGTATAGCGTTTAAATTCGCAGTTCCCCGGAACTTCGCTATACCCTAGTTTTACTCTCTCTCTCTCTCTCTCTCTCTCTCTCTCTATATATATATATATATATATATATATATATATATATATATCACAATCACATTTATATGACTTATTTCGGAAGCCTAATAAACCCTTTAATGTTATCAAATTCTCCTCCCACACTTATGGCCCTTACAAAGATGTGGGCATGTAGACCTGACCAGTTTGTGACCGACAGAGGGAGACCAAATGTGATATTTGTGGATGTGGTCTCCTGCCACTGTAGAATGTCGCTTCCTCCTTCCACGGTGCCCGCTGACACTTCATAATACAAAGTGTACGGAGAGGAGAAAATTCCTTCCCAGAAAACTGTGAATTCATTTTTCCCAGAATGCCAGTTAACTATCATTTCCCTATTTGCTGCAATGAAAGAAAAGACAATTGCGTAAATAAACGACATCAATGAGGGATGAAGCAATATAGCATAAAAATACAGAAAATTTTGATTCTAGAACGCACAAATGTTGTCCTCCTACCTTTTTTTGGTTTCCCATTTGCAATGGTCAAGTTAGACTGGACATTTCTGCTTTTTAGCAGAACTTTATTTATAGCTTGGACTGAAATATTCTTCAAACCCTGTGACATATTCATGTTGATGATGTTCGCGCTCAAAATATCTTGCCCATTTGGGAACGACATCTTTTCTTCTATTGTGTCATTGCCACTAGAACAGGTAATCTGTAATCAAATAAAAAGAATAATATATATGTTTTTAAAATCTTCTTGTGATACGACAGCAAAGTGAAAATTTCAATTACAGTTCTCTACTAAATCATCACAATTGCTGCAAAATGTCTGATATTTCTTTTGTTTGTTTTTTGTTTGTTTGTTTTTGTTTTGTTTTGTTTTGTGTTTTTTGCTAAGAATCTTCTACAGGAAAAGTATGTGTGCCACAAAGTACAATAATGGTTCGTGTATATATTATTTTTATATACCTTGTATTGATCCAGGCCTACGTAATCCTCGAATCCGCTCCACTGAATCCTGATATTGTTTATTACACTTTGGTAGTGGTTTTTGGCTGGATACTCTGTAGTAGATAGCGGAATAATATTGATTTCAGCATGTCTAATTGAAGGATGACGAATAGAAATCTTTACTCCATTCGTGGATCTGGAACTTGTCAGTCCAGCACGGTTGTGACAACGAATTGTAGAAAACAAGGTCCTGTTAGCTAGTTTAATGTAAGGAAAGTCCGTAAAGGCTGTCCTCAAAGATTCTGATAAACGAACAAAGCTTTGCAACTCGATGCCTTGTGGTTGGAATCCTGCAACAAATGTGTGAGTTTTCAGATATAAGATTGTTTCTTAACCATTTTTCATATTTTTTGACTTTCATTTTAACAATCTTACCTATTGCCCATTCACAAAAATCGATTCCGGATTCTTCATCCTCGACGTCAAAGTTCACAGCTACCTCATTGTCTGTCCATGCATCTTCATCCACATCTGAAGAAGAAACAAAATGTTCAAAGGAAACCTGAAAATATGTGTGATTATTTCAAAAAATAAATAGATTATAGTGGTCCAAATGTGCAAATAAAAATAGCATACTCAACAATCTGCCATCATTAACGCTCCTAATAATTGGTGGAGTTAAATCAACAATAATTGGCTTCGAGTAAGAAATTCCTTGCAGTCCTGCAGTATTGATAGCTAGGGCTGTTACATGTATGTATGTTTTATGAACAAGAGTTACGTTTGAATTGTATGCAAAGTTGCTGATTCCAACACTTTTAAAGCCTTGCAGTTGAGTTCCACCTTTTGTATAACCTGAAATAGCAAAAGACACTCATTTTACAGACAAAAGTACCGAGTAAATAGAGTTCTTTTGTGGAATACAGTAACGTTGTGCACAGCAGTTATCATGGTTAATGAAAATATCATTCGCTATATCAATTGAAATATGATTACCAATTGCCCATTTATACTCTTTGATAGCACTTATATCTTCAACAAAACTCCAAGATCCATGTATGGAACCCCATTCATGAAGATACACCACGTGGGCATTGACATGGGAACCCTCCGTTTTGTTTATATTATTTCTTTCAACTCTTTGTAGCGTTATATCATCCAAGAATAAACCGGTCTTGTCATTACTTCCTATCTCCAAGACAGTCCAATCGTCTGGAGCAATGAAATAGAAAGTATGTCTGTGCCAGGAAACAATCTCTCTATTTTTCGACTTTCCATGCTCGTCCTGTCGATATGCTTTAGTGTACAGCATAAATACGTGTTTTGTTTTTCCAATATTTATGAATCCCTCTTTACTTGATATTTTTGATATGTATATAAGTAAATGACTACTGAAAAAATTCACTCGGTAAAGTTCTTTTGAGATCAGTCTACTGATGTTTTGTGTAATACTCCCTCTTACATAAAGAAATGACTTCCCACTCTTTGCTAAGTTTTTATTTGTAGATACAACAACTCCACAGCTTTCAGGTGTTAGAGTCCAGTTGTGAGGAAGGTAGTCTGAGTTCAGTAAACAAACATTCGTATGATTTATATTGTTTATGGAAATGTTTTTCTCTGAGTTTTCAAAAGATGGATTTTTCGCTAGATTATTATCCTCATGAAACAGATATTGTGGTTGCGGAGGTGTAATGTCAATAACTACTCCATTTGAAACTGCAATTGACGACTTGGAATTCACGGTATCAATGGCATATACCTTGTTATATAGGGTTTGTCCTGCAGAAAAAAGAAATATATAAAGGTATTTTGGAATTGCTGTATATTTAATGTGCACACAAAAGTAGAAAATTGGTAAAAGGAAGAAATTGGTCAACCGTTTGTGAGGTTTTGAGATAGTGTCCTTGAGATGTATGTGTGCATTCCAATTCTGTACCATTCTTGGACATTACATTCCGTTTTTGAGTGTTCTTCGCTAAGAGCAGGAGACATTCCAACACACCAGTAATACTGAAAGATTCCAGATCCCGTGTCTGCAAACCCATGCCATCTTGCACCGACAACATTTGATATATTTTGATATTGAAGATCATGTAAACCTAGTAAAAATTAGTAACCAATTAAAAATCATTCTTAGAAACATCGGTTTCTCAAATAACAAAAATTCTAATAATCTATAGTATAATTTTGTTATATTTTCCATTTTTAGGGGGCTGATATATTGGTAATCTTTAAAGATATGACAGTTTCAACAATGGACTTATCAATTTGTTTAATTCTTAATGTAATGAACAAACCTATTCCATCATAAACTACCCCTGCTGTTGGCTTTACATTGTCCACGATAAATCCATCTGATACTTCTGTATGATGGATCCCAGATAATCCGTAAGCAATAACATTGCTGTAGTACTGAACACCAGGGATCAGTGAAATTCTCCTGACGCGATATGATGTTTGAGTACTTTGTAAAGTTTTGCTTCCTTCCCAAATGTCATGACCTGAAATATGAAAACAGGGATAATGTGATGGTAATTGCTTATTACATGTATTAGGAGCATACAATAAGACATTTAAAATAATTACTCAGATAATTTAATACCTTCTCGATGTGTGCTGATATAAAGCTGAAACGATCGAATAATGTTCTCCGCATCTACAAATTTATTTTTCCAATCAACCACAAAAGACACGCCATCTAGGATAAAATCTTGATCTTTAAACTTGCTATCCATCATCCTCTCACATACCTTTTCAAAAAGCAATATTCTTGGAAATAAAATCAAGTTTATATTTCATTGTTAATATATCTTGTATTTGAAAAAAATGAAAATAAATGCTTGTTGTTTCCCATTATAGTTATGGAATACGGCTTATAAAAAAGAAATTTTAAAAAATCCACAGGGCCACAATATTAATCCAGAACTGGTTTGTAAATGACTTCTGTCTGGAAAAAGTTCAACTTACGGCACTTCCAAGTACATTGGTCACGGATGGCGTTCCAGTAACGACAGTAACACCATTAGACTTAAAGATGGCAAAGGAGGTGTGACTATACCATGCCCTAACAAAAACTGAATATTTTTCGTCCTCTTCCAAAATGAAGCCTATTGAAAAAAAAAAGATATTTACGTAAGTTTAACGCCAAAGAATTACATTAATATATCAATCCCTTAGTTTGTTTTAAAATTCATTTGGAGTTACCTGGATTTGTTGAGAAAATCATTAAATTATTTTGCCCAGCATCTTGCCAAACACGATCAATTTCTTGATGAAATATTCCAGTTGGCTGGTTATTTTGTGTTAGTCCTACACTCCATTCGTACCTAACAACAAAATATTTTACACTGTATTATCTTTTTATTTACATATGAGCTGCCC
Source organism: Saccostrea echinata (assembly GCF_033153115.1). Classification (NCBI taxonomy): domain Eukaryota; kingdom Metazoa; phylum Mollusca; class Bivalvia; order Ostreida; family Ostreidae; genus Saccostrea; species Saccostrea echinata. The sequence continues at coordinate 4,184,137 of NW_026889758.1, read as the reverse complement.
TCCTTAATCATAAAGATATTCAAATGAAATTCATCACGTAAGTTTATGGGAAAATAGTTCAATTTTTTAAAACTATGCCAGAATTTAAGATCATGATACGTTTACCAGAGTGGCACTTTTCCTTGTCGTTGAACAATTCTCCATCGACCTTGCAAAAGTGTGTTACTTGGTGTATAATCTATGTCAATTTGACTGGACATAACATCTATCACTTGTAGCAAATTGTTAGTGTTTCCTAAAAATTAAAACAATCTTTACTATAGTATTATCAATAATATTTAAATCTTGTATCTTTTCATTACTCTGTTGTACATGTCAATAAAATTTTGTGGATTATTTACTGCTAGATACATCACTGCATGACGTTTCATTGTTATGATGACAGACTTGGTCTTGTGGTGCACAAACGCAATGACCTTTACATGTTGCAGCCTCGCACCTTCTTACAAGGAACAGGCTGCCGTCTGGCAACTTTCTGAATTTTGAATGAATTATAGAACTCGATAATCCGACCTGTAATATAACATTATGTATATAAAACATTATGTTGCAATGGCAATTTGTAACCGGTTGACCGGTTTCTCGGTCGAAACACTGGTATCTGTAATCACTTAGTCAAAAAATTAAAATATATGTAAATTTGAATGCAATTTCCTTGAAATTGATTTGAGAGAAACCTTTGAATGTTGATAAGCTAGGTTGTCACATTTATTTCAGCTGATCTGGAGGTAATTAAGGCCCAATAATTCGAGTATGAGAATGGGGGAGTACCCGGTAATTGGTCAGTTTGTGAAGTGTTGATGTTACATTTCCATTTCTAATTGTTTTCTCTGTGATAACTCTTTGAAAGTTAGGTGAGTTAATTTCTTGATAATCCAACCAGAATGTTAATTTCGCCAGGTGAAAGGTCAGGAGCCTTATATGCATGTCAATCTCGTGCGGCTGTGTTTGTGTCTGACGCCAGTGGGCGGGGACTATTGAAATTAACATTCGAGGCCTCGTGTATTTAAAATCTATTAGAGAGCTTTTTTTTTAAAATTTATATTTACAATTTTATTTCACATCTAAATGTAAATATAAGGAATCATATGCCCGTTATGCAAATTTTCCCACGTTTCCAACTATCGTTGATGCCCTGGCATACCCAACAAACTAGACAGTGATTCCTTAATAAACATCATGTCGATTACCCAGCCGTTATTTACTGAGAGCTGTTTATAATGTTATCTTACCCCGTCTACACTTTGAAGTTATCTGTCAAATTATATTATTAAACAAACATTGTAAATGAAGTGATAGTTCAGACTCAGATTCTAATTATGGTGACTATGTAAAATGACCGAGTGTGACATCTGGTCTTAAAAATTATCAGTTCTTGCCTATTGATATTGAAATAAAATACATAGATATTGTTCTGATCAAGCACACGTAGAATAATACAAACGTGTTTTTTAAGTTTCATGTGTATATGAATAAAGCTTACTTGAAAAAAATGTCAGGATAAAATATGTCAGGAAAATGTGTATTTTAATTCCAATAATCGGTTAATCTTCAAAACGTCATGCGAACACAGATTAGCAATTCTGTATTACAGTTAATCCTATATATATATATATATATATATATATATATATATATATATATATATATATATATATATATATGTGTGTGTGTGTGTGTGTGTGTGTGTGTGTGTGTGTTTTACATGTACTTTAATTTAAAGATTGAGAACATAAAGGTTCTAGCATTTCTGAACCAATGTACCTTGTTTACAGCCCACATGCTGACATATACATGTGTTATTTCTGGACCAAGTTTAGTTGTTTTAATTCTTGATGTCTGAACTTTTCCTTCATCAAATCTATCTGCGCCTGTTGTTGTGTGATTTACCCTCTCTGAAAGTCCTGGTTCCTTTAAAATTTTAAAATACATAAAATTTCCGAAAACGTCCTGAACGAAAGAAAGAATCAACAGCTCAAAGAGGTCATTTGACTTACATTGTTTAAATCAGCCCCCATATAGTATGATCCAACATTTATAAAATAATAAAGAACATCAGAATGTATATCAGCAAATCCAAGCCAAGCTAGGTTTAATGTGTATTTGGTCCACGTCATAGAATCATTCAGATGACGGTGTAGCTCTGCTGCATGATCGGTTTTTATAGCAAACATACCTGTGATGGAACAAAATAAAAAACTACAAATTATTTCAAACGTAAACGAATAGTATGATATCAAAACGATACAAATCAATCCTGGTTAATTTTAAAACACAGGTATAGATTTCTAGCCTTTAATAGAAATACAAATCTTTTCGATAAAAATTTTGCTCTGCAGAATTCTTAACATAATTTGGTACAAATTTAAGTATGAAGAACGATTATTTTTAACAAGTTCATTTCATATGCAATTGTTTTATTGCATTGCAAGTCAAAAGGGACTTTTTAATCTATCTTTGTAAGGAAAAAAATACACAACCTCTATTTGGTGGTGTGCTGTCAACCAAAATTCCAGGTGAATTACTAGTAGAACAGATTTTGGCTCCATTACATGATACAATGGTGATAAAATATGTAACTCCATCATGCAAATTTAATCCAGTTATAACAAAGTCCCTGGCTATTCCATTAATCTACAGGAGAAAACTTGGATTAACAGGTTACAATCAGCATATATCAATTGGAACTATCAAAACGGAAAACTTCAACACCAGTATTTCTTAGACATTTTAATACAAAATGCAAATCCTATACAAGAATATCAAATTATTTTCCTAGTTGAATGGCAAACCTTCAAACTACTTACAATGCAAGTGTGATATTGTTTGAATCTTTGAGAACTTTGAACTCCAAAAAAATTAAACCACAAATTCATTTTTTTTGGGGGGGGGGGTTCAGTGTCCTGCGAAATGAGCACATTCAAGATATTCTGTCTCGTCAAAATGTAGCAAATGGGTCAAATTGTTAAATCTAAATTCAATATATATGCATATCAACATGGACTTGGGAAATATGAAAACTGGTTATACATGAGCAGAATCATAAATCTGTGTGCATGTGTACATTGTAGAAAAAAAAAATCGATGATTTTTTTTTAAATATTTTATCAATATTATCCTGTTATAATTTTGGCATAAGCTAAAATTCATGTTGACCTAAAATTCTAATATACTTGTAAATGGAAATCATTATCATTATTTTTTTTTTTAAAAAATGGTTTACAGTAAATGGAAATCTTCAATTAAAATTTAAAAAAAATTAAGGTATTGAGAAACTTAAATAAGTGAAAATGCAAGAGCTTCTCTTTTTCGTACATGCATATAAATCATAAGAAGTGGATTTCAGGTTAATCATTTAAGACTAACTCACATTTTGTTGTGAAAATACATTTGAGTCATAACTATTGACGGAGATAAACCGTCGTTGATTGTATATAGCAAATTTACAAAGCTATCTTAGCTTAATCTATTTTTCCACTTGTAATAATACAACCACAATACAGTTTATACAAAATAAATCTGTTCTGAACTGTTGATTTTTCTTGGTGCTTCAGTTGGAATCCTGCAGACATCCTACGGCATTGACATGTATATATTTTTTTTTCATTGGAAATAAGAAGTCGAACTTACTTCACAGAGTAGTACCTGATCCCACCTCTGATGTTTTAGAGGTCCGTGTTTGCTCTGCTCCAAAATTTATTGTTTAATGGATTTTTGAGCTTGAATGCTGCTCGTTATCTCCATACATTTCATTTTATTCTTCTGAGAATTTATCAGTGGCTGTTGACCTTAATGTTCCAAATTGGAATGAACAATTTCTAAATCTAATGTGCACTACTTAAAAATATAGTATTAGAAAGGCTGAAAATGTTTAAATTTGTTATTGATAACCTTAGGAATTTGGGCATCAGTACTGTAAAACTTTACAACAGCCATCTAAACAGTAAACTTTTTCCCTTTACTTTAAAAGATTATACTCTCATTATTCAAATACATCTAGCTCAGTCGGTAGAGCGCTCGCTCCGTGATCGGGAGGTCGTGTGTTCGAATCATGGCCGCAACGGACCTAAGTCGATGAAAAAATAGGTAGCAACTGTTCCTTCGCCAAGCGCTCGGCATTTTGAAGTGAAAGTTATGGATCCTTCGGATGAGACCTTAAAAACCGAGGCCCTGTGTCACGGTAGGCATTGGCACGATAAAGAACCCTCACTGCTCAATGGCCCTGAGTGCCGAGTAAAGGTCTAAATTTAAAGCCCTTTACGTCGAGTAAAAAATTCTCGACGTAAAAAAACATACAATCAATCAAATACATCTATAAATAATTAAGATATTTTTTTGTCTTACTTGTGTTGAAGAAAGATCAAAATCTCCTCCCATATGAGATTGTAGAGATATATACTGTCTTTCTATATTAGACTCAGGATCACTAACATCCCAATCGACTTTCATTAAAGTTCTGTAAAACTGTGTATTATCTTTCACTCCAAAGTCTTTTGAAAAGACTGGACCTCTGGATATCACCGGAGGAGAATTATCTATTAAGAACCCGTTGGATGTTGCCTCTGTATATAATCCTAAAACAATGTTTCTTGTTACAGTGCTTTATTAATGTGATATATAAAACAATTGCTTCTATATATTAAAATCTTACATTTGTTTAAAAAAAAAGGAAGAAAATAATTCATAACTGAAATTAAGAAAATTGTACTTTATCATAAAACAGATCTTATTTTCATCCTTCTAAACATAGATTCATTTTGAATTTTGATGGAATGTACCTGCATTATTGTAAGCTCTAACTGAGATATGGAGGCGCTTTCCAACAGGCATTAATGGAGTGATATTCAAAGCTATTGCCACTTCTGCTATATGTCCTTCTCTCTCTAGAAGAATTTCATCTCCTCCTGGAGTTGTTCCAACCCACCAAACAAAGTGAGAAAGTCCTGATTGAGGATCATTGAACCCCAACCACCGTGCACTGATGAAATTTCTGAAATGAAAATATGTTTCCGGTATACCGGTATCTTCTATTTTTCAAAAAAAATTTAAGCTGAAGTGATATTCATCTTTCATTAATTGTACCTGTCGCATTTTTCACAGTATAAATGAATCAATTTCTTTACAAAAAGTCCAATCAATATATTGTTTTTAAAAACAAAAAAGTTTCAAAATACCTTGCCGACTGATATTCAATATCTTGTAAGTCTGTTCCGTCTATAACTCGGCCCATACTTGGAGGGCTGTTGTCAATGATTACTCCGTCCGAGGTAGCTTCACTGCAGAGGCCCGCCGAATTACAAGCCATTACAGTTGTGTAATAGGTTATACCGACTCCAAGATGCACATTATCAATCAACAATTCTGTGCAATTATTTGTGGAAAATAAATGTATTTAAAGAAATGCATTCAAAGATGAAAATATCATTAATTTATATTGGTGAATACTGTACTGTACATACCAGTTTTAACTCCAACACTTTGCTCAACCAATACATCCTCACACCTAGAACATGATCCGATACTGACCAGGTATTCATTAATTGAGGAGTGAGGATCATAGAATCCCTCCCATATAATGAACAATTTAGAGGTCTCTGTTTGAAAATCGATGTCAAGCACTTCCTTTCCTTTCGGGTTGATGTCTAAAACATGGCCAGTAGTGGGAGGGGTTAAATCTACGGTATATGCCCAAGAAGTTGCTATTGACATTAAGCCAGCATTATTTACTGCCTGGGAAGAAATCAAAATCCATTTACCCTTGGGTTTTAGATAAGTAATAGTTTACATTTGTATCATGTGCTTAGGCAAGTGGTTACCTTGACCGATATAAAGTAGGCATGTCCCTCTTTAAGTTGAAGACGACCAATTTCATTATTTTCGGAGCAATCCATGTACGTACGAGTGAAATTCATCACGTCGTCATACCCCGGTTTGGAACCGATTGACCATTCGTAATAGGAAATTTCACTTTCAGGATCATGGAATACATTTTTCCAGCTGTCGATTGAGAAAAAGATAAAACCAACAGACAAAAATCTTTTGTGGATATTATGCTTTCAAACAGAATAAATATTTCTTAGTTTTATTATCATTTGAAGGGTTCTTAAAAGTATGATATGGTTAGGGCTACTTACCAGGCCGCTATTTCGGTATCAGAAGTTATGTGCCTGTTCCCTATAGTAATAGGTTCATCAGATTTCTTAGGTGGAGTAATGTCAACGATCATTGGTAGAGATGTCTTGATTGTGGTTCTGTTTGCAAAGTCCGTACCTTTAGAAAAAAAAATAGCACAAGTATCTTGTACTTCTTAATTATATATACAAGAGTTGATCCAAAATTTATGTCAATCTGCTATAAATCTTTAATAATGAAATGTTATTAATAAAATTTTAAGAAATCAATTAACCTATATCTTTTCTTTATTTTTGTCTTAAAATTTCATACTGCTGTATAAGTACTTAATAAAATATTAAGATACATGTAATAACGTTCTGACGTTTCTTTTCGTTGTCAAAAGTTAAAAAAGAGGTATAAGTACATGTAGGTATTATTATTTTGTCAATAACTTTCGATTATTCATTTATTAAAGTTTTTTTTATAGCAGTTGTGACATTATATTTGGATCAACCTTCATATATATATATATATATATATATATTGCAATCATATATATATATATATATATATATATATATATATATATATATATATATATATATATATATATATATATATATATATATATATATATATATATATATATATATCTTATTTTTAAATACTTGATATTGCTTTTCTGTAAAGTTTTCACACAATAGAATAGAAACACTTTTCTTTTAATGAGAAAGAACAGCATTAAACAGCACAAAATATATCATCATACATAGATTTCACAGTTTCAATTTTCTTTAAGATTTTTTGCTTCCTTGGCAATGGCAGCGATGGACACTTTTGATGCGACATTGCATAACAGAACATGGGTTAAAGTTTGTATTTCAATTCATTTCATGAAATATGAGAGTAAGTCAGTAAATGTAAGTACATGTACACGTAGATAATTATTAAGAACTATTGTTAGAATGACTGATAGCTCACCAGAAAGGGTTGCATAATAGCTTTGCCCATTGATTAATGATAAGCCGTGAATTGCCTTATGGTTGACAACCCCAACATCAAAAAATGCAACCACATCATTTCCTCCGGCAGATGTACCTAAACAAGAAATGTTACTTTAATGAAGTTACTTTAACATAATATCTTATTTATAATACATGTATACTTAATCAGAGCTACCTATTCCAAGTCTGTAGTTTTGTATCCCAGAAGCATGAGATATTGTTTTAAAGTCCTCAACGTCTTGGAACGAATCCCAGTTGATATACAGAACAGAACTCGAAGACTGAAATAAATGCAACATTTAATGTTGGATTCTAGATCTTAAAAATAATATAAGGCAGAAGTTAAATAATTTGATTCTTCAACCTGGTACTCTTGTCCCTGCTTTGTGCCAATCCAAACATTTCCTGCCACCGGAGGGGTTAGATCAAGAACAACTCCATCGCTACACTTATTAATTTCAGGAAGTACCTCTGTCCATTCCTCGTATATCTTACTTGTATTTTTTGCGTGAATACAAACTATATAACGTTGTCCATGAACGAGTTCGCCTCTTTTAAATTTGAAGTTAATGAATTCGTTTTCTATAATGAAAAATATTGGGGGAAAATATAATACTGTTATACTATATTCTGGAGATTCAGAGTCAATCTAATAAATCTATAAAATGAATATATAATACTAGGATCTAAACTAGAAGGAACATAGTAACCTGTGGTAGAGCATTTGATTGCATCAGGATGCGTGCATGGATCCGATAGAGAAAGAGTATTTGTTGGCAGGTAATATGTTGTGACATCAATGCTTCTGGCATTCAAAACTGCTACGGTGTAAAAATCATATCGGAGCTTTGGCCACACTGCAGATATGTAGTTCATATTTGGTGTATAATCTTGATCAGGATAAGGCCAGTGAGCATTTGTTTCCAAAATGATTGGATCCCCGTATCCGTCTAAAAGTAAGTGTTTTATTATTTCGATAACATAAATACTCAATAGAAAATCAATGCTGCTTCAATTGTTTAAGGTTCTAAGCAAACCTCTATCAGGGTCCGGTTTTCCAACTGCGTCTATGACCACCTTTGGTTTGATAAGAACGGGGTCGAATGCCTCACAATCTTTAATGTGCGAATAAACAGTGGAATACAACTTGGCTTTGTTATAACCACGGATGGCAAGGCCGCGACATTTGGAGAAATCAAATTTTCCTTCCAAGTCAAGTGTAAATGTAATCTATAGAGATGGCATAATCATTATGCAGCTATTTTGTTTGTTTATTTTTTAAATAGATATAACTGAAAATTTTTTCAAAATCTGTCATACTAGCAGTTTAAAAAACTAAAACAGATGGGGTTTTTTTTCTTTTCTTTTTCTTTTTTTTTTTTTTTTACAAACCAATGGATAATCTACTAATTTTAGAAAAAAAGGGTTAAAAATATTTTGGTAAAATCTTAAATTTGTTTAAAACTCTTCAGAAACTTTGGTGCTCCTATCAAGTTTCTTTCGATCAAAAATTTCATTCAAAATGAATATATGTACATGAAATCCTTTATGAATGATAGTCAGATATAACTTAGATATACTTAAAAGTTGTTTACAATTTGCAAGCTAAATTTTACCTCTGTTTTAGACAAGGAAATCGTAATATTATTAAGTTTTTTCCACTGTGTATGTGTCCGTCCTATTTTGGATTGGTCTGTAATAGCCCATTCATATTTGTCCACCGCATCATACTTGTCGTTAAAATTCTGGATATCTGGATCATAAAATCTGTCCATCTTTACATTAAGCTGAAAAATATAAATGTTCCAAGCTCTACAATTTTATTACTCAGAGCATTTTTAAAAATATCAGAATCATGAGTTGGTTATATAGTCAAATTTGGCAAAAATACGTATGCTGATGTATGCATATCTTAGTTAACAGTAGTTGTCTGTTCTAAAGAAAATTGAGTCTAATAACTCATCTTTAGTGCATGATACATTTATTTCTTATCTGTATTGATATTGTCTATAGCGTAAAAATGTTATAATAATTATTCTGTAATCATATACCAAATTATGTAAAAACATGTAATAAACCGATCTAATGTAGAAGAAATAAACGACTTTATAAACTACACGAATTATATAAAAAAGAATTGAAAAATCTGGGGAAATTTTCAAACCTGCTCTTTATTAACATCTGAGGAGTTGAGGTGGTGTACTTTGATATCGCCGGTAACTGGTGGATTAGCGAGAACCGTTACGCCGTCACTGAACACAGGTTTGTAACAGATCTCGCTAGCACAAAGTTTTAAAACAGCACGGTATTTCATGCCTGGACTAAGCATCAATCGAGTGCGCTTTATCTCTTTACGTCCAAAGATATACATAAAATCTCTAAAAACCTCCCATCTACCTATTTAAAAAGGATACACTGTATATTTTAAGTATTTATTTTTTACATAATTTCAAATTTACTCATTTTTAATCAGAAATCATCTTCTGAAAGGTTTTTCCTGTACACTTGCAAATGCATAGTGACTTGTAATAGTAATTTTCACACAAAAATTTTTTAATTGTTAATAATTCTAATTTATGACAAGTTTGCAGAATAAGAACCAAGATAGCTTTTTTTTATTATTATTTACTATTTAAGAAGGCATTACTCACTATTTAATGAAGACATAACTTCTAACAAAATAAACACATCTGGCGCAAATATGGTGACATTTTGAGGAATTTTCCAGTGTGCACTGAGTATATCAGTTGATGACTGGTAATCATTGTCTTCAAGACACGGTAACCTATTGTCCTGTAATATACATCAAGCATATATTATAGGTTTATTTTTTTTAATATGAGGTAAAGCTACAATATGTAATTTTGAATTTATCGTAAACATTAAGACAATTATTTATTGATAAATGTTACGTTTCATACGTACTTCGTCATGGTGAGTAAAGGAGACGTTTTCCTCTGTAAAAAAATATAATGTTTTATCAATAATGTAAAGCTGAATAGAGATATGACTGGGAAGATACTGACCGTAATTCTTCTCACCTGAAATGATACAAGGTTCTCCATCATAAACAACGATCCCGCTGAATGACCCATTTTCCTTGACAACGATAACGCCATCGGATGAGGCCTCAACACTACCAGCAGAAGTGTTTGAAGTTATAGTAACGTAGTATTTCTGTAACAATGAAAGGTCATTTTCACGCTTAATGTGAAATGTAAAATGTTTCACAGCAATGATTGTAAATCTTTCTCCAAATGAAATATATGGAGATAACGAACAGTATTCAAGCTCAGAAGTCCATTAAACAATACAAAATAGGAGTAGAGCAGACACAGACAAACATCAGAGGTGGGATCAGGTGCCATTGAGGAGTGAGCATCCCCTGCCGACCGGTCACACCCGCCGTGTGCTCCTTGTCATGATCGGGAAATAACGGAAAAATCCGTCGACAATTCAGTGTGTAAATAATGGCCTAACAATTAGTATGAAAAATGTCAGTCAGCATTTGACTCAATGATAAATTGTATTTGCTGACAAGGTCATTGTATCGACCATAGAACTTACGAAATGATGACTTTAACCGAGACAGCTGATATTCTTCTTTCATCAACCTTTTTGACAATAATTTACCTCGTTTTAGAAATTGTACATACGTAGAGCATGCTCTTGCGTATCGAATCAACTGAGAGATATATATCCCGTACGCAGATGATGAAGGTATATTGCTGCATAAGTAAGGGAAGTTGACGATTGAAAAGTTAAAGTCATCACGTTTATCATAAAGCTTGGTTGTTAGATTACCATTAACATCTTTTTCAAGTAAAATATCCAAATATGAAACAGATGTGTCAGACTCTGTGGTATCTTTTATCTCAAGCTCAACAGGATATATCGTATCGAGATAAGAATGGAAATAGCCATTGTTAATTGACAATACGTCGTCGATATATCTAAATGTCGACTTAAAGGCCACAGCAAGTGTTTTCTTCTTTTCACGTACAAGATTTTGGACAAACTCTGCTTCATATGAATACAAATAAAGGTCTGGTAATAACCTAATAAATATCCCCAGAATCTGTATATATATATATATAGTATCTTACGTTAAAAAAGGTTAGGTTTAATCCTGTTGCTGTATATGAAGAATTTCTACCAACGTTGGTTTGTGGGAATATGTCATTGCCTCCAGGAGTTGTTCCAGCACGGAAGAAGTACTCAAGGTCAAGATAGGTGTGGAAGAACCCAGTCCAGTGGGCAGAGAGGCTTGTAGTTTTGGAGGTAAAGTCAATGTCTTCCGTATCGACCTGTAACCGTTAAGGGTTTTTTTTTCAAAGAAATATAATTGAAACAAATGATAACGATTGTATGTTCATTTTATGACCCAAGTTGTACAAAATCTACTTACAATGGAGCCTTCTTGTTCATTCTCCTGGAAAAAAGCATATAAGAAGTTTCCTTTCGCAGTAAGTTTTAATCGCATTCATATATATGTTTTTCCAATCAACAGAATTTGTTGCCAAGTCTAAATTGTCCTGCGTAAGATTTTTCCCCACTTTGGTACCTCAGAATTTTTATTATAAATTTGTTTACTTTTATCTTTTTTAAAGTCAATTGAAGAAAATGATAACGATCTAATAGCAGAGAACTGCTTTATACTCAAAGTACTCCTGACATACCACAATATCCATAACAATCCCTTTTGACGGTAGTTGTACATTATGGAGGTAGGGTTCGGATACTCCATAAGTTGTTAGGCCGGCCACATTTTCTGCTTTTACCGTTATATAATACGTATGATTTCCATGGAATCCCCAGTCAGTCGTTGAAATGTTGATAGACGTACATGTTGGTGGGACAGAAATGTTACAAGGACCACCACCATTCAGTAATAAGTATTTCTGGACCGCAGAACTTCTTGGATGATGTCCTACAGCAGAATTTTTATAACTTATATATAAGGGATGGTTATTTGTAATCGGTTAGCAGGCTACTCAGTCGGAATGATGATAATCGGTTAGAAAATCTGTAATCGGTTTGTCGGAAAATTCAAAATATGTATGAATTTGAACGCAACTTCCTGAAAAAACTCAATTTAAAAAAAAGAAATAAGGAGGACAGACAGCATCGTAATTTTTGGAAAAACACAGTTTTCACATGATTTCCTAGTTTTGGGTTGCCATTAGTTCCATATATTTAATAAGATTGGGTCTATGAGAGTAATAATTACCCAGGTAATCTTTTCTTACAATTAGTAAAGCTTTACATTCTAGTACAAAATAAACTCATCGCCGATTTGAGCTTTATTACAAAGAGTCTTTTACAAAGTGGTATACCATACGGGTGAATTAAAAAAAAATGACCGGAAACATTTTTTTTATTTTTTCTAAATACCGGGTACCTGCAAAATATCTCAATGATATTTTAAGTCACAGAAAAGTTATGCATAAAAATGATAAGGAGTGCTACACGTTTTTGTGACATTTTGAACATTTAATATTTTTCAAAGATCTGTGAAATAAAAAATAATGGTTTATGTTGGAAATAAAGAAGTTCCTGATTAAATTAAATGTATTTAGCTTTAAATTTAGAATGTGGTAAGTTTTGCTTGTCCAGGTTATGATCACGGCTGATGCTGAAAAATGTAATACCGTGTCAGGAGTGCAACAGAAAAAAAGTAATGTTTCCAAAAAATCATTGATTTTAAAAATGTTTATAACAAGAAAGTCAAAAAAGAATCACATGTAGCATTAATGAGAATCAAGTATCTGTGCATACCCATTGATGACAGGAGTGCAACATTTGATGTTTTGGAAAAACCTTTATCAATTTACGAATCTCTGATTTCTGTTTTGGAAAATAAAGACACAAAGAACAATTGTATTAAATAAATATATCAATTAAAGGATCTGTCTGTGTTTCAGATTCATATTTCTACGGTCAGGAGTGCAACACATTCTTAAAGATCCAAGTTCGATGATTTTTGTTTGTTTGATTATTGTTTAACGTCCCTCTCGAGAATCTTTCACTCATATGGAGACGCCACCACGTGCCGGTGGAGAGCTGCAAAATTTTGACCTATACTCGGCACTCAGAGCCATTGAGCAGTGAGGGATCTTTTTCGTGCCATCACCTAATGCGACATGGGACCTCGGTTTATACGGTCTCATTTAACGGACCGGTCTCCACGTCCCACAGTGGGATTCGAACCCGCGACGTAAGGATCAACTCCTTACTCCGCGACTCTAGAGCGAACGCTCTAACCAATGCGCCACGCGGGCGACGTTACTTCTATTCATTCTAACAAGTATTCTTTGATTAATATGGAGCTGTTTGTATAATTTAATACTAAATTATTGAAAGTTTTATTATTGAAATATGTCTTTTTTTTTAATTCATCAATCCAGATGTGTTTTATCTTATCTTTTCATTTTTTTTTTTCTGAAGTTAAAAAGCAATCACACTGAAAAATTGTTATAAAATTCAAATCAGTCCACCACAACTTCACTAAAATGACAGAACATGTTGTGGGGTGAATTGTGCTTCACGTTTCTGTTAAAAAGACTCACATGCTCTTGGTCAAGTGTGCATCAAAATGTTCAAAATTATCAATGATAAACTATGAATATATATATATATACTTTTATCTTCTTCAGCTAGTTTTGTGATATAAATACGGAATAAATCAAGATATAAAGCCAATTTTTAACCATGAAGTATTGGGAATATAAATATTGCACAATTCTTTACAACTTGATGTTGCCATAACTTTATGAATTTTTGTGTTGTATGATTTTAATTTAAAATTTTACTGCAGTCAGGAGTTCAACTAAACTGTTTTATAATTATCAATGAACTTCACCTAGCTTTACTAAAAAAATAAAGTGCAGAAAATGCTTGATACTAATTGTAATTGAAATCAAACATTTTGGACATTTAAAGTACAATTTACAGAATAGTTAAAACTTTTTTATGCATTTGTCTATTCTATTGCCACTTCAGAAATGTTCACTAGAATGAATATACAGTATGATGTTTTAATTCAAAAATATCTTTTGGTAAGTTGAATTTGAATTTTTTAAAGAAAAAAATTCAATTTATCGGTCATTATTTTGTAATTCACCCTTATCTTCTTCCACAGTACTATTTAGTGATTTGATTAATTTCATTTACGAAATATATGACATGCTTGGTAACGACTTGGTGATAAATCAGTAATAAGCTATTCACCAATCTACCAATTACCCCCCCCCCCTCCCCTAATATCCTTTCAGAGAGTTTTACATGTAATTAAATCAGCTTATATGTAAAATTGATAAGTTATCAACTTTCAGACTTTTTTCAAAAGTTGAATTTCAAAGAAATTACCATCATATTTCATTTTTTTCCAATTCACCGATAACCAATTCTCTGATTACCACCGTTCCGACTGAGTAAGCGGTAAACCGGATTACAATTTGCAATCTCTAATATTCATATTTCTATTATCAATAGTATCATTATTTTGAACCCCGCAATTTTTTCGTGATTAAAGATCAATATTATCATTTGAATACCGCAGAAAATAAAACTTCCAATTAACTAACCAACAGCAAACTGTAATAGAAGTGGATAGGGATCTTCAGCGTCCATAAACGCTGCATGGTTCCAGGTAGCCACCAAATACCCTTTTGAGTGCGATACTCGAATTGGAGGTGTAAATTCTGGACCTGTTGTGTCTAGATAACATGGTCCGATATACTGAAAAGTGTATATGTTTAAACTAAAGATCCATAGCATCTCTCTGGTTAGAAGACACTTTGGGAAAATATAAAGAAATGTGAAGTGAATATTGTTCTGATTATAATACTAGTATGCATATACCTGCAATCCTTCAACATTTGCCTTACTGATAGACTTGATTACAATGTAGAAAGGCGTTCCCTCTGGTATGTCTGTATGCATAATGTGGATACGCCGGTGTTGTTTGGTGGATCTGAAAGCCATGATGTCCGGAGCAGAACTTCTAGAAGTTGACGAAAGACCCACCTCATAATCATGAACGCTTGTATTGTCCGCAGACCATGAAAGAGTTACCTATGAAAAAAGATTGAAGAAAAAAATCATTATTTTTATTTCTGCTTTTCAAACATGACATAAAAAAAAAGAAAAACACGTACATGGGATGCTTTAGCTAGTATTGGATTCAGGGTAGGTGAAGCACTAGTCGTATTTCCGCAGAACAAAAGACCTTGGACCTCATCAATGGACCCATTTTTTCGGTAGAGGATTGGTAAAAGATCTATATCAGCTACAGTACTGGCCTTGTTTCTAAAAATTAAGAGAATTTCTTATGAATTATCTCAATAAGATAATTTTTTTCATTCATTTTTTAGGTGAAAAAGTCATACCTGCAATCTGTTGTAGGTGCAGTGATTCTTCGACGGTACCTCGCGTTGTTTACTTCCCAAAAAATTGTTTGATTGACGTCAGTAATCAAACCGCCTCGGATGTAGGCATTTGAGATATAGACCTCTCTAACCTTAGGAACTGCAGTTGTTATGGTTACTCCATCGGAGCACACAGACTTGGATGGTTCCAATGCTCTATTGTAGGCTACTACACATGCATAGTACGTTCCTTCGTTAGATACATTGAGAGTAGCATGAAGAGAGTAGGTTTCGACAAGCTAATTGAAGACCAAGAAAGAGATAAAATGTGTATTAGACCATGAATTCTGGATTGAATGTCACATAGTAAATAATTCTCTTTGAATGTAAATACCATTGTGTTTCCTGAATCAAGTCTGAATTCCGAAGAATGTAATGGCTGACGACTAAATGCGTATTGATAAAACAGTACACCACTCTCTCTGTCAAAGAAACCATCCCAGTAAGCGTGCAAGATCTTACTTTGTTGAAAATCAACCTCCCCTGAACCTTTGATGCCATCTTGGACGAAACCAGCATGAGGAGGTGATGTGTCGATTGTTATCTACATTTTATTAAAAAAACAAAAAAAAAACCGTGTAAAAGTTCTATATTAAATATTGATGTAATTTATCCTTCAAGTTCTTTTAAGTCTATAGTATTTCACTAAAGTCCGAGGTATTTCTTATGTATTTGTATTTATATATCTTTCATGCTGAGTTACCTTTTTAGTCAACACTGTCGACAAAAGTGCTGTGTTTGTGGCATTAATTTCCAGGTAATAGTCGCTGTCATGAACTCCGAGATCTTTTCCAATAAGAAGTCCTCCATGGACCTTAATGCTTGGCTGCACTTGGAAATGCTTGTGATATGCCCCAAAAAAGGGTGTCTGGTAGCAGTTTGGCCCTCTGCTGTAGTTGCTATATTTCTGGTTACAATCGTCTAGGTCCTACACAGGAAGAGCATATAAAGCAGGGAGGCCAATTGTGTTTAAATTACAGTTGGTTAAGATCACATACCTTTGCCATGCCTTGTACTGGTATATCATCATGACCATGAAGAACACTTTCTCCCGTGTAGTTATCAAACAATCTCCAAGATATGCTTTGAAGTCCACTATGGAAGTCATATGCAATCCACTCGATTCTAAAGTAAAGTTCTTTAAATAAAACACCGCAATAATTTTGGAGAGATTTTAATTGCATGAAGTTTAAGAAAAGGACACTTACGTCATCTTTGCAAAATCTTCCATGTTGTGAACGCTGATATTTAATCTATCTCCCCGAGTTAACCATAAGTTTTCTATGTGTGGAGGCGATGCATCACGGTAAATTGTCACCGTCTCGTCTAGAAACTTATCAAATATATCCACAGCTCGAACAGTTATATCGGCTTTATCACCATCAGTCCAGTTCAAAGTTAGAAATTCCGATTCGTCTTCAATATCATGGACGTTAGTAAAATTTTTGGAAGTCTTTATTCCAGTTTTATTTTTAATTATAAAAGAAACCAAGAAGTCAACACAACCTGAAAATTAGAAAGCAATGATATTTGTTCAAAATTTCATTTCAAAAGCTAAGGATTAATTGATAAACATATACACATCTAATGAATCCTTGAGACAAACTGTAGTATGTTAAAAATTTGTCATATACCTACCGTGTACATTTGGCACCTCCTCGATGCTTCGTTTACCAGTGTGATCATCGTAAAGATCCTCTATATTTCTGTAGGGCTTTACTGCATTCAGCCACCTGTTGCTTTCATGCCTTTGATTCCGAAACCTATCTCTCCACGTCACCAGAACCACGTTTGTGTCTTGAATTACCCATGTAAAATTGGTATTTGCGGTGGCAGTCTCTACCCTACTCACTTTTCCGTCCTTAAATGTAACTTTGGATATGTCATCGAAGAAAACCAGTTTTCTGGAAGTCTTGACATTTTTTGCTTTATCGACAGCAGTAAAATGTATTGCATACATTCCTGGATTACTCAGTGTAATGTTAAGCTGTAAAAAAAACTGCATGTAAAATGTTCAACTAATGCTTGATTTTGTTTGTTTTACATTCAGATGACCATTTATCTAATGAGAGAATAATGTAGAGCAGTATTTCTTAAAAATAATTCATATATGTATATCGAAATTCCTAATATAATTATACAATTGTATACAACTTACTGAATTATAAACTTGTGATACATTTCCTGTTTTTAAACGAGTGGCTTCTTGTAAACTGGAATGTAAAGTAATTAGTTCGTAGACTTCATATTCGAATATGTGAAGACCTGCAAGATCATCAGTCCATCCATCCCAAGATGCTAGGAAGGTAGGCTTTATAAAAAAAAATTCGAAAGATTTAAACTCAATCATGGTGCAAATTTTAATCACATTCACAGGAATACTTCGAATAAATTTTGTTATATTTTATAGAAAATATTTTGTGCCCTGAAATATGAATGAGAGTGAGATAGTCCTCTCAAGGAGTGCTACAACCTCTCTAATAGTTATTTACAGTTTCTGTCAGGTCTGGTGCAGTGAAGAAATCTGGACAGTCTGTTTTGTTGATTTCCTGTATACAGTGATAGGGTAATTCTGTGTCCCATCGGTAAGTAAAAATAATTTCCTTTGTTGTTCCTTTAAAGTCATGTCGTTCTTCTTTGTCCTTTTGCTCTCGGTTTAGTATTTTAACATAGCCACCAATTGAAGCATGGATTTTAAAAAGCAACCTGGTAAAAGAAATAATTTGTTTGGATTTGCTTTAGTACCGATTACTAGTACTTTCATGTGATGTTTTGATTAATGATCATGTGTTTACTTCTGTATGTTCCTATTTTTCTTAATATTATTCAGATTATAATTACGTGTCGTTGTGTTGAAATGTCATTATGTTTTCCAGTTCAAAAGTTTTTTCACATATGAAAGACGACGAGATTGGATCGTTGTTGCTTGGCCCAGGACATTCATATTCCAGATTAATGACGTTGAATTCTGTCACGTTTCCATCTGTATCAGGTGCTCCCGATATATATTCTAAAGAGGAACTTGCGTGAACGATGCCATATTTAAATTCTTTTACATAATGGTCATCCTTCTTGACAATGGATTCTTTTAGGACATACATCCCATCCCATTTCGTCTTGGCAGTTTTCCAGTATGTTTCCTTGGTCCAAATAATTTCTGTAGAGTTCAACGCATTCGGGTCTTTTGGGTTGTCTAGCATGTAAACGTCGTCCATTTTTAAAGTACAGAGGCTGTATTTGATGGTCGCATAATCTTGCACTGTAAAAAAAGAATTTAGCAGAAATCTTCACAAGTCTGGACATTGATTGACTTGCAATAAAATGTTTCAGAAATACGAACCTGATCAGTCACTTGGAAAACAAGTTCATAAAGGATTATTTCGGAATGAAAACTCGAAGTTTCAAAACGTTATTGCACACCTACAACATCAGGCTACTTTAACATGTAAGGAAATTTGGCTACCTCTAAAGATATAGGTGGTGGACGGACAGATGGACAGGGGTAACAACAATATACACGAATTCAGAAAATGTGGGTGAAAAAGGATATCTCTGTATTATTCTAATTATTTTTAAAAAGTAAACAAGTAGAAAATAAGTATTTTAGAGTTAAACACATCAAGTGTAAAATTGATTTAGATTGTGCAACATTTGAGAAAGTTGGACAACAATTTAGTAAAATTCATTAATTCCATTTAAGCCTTTGGATGTTATGGATCGGTACAATTTTGTAACCAAAAAAAAACACACATGTGAAATTGCCAAAACAACTATCTGCTCTTGTTTGGCTTTATAATGGTAAGACTTAACTATACTTTATACATGGAATGAGATGTAAAAATTAACATAACATACTTATTTCACAATGATGACCAGCAAAGCCTTGTATACATTTACAATTAGAAGCCAATTCTTTGTCACATCGTCCAGGAAAACATCGAGTACTATCAGGTCTCCAGGAACAAGCCTCTAAAAAAAGATTGTTTTGGGGAGCCTGAAACTCTATAAAAACCTTAAAAAATTGTTATCTTATTTATTCAAAATATTCCAATTTCATATCAAATCACAGCGGTCACTTTTTTAAGGAGATGTGCGTCGATGGTGTCAAAATCTTTTTACTCAAGAAAGGAAACATACAGTTATCATTTTAAGTTAGTCATAGTGGAACATTGCATTTGAAAATTTTCAGAAAAAAATCAAAGTACACTATGAAGGATTTTTTATCACGCATGTAGCATTAAAAATCCATCCGAACTGAATTGTATTTCATCTTCCTGTCGAACAATTTTTTAAAAGCGCGCACTACCCGAGATGACCGCCCCTGTTCAACAAATCCAATTAAAAAAAAAAAGAATATCATTGCCAGTGCCAATGTTTGAATGTATAGTATTTAAGCCAAAAAAGGTTTTAAGAGTATGTAAATAGAGTTGAATGTTAACGCCTTACGTAGAGAGAGTAAAGCTCATTCCAAACCACAACTTTTGTTCCCACTACGATCATTTATTTTTTTTTTACAACTGAATAGAGATACATTAAGTGTTTACATTGTACTGACATAACAACACTTTTATTACAGAAATGTAGTGAGCAGTATTCCTTTGTGCCTATTTCTTTACAACTTGAACGTGCACATTCTGTGCGTCATCTCATTTCTCATTACTATATGCATTTTATACCGAAACATGACTTTTTCGTTCTTTAATATTTTTAAGCATAAAAACAGTCAATTCAATAGGTTTTTTTTAATAGACAGAATAAAAATCTTCATTTATCACTGACCAGGCCTGAAATATCTTTTTAGGTAAAAAGGACATACGCTCGCAGAGTTTGCCGCTGCTTGGTTTCCTTGTGTAAGCTCTGAAGAATTCCCTGTCTTCCACCTCTCCGTCACAGTACACACATATATTGTCAGTAACTTTTGTACACTGTGATTCATGACAATGTTGGATTGCTGGGCATTCTATAAATAAAGATTTATATTTTTAATTTCAGTAATTGAAAAATATATAATTATATTTTCAAAATTTTTATGCATAATATTCTTTAACCGTCAGACATCTTGGCAACAAAAGGCAATAAACTATTTGAGGTACTCCGGTAGTTTCACAAGCGAAAGGGATATATTATAATAAAGGTTAAAATGATATATTTGGAGCGTTACGAAAAAGAGACTTCTTTGGTTTGTTTGTATTTTGTTGTGCTGTTGTTCATTTGTTTGAATTTTTTTTTTTTTTTGGGGGGGGGGGTGTTGTTTTCCTCAATTATCAAGAAAACTATATGTATACCAATAAAATTAGTAGATAGTAATATCTTGTTGCACATACATTAAAAACCCACATAAGGTTACTACAAGTAATCGTAATTTTAAACAATAAAATGCTTTCTTTGGTTGTTACTTTGGGAATTAATGTTGCAGCTGTTGCAGAAAAATGCATATCCTTTTCAAATTAATGTAATTTAGAGTAATCACAAGTAATCATGATAACATGATAGATAAGTAATCAGATGTAATTGATTACTTTAAAAAATGACTGTAATCAGCTTGAAATCGATTACTTTTAAATCCAAAGTAATTGTAATATAATTGATTACTTTTGAAAGTAATCGACCCCATCCCTGAACATTGATCGATCTCAACAAATCCACAAACAATACAGATATGTGAAGAGGGCATAAAACACGGACCTCCTGGAAATTTCAGAAGTAGTTAGATCAGAATTTAGGTGTTTATCTCCATATTCATAGTAAATTGATATCTGTTTAACCTTCTTTTTTGCATGCAACAGCTCTTACCTTTGCAAAAAGCTCCATCGCCATAGAAGTTATTTGATTTACAACTGCACTTTTCTGGTAAGACACATTCACCTTGACTAATCTCAGTTCTGTATACTCCTTTTCTAGTTAGGATCCGCTTCGAGTTAGCGCACGCTCCAGTTTTGGTTATTTGTCCGTTGCATATTGCTACGTGTAAAAGCATTCAGAAATGGTTTAAATATTAAAAAAAGTACATAAATATAAAATATTATTGAACAATATATTTTGAAGTGATTTTTTTTATCAACTGACCATTTTTGCATCCCCGGGGATAATCATAGTAACTTCTATAACCTGGTTTACACCGTAGACTAGGGTAATACTCTGTTCTGTTAAAAAATGAAACCGTCAGAAGTAGACTTTAGTGTTCACTCTGTCCCGTTAAAAGATGAAAATGACAGACATATATATTTTAAAATTGGAAAATTCACTTATCATTGAGCAAATTTAAATTTTTGGTATCAAGAGACACTTTCTTCAAAATTAAATTGTCGTCATGGAAGACCAAACATCTAAAATAAAGTACATGTATGTCGTTGAAGTTTGATCAGGCTGTTCTTTGGTAGAAAAAAAAAATAGAAAAAAATCAATTGATCGCTGCAAAGATTGTGACAGGTCTTTCAATAACAGCATCAAGAAACCCATTGTACAGTAATGTCACAATAGTGCTAAAAAATCTTTAGTAACAACAAACAACAACCAGAACAAACTTTCATACACTGATTCCTCTAATTATTTTGCATGTGTCTACGATTTTCATTTAGATTTATAACCATTTATATTTGTCAGTCTTTACTAAATAAAAGCAATAGCATCCATTAAAGAATAGAATAGGTCATTTATTGAAATAAATGAACAAAATGCTAGTAAAGAAAACACAATCTGAAATTCAAGTATATGTAGTAGTCAAAGTATATAGAATTAAAACATAATTTGAAATTTTATTTATGATTTCCTATTAGTTAAGATTTCATAGCACCTGCGACATTGGGCCGTGGTAAATAATAATCTTTAACTCTTTTGAAAGGTACCTTCCAGTTTACAAAAAAAAATTAAAACTAAAGGAAAAGAAAAAAGAAAAAAAAAAATCAATGGTTAGCAATGAAAATGACATATAAATGAGAAAGCTAGCTGTAAAATTTTGTATTTCTTAATTTCAAGTATTCTGATCATATAAAAATAAATATTGTTTTTTTATTAGCAAAAATATGGTAGAACACACTAAAATTTTTTAAAATTCTTGTTTCCTTATTTGAGATTTTTGATTGCCCCGTTTTCTCTTAAAGCTTAAGAATAGTGAAGCCATAAAATCTAATGAATTCCAGTGAAACACAGAAAAATTGCATAGTCAAATGATTACCTTACTAGTCGGTCACAACAGGTCAAAATAAAATCCTCAAGTTCTTTCAATCGGAAGATTGATTGATTGATTGAGTGTGTATTGTTTTACGTCCCATTCGAGAATTTTTCACTCATAGACGTCACCATATACCGGTGAAGGGCTTCAAATTTTGACCTTTACTCGGCACTCAGGGCTATTGAGCAGTGAGGGATCTTCATCGTGCCAACGCCTGCCGTGACACGGCACCTCGGTTTTTAAGGTCTCATCCGAAGGACCCGCAACTTTCACTTCAAAGTGCCGAGCGTATGGCGAAAGAACATTTGCTACCCATTTTTTATCGACTTAGGTCAGTCGCGGCCGAGATTCGAACTCACGACCTCCCGATCACGGAGCGAGCGCTTCAATCGGAAGAAGGAAAGCAGGAGTTCCCCAGGGTTCTGTTCTTGGGCCTATTCTTTTTTAGTTTATATAAATGACCTACCATGTGAACTCTTAGGTCTCTCTAGACTATTTGCAGATGATACCTCTAAAACTTACAGGACTTAGAAAAACTTAATAACTATGATCTAGAAAAAAATTAATGAATGGTAAAAAACTGGCCTGTAAAATTGAAGAGACATAATTTGTCGAAATGAGCATCTTGTGCATTAAAATTGGTACCGTATATGATTTACATTATGACCCTTGGGTCGAGGCCTCTGCTGGTGGACTGTTAGTCTCCGAGGATTTCTAGAGCCCAGTAGCTAAGTACTTTGATACTAGCTTGAAAATACGGATATATATTTAATTGCTGTGGTAAAATTTAGAAATTAATTTAAAAATTAATGATTATCTCCCTCATGCATAGCTCTGATCCTTCGACGTATTTGCTTTAAGTCTTTTGCAACCCTTTTTCCGCTATTCAAAATTTATTTAGTCCCCTACCGGTGAAACCGGAGGGGACTATAGGTTTCCTCTGAGTCTGTCCGTCCGTCTGTCTAGCTGTCTGTCCGTCTGTCTGTCTGTCAGTCTGTCCCACTTGGTTTTCCGCACTTATTTCCTAAACGCTTGCAGATATTGAGCTGATTTTTGGTATGTGAGTGTATCTTGATGAGTAACAGATCAAGTTTTATTTCTTTCCGCTTCATTCATTTTTGACGGAATTATGACATTTTCAATTTTTAACGGGAACCAGATTACACTTGCCGGTAGGGGACTAGTATTGCTAATGCAATACTCTCAGAATGCTTGTTGTCTTCTAATGCTAAACAGGCTCATTTTGCTTAGATTTTGCTAGGTTTGGTTCAAAACAACTAAAACAAGCATTCTGAGAGTATTGCATTAGCAATACTAGTCCCCTACCGGCAAGTGTAATCTGGTTCCGTTCCCGTTAAGAATTGAAAATGCCATAATTCCATAAAAAATTAATGAAGCGGGACGAAATGCAAACTTCATCTATAACTAATCAAGGTAAAGCCACATACCAAAAATCAGCTCAATATCTACAAGCGTTTAGAAGAAAATTTCGGAAAACCCTTAAAAATTGAAAAGGCCGTAATTCCGTCAAAAATCAATGAAGCGGGACGAAATGCAAACTTGATCTGTAACTCATCAAGATACACTCACATACCAAAAATCAGCTCAATATCTGCAAGCGTTTAGGAAAAAAGTGCGGAAAACCAAGTGGGACAGACTGACAGACAGACAGAGGGACAGACAGACAGACAGACGGACGGACAGACTCAGAGGAAACCTATAGTCCCCTCCGGTTTCACCGGTAGGGGACTAATAAGTTCACATAGATCAACAAGCATTCTGAGAGTATTGCATTAGCAATACTAGTCCCCTACCGGCAAGTGTAATCTGGTTCCCGTTAAAAATTGAAAATGTCATAATTCCGTCAAAAATCAATGAAGCGGAACGAAATGCAAACTTGATCTGTAACTCATCAAAATACACTCACATACCAAAAATCAGCTCAATATCTGCAAGCGTTTAGGAAAAAAGTGCGGAAAACCAAGTGGGACAGACTGACAGAGAGACAGAGGGACAGACGGACAGACGGACAGACAGACAGACAGACGGACGGACGGACAGACTCAGAGGAAACCTATAGTCCCCTCCGGTTTCACCGGTAGGGGACTGATAATAAGGGGATCAGACTCAAAAGCACTGATTGTAAGTTAGGTAAAAATGATAACAAAAAGTGCCTACAGCAAGAATATCAACACATCTTAAGAAATATTAAGCAACGACATTGCATATTTAAAAAAAAATGGACCATTCTATTTGCCAAGCCCCTGAGGCCTTAATTTGAATTCTATTCCATATATTCAAAGCGAAAGGCCAATCTGCCTGAATTTTAGAATTCAAACCATACCTATATCGCGTGCATCTGCCCATGTGCCAGAAATGGCATTTTACGTAATAAGTCTCCGTGTAAGATTGTTGATATCTCACAACGTTTACCCTGCAAGTAAAAGCAAAGGAGTCATAAACATAAAACTCTGTATAAAAACACAATTAATTTCAAATTTTGATGAAAACTTACTCTCCTTCCTGTAATGAGCCTGTATAGCGATTTTGAACAAACCAGTAGCTATTGATAACTGGTATGAAAACGAATAGGAATAATGATCGAACTATCATTTCCATTTTAAGAAAAAGTATGGAGAATAATTTTAAATGTACACCATATTCTGCTCCCTTAAATCGAGTTTAAATGACACATTATCTCCAAAATTATCGATAGAACACTTATCTTCCCAAATAAATGCGAAGTGTATAGATGATTCAAATCGCAATTTTATTGGTAGGGACGAGACGCTCAAATATTCTAATCTCAATTTTTTCGTGTTTTCTGAATCTTTAAACGGTATATACCTTTTCTGGTAACTGACAAATGAAAAACCTAATTCATATTAAGAGACAGCAAGTCTAAGCATATTTTTGAAAAGAAAGAATTTGATTAATTATAAGGGTTGGAGGGAGAGGCAAAACTAAATATTCAGGATCCTCTTAAATTAAAAAAAAATACAACTATGGGTGGGCGAATTTCAGAAATGGTTAAAAAAAAAAAGCTGCAATTCCCTACAAAAAAGCAATTATTATTTGTTCAATGCAAAATGGGGCATCGGCTTGTACATTCACCCCTGTCTTTGACTCGTGTGTATCTCAGGGATTAGCGCAATAAATGTATTAAATGCTTTCTATGTGTTTGTCCTTTAAGGTAGATACATCTAGAACTTTTATTATTTTAATTAGAATTAATCCCTGGAATATCATCTATTTTACTTTATTAAAAAAACCTTGACGCGAGCCCCGAGACAGAAACAAACGACAACACTGCATAGGAGATCGACACACGCTAACCTAAAGAAAGAGGGCGTACAAGGCAAGGACCATCCCACTCTCTGAGACAATATGTTTGTCAATTTCAAAGTTCATGGAAAAGTTAAATTTTCTAAAATTATTTTGTCAGGAATGTCATCTTCCACACATTTGACTCATTTATTTTATTGATTTACTTATTGATTGATATTTTGTTTAAGTTGACAGTTAAGCATATTTAGTGGAACGTGGGTATATTGGAGCCATGAAAATGATTTTTGAATGCGAATGGGTCGGGTCCATTCTATATTAAAAGTTAAATGACGGAAAAGTAAATATAAAATCTGATTTATATTTTTTTTTAAAAAATGGAGTCTGAACCCATTCTATATGAAAATCGAACATTTCTGAAAAAGTATATATGTCAACAAAGTTGTTTATTTTAAGCACACTGACACACAGCAATGACAAGAAGACTTAGCGTAGTAGTTAACGCAGTCAGTCTTACTCCTATTTGAAGAAAGTTCGAATCATGCGTGAGGCTATTTTTCTTTTCATAAACCTTAATAGCATAATTGATTTTTTTTTTCTTATCACATACCTTAAAATCATTGGTGATTTTTTTTAACAGTAAGTTTTTCAATAAAATAAAGGAAGCAAATGTGTAAAAGATGATATTGACAATACACTTTTTTGAAAAATATAACTTTTCATAATTTTTTTAGGATTGAGAAATGTCTTTTCTCAGAGCGGGATTGTCCTCGCCTTGTGCGCCTTCGTTCTTTAAATATTACATAGAATGATCTCTATTTTCTACTTGTAAATCTTTGTAATACAAAATACCATTTTATAGTAAAAATTAGTGAATGCTGAATCTATGCCAGGAATATATCAAAATATGAAGAATATTTCATTTTTTTCAAGAACGTACGGATACTGAAATTCCATGCAGCAGTTCAAACTTGAGAAGAAAAAAATCGGCAAAGTCTTAAAGACAAGAGTAAAAAAAAACAAACAAAAAACAAAATGCAACTTTAGAAATAAGAGATATGTTTTCTAAACATTACTTGAGGTTTAAAAGTTTACATATGAATGTATGAATTATGCTTAATACTTGAAAGATTTATTTTTATTTGTTTGCACAGTTATCGCAATGTATAGTTTTATAGATGTATTTATCATACAATGACCAGAAACTTCTGATTGCCCTGTTCATATTCTTCTTTCGAGTGGGATTTTATCTTTAAGTCGAGCATTACTGATAAACTTGGTTCTTTTTAGACATTATTTCTCAGTTCTCACAAACAATTTAGAAAATGAATTGCGTCGTTTTTCAACATTTTCTTTAGAAAAGTTGAACCGATTTCAAACAAATTTCATTCATTACATCCATGGGTATAGGGAAACAAAAGAAAGTGAACTTCGTGATCTTTGCCTCTCTGAGAAACCCATCAAAATTCATACAATTTTCAAAAACTTATTCTTTTCTCATGGACATTTATAGCCGGTGTAACGATGGATTTTGACCCATGTTGAAAAGTGACCAGGGGTTCATTTTTCAACGTTGAATATTGAACCAGGGGTGATTTTCAACGTTGAAAATTGAGACCAAAGGTCGTGGACATTATACCCGGGATCATTTTTTAACATCTTGGTAATTTTTTCGACACTTATGACATAAACGCGTTGAAAATTGACCCTGTTAAATATTTACCCCCAACTTCAACGTGAACGTTTTGCCCGTTTTGTTCGATCTGGAAGTTTGTTATACATGATTATATGTACGTGAAACTATCAATATATTGATCAGTTTAAGAGTTTGAAATTCTTATAGCATAATAATAAAATTGGTCTGAAGTCAGTAATCCTATATACATGTACATGTATAGCATTCTGAAAATACAGTTGTTGTTCCGTACACCTTATATCTTCATGGTCTTCTTTGACAAAAGTTATTAAAGATGTAACTATAACTACAAATTGTACTAGAATGACCATCTAAAGGGCCCCTTTATCGCACTGTACTTAGGACAATAGAACAGCAAAACTGTACAAAAATAATCATGCAGTTTTACAGTATTTACTTGTTATTTGATACATAAATTTTAATCAATTGATTGCGAATTAGATTTGTAAAACAGCAGAATTCATATCTCTGCATAACTTTGATTTACCTACACATTTCAAGGATATCTATTTAGTGATCTGCTGGAAGAACTTTGTTTTTATTTTTTTTTTAAATTCAACTCATACTTATACTCCAAGGTTCACTCTCTAAGGATGAAATTTCTCAAAATCACTCTTCAGTCTTTAAATGGTCCTCACATTCCAGTCAATGAAAGTGAATTCGATTTATCCTATTTATGCTGGATTCTTAAACTTCAAGAAAGTCCTTACAAAGATACATGCATGTTTCAGCATATAAGCTCTACCAATTCCCTATTTTTACTTCTAACAAAAATGTTAATTGCTGTGAAGGTGAAACTGAAAACGCACTATGCTTCAACATATACATGAAATTGTGTAAATCATATAAATTATAGATTTTAAAATCTATGACAAACTTTCACATTTTTAAAACAATTAAAACCACACCCCCACCCATAGTCAGTAATGCCAAAACGTATGATTTTTTAAACACTTTATACAGCCATTCTGTACGATATATTAAGATGAGGTGTTTTGATATCATAGAACGGCTTCTTCAAGAAAAATGGAACTTGGGAATATTCCTGTCTTGTGACTGGTCACTATACAATTAATTTGTTTAGAAACAGTCTGATTCTACAAACAAGTACCCTAAGGTTGATATTAGAAATATGCCAGAGTTCCTTTTTCACAAGATCTATGTAGTCATTGGAGACCTTGTCTTCCAACAGTCTGTTGGAATTTCGATGGGACCTAATTGTGCTCCTTTATTAGCAGACCTGTTTTTATTTTCCTATGAAGCAGACTTTATTCAAATAATTCTACATGAGAACAATTAAGAAAAATCCTGCTGTGGAATTTAACTCCACATTCAGATATATATCGATGACGTTTTATCAATTAACAATAATTACTTTCATTCATATGTTGACTCGATATATCCCAGTGAACTCAAAATAAAAGACACAACAGAATCTGCAACATCTTTGTCATACTTGGGTGTCTTTCTGACTGTAGACGATAATGACCAACTAACATCTAAACTGTATGACAAACAGATGACTTAAACATTTCCATGAAAAGTGAAGACAACGAATAGTTATCATGTTGAAGAGTCCAATAAAACAAAACAAACTGTGAGCAGAGCAAACTTTTAATACATCAGAGGTGGGATCAGATGCCATGGAGGAGTAAGCTTTCCCTGTCGATGGGTCACACCCGCCGCTTGCCCTTTGTCATGATCGGGTAAATGCAGAAATACGCAGTCAATTCAGTATGAAAAAGTGGCACATCAATTTGTATGAAAGACGCCAGTCAACCGACCTAATTAGATTGCTTTTGTAATCAAGGTTATTGTATCGACCATAGAATTTGCAAAATGTTGACTATAAATGAGATCATTGATACCCTTATATCATCAACTTATTTGTTCGTACATAGTAAAGACATTGACATCCTTATATCATCAACTTATTTGTTCGTACATAGTACATGCTCTTGTCCAATTATTAGGGAGACACAAACCCGATATGCAAGTGATAATGGTATATTGCTAAATAAATAAGGAAAGTTGACGATAGAAATGTCAAAGTCATCGCGTTAATCATAAAATTTAGTTGTTAGTTTGCCATCAATGTCTTTCTCTAGAAAAGAATTCAATTTGGATATATCGAATCAACGTACCGGTATGAATGAAATTAGTATTGTTCATTGTTAAACGTTATCGATATATCTCAATGTCGAACCGAAAGCCGCGGCAAGAGATGTCTCCTTTTCGTGTAAAAGTTTTAAAATCAATTCTGCTTCATGAGTATACAAAAACAGGTCTGCTGATAAAGGGGCACAATTACCCCATAGGAATTTCAACAGATTGCTGGTTGTCAATAAGGAACTCATCTTTTTGATATTAGCTTCAGATTACATGCATGTACTTGTGTGTAGAATCACAATGGTTTTAGCAAAGTAAGTTTGCAGATGACAATGAGAAGATAGGAAAATTTGTGAGCACCATTATTATTAAAGAAGCAGTGTCTATGATGTCAAATGGTCTGAGTTTCTTATTCATATGAAGCAGAATTTGTCCAAAATCTTATACGTGAAAAGAAGAAAACAGGGACTGATTGCATAAAGTGTTGAAAAATTCAACTTTTCTTATTTATTTAGTATTATTCCACAATCACCTACTTATGATGTTTATGTATCCACACGTATTCGATACTCAACAGTATGCTCTGAGAGGAAGGATACTTGCAAATAAGTAAATGTTACTGGGATTTCAACAACCTTGTTTTAATTCAGCATTTCGAAAATTTTATATGGGCGTTATAATGTCAAAGTTAGCAAATACAATATATCATTGGGTTATATTACTGCTTACATTTTTTCATACCATTTGATAGGCCATTGTTTATACTAAATTACTCCGTCTACCTGATCAATATAGAGATCAAGGCGGGTGTAACCCATCGACAGGGGATGCTTACTCCTCTTAGCATTAAATTCAATCTCTGGAGTTTCCAGGGGTCCGTGTTTTATGTCCTGTTCACAAATTTGTATCGTTTTTGAGAATTTTGAGATCATTCACTGTTATAGTTATTTTCAAAACTTAAAAACTTACGACTTTTCAACTTTATACACAACCA
This sequence comes from Saccostrea echinata, assembly GCF_033153115.1. Taxonomy (NCBI): domain Eukaryota; kingdom Metazoa; phylum Mollusca; class Bivalvia; order Ostreida; family Ostreidae; genus Saccostrea; species Saccostrea echinata. The sequence goes on along the minus strand of NW_026889758.1, from coordinate 4,153,335 downwards.
TTCCCCACGATAAATTAAAGTCCAGGATTTTTTATATCATTGACAGCTGCTTTTTCAATAAAAATGGAAGTCGTAAATTTACATACCTTATCATTGGTCATTTGCAAAATTATTTTTTTAAAAAACATTCTGATTGTACACACAAGTACTCTGAAGTTGACATTAAAAAGATGCTTGAGTTTCTTATTGACAATATCTATGTGGTTTTTGGAGACCAGGTCTTCCAACAATCTATTGGAATTCCAATGGGTGCCAATTGCGCCCTGTTATAAGCAGACCTTTTTTTGTATTCATATGAAGCAAAATTTGTCCAAAATCTTATACGTGAAAAGAAGAAAACACTTGCTGTGGCCTTCAACTCGACTGTAACCGGTCGGCAGGGAATGCTCACTCCTCCATGGCACCTGATCCCACCCCTGATGTTTTAGAGGTCCGTGTTTGCTCTGCTCATATTTTGTATTGTTTAATGGACTTTTGAGCTTGAATACTGTTCGTTATCTCCATATATTTCATTTCACCTTTTTTCATTTGGGTCGAAAATTACGTATACCGGTATATTTTGTAAAGAAAATTCAGTCGGTTGATCGAATTATAAATTATAGTGGATATGGCTACTACTTCCGTTTCAGTTATTTCATTTCATAGAGAAAGATTACAAGGTTTCAGATCTATATTATTTTGATTAGACAATATGCCATTGTCATGTTTTGGCAGTCGTAAGACGTCAAAATTTTTGGTATAATGAATTACTGAAAAATAAATGAGAAAGGAGTTGAAATGATTGAATAACGATACAAACAAATTGAAAAAAAAAGGTTTTCTGTTTTCTAACTGTGGGTTTAATTATATATGGAGAGTGTTGATAACATACAAGGGCTAAAACTGTTGTGTAAAATTAAAGTAACTCTCAATTTTCAAGCTGGATTTAAAATTCAATAAGTACGATTATGATGTTATTTCCAGTTTTTGTAATGTCTCGTAGATAGTCCCTATATAAAAATACTAGTATTGTCTGTGACGATAATATGCGAAACGTTCACTATATATAAGTGAAAAATAGGACGACATTGATTGCATTTTAGAGCCTTCTTTGTACAGTTTAGAAAAGAAATAGAATAATGTGTACTTTTTTGTTTGTTTGTTTTATTGTTTAACGTCCCTCTTGAAAATTTTTCACTCATATCGATACGCCACCACTTGCCGGTGGAGAGCTGCAAATTTTGTCCTATACTCGGCACGCAAGGCCATTTGAGCAGTGAGGGATCTTTTTCGTGCCGGCGTAACGACGAAAAGTGACCCCCGTAGAATATTGACCGGGGGTCATTTTTCTACGTAGAAATTTGACCCCCTGGTCAATATTCTACGTAGAAAAATGACCCCCTTTTTCGTAGAAATTATGGCCTGGGGGTCATTTTTCTCCGTGTGGGTTGTAGAAAAATGACCCCGTAGAATAATGACCCCGTGTCTTTTTTTTTCTATACAAAAAACTGGTTTTGGTAGGACTATTCTTGTTAGGCAAATACATAGGGGAAAAATCACGCAGCCTAAAAGTTTTAAAGTTTAAGTAACAAAAGGTTACACTATATACATTACATGTACATCAATAATACAAGATGTTTTATCCCATTAAAGGAAAACAAATAACTATAGGCTATTATGCTGTTCGATTACTATAAGAACAATAATACGTGTGTTCTTAGATTTGTTTTATCAATTTTATAAAAAAAAAAAAAGTTTCCAGAGTCGTCATTTAAAAAAAACAAGATTATTTACTTAGCTAGTGTCAGAGAGAGAAATTTATATATGAATAAAAATGCATGGTTTCTGTGTATAATGATCCTCTTTAAATTTTACTCTGGGTAAATAATGTAAAAAAAAGAATGAAAATAAAGTCTCAAGGGTTTTTTTTCTGAAGTTACAAGAAAGATTAATGTTTTCGAACCCTACCCAAATAAATCTGCGTGAAAAAAATGGACAATTGTTAAGAAAATTAGATCTCATATATATCTTTGACTTTCTGGTAAAAACTTCTAATAAAAATATAAGGAAGATTACATTTGTGTAAAAATAACAGACAGGACTAAATTCAAAATTCCTCTGATATTCTATCTCAGAGACACAAAAAATGGTTAGCTCAAAATCTTTACCAATGTCTTTTGTCGTTTGCTAGTGTCAACAAAGCCTATAAACAAAATGAGGCTTTTTACATAAAAAAATAATTAATTAATAAAAGGTGTTTGGTATACTAAGAATTGACACAAGTTTGTACACAGTAGTACGTATTTCCCCTTTCTAGTTACATGTTATAATTTTTACCAATAAAAAAACCGAATGTTGTATTATGAAAAAGCTTCTCAGCCTAATATACATATTATATTTTCCATAAGTATGATTGGCAATATTAGCACAATTGAAGTTGCGTTTGCAAGACTACAAACAACTGTGCCAAAAATATTGTTCAAGTACGTGATTCGTGTCAGCGTATCTATAGTGGTAAGTTTTGAGGGGGTGGGTGACGAGGATGTAACCCACTCTTTAAATTTGCTAGCCTATAGAAAAAAAATCTGGCCATGTCTTTCCTATGCACAAATTAAGCGATCTTGCTGTGTGATACGAGGTTTTAAAAACATAAGAGTTTTTACGATAAAAGTAAACAAAAATCTTTTTTTCTTACATTAAAAATCCTACTTATAAGGAATTACATAATGCATAATTATGTGCATGATGATGTAGATTATACATGTATCTATAAAATGATCAAGGAAGGGGAGTATATTGCCAGTATTTCTATCGCAATCGAAGGGCACTCCTAACAAAAATTTACTATAGTAAACTATACGAGGGTTGTCCGGTAAAATCGTGGACAAAGCGTTTTTCTCGAAAAAATAATGGGCGCACTAAGCTGGAATTTTCAACAATTGTTTATTTATCATATTTAAGTGCATCGTAATTTTTTGGATAAAATATAAACAAAAACAAAGTGTTTATTACGCTTGAATGTACACAGGGTACGGTCCTACGGTGCACGATAAATAAATCACGGTTTCATTTGAAAATACATGAGTATTATTTCGAAATAAAAGTACTAAATAGATAAGGTTGGGGTAAAAATTATCCTATTTTTAATCCACTATCTATTATGTCGTCTTTTGTAAATTTTCAAGGCATTTCCTTAAACTTTGGCAGTTTCCCGAGCATTTGAAATGGGAAAGTGGTAAACGCAACAAGCGAAAAATGGCGATGTTTGGTGACGTTACGGCGCACCGGAGAGCAGTTCCGTTTGATTTAGATGTAGTAATTACGCCCTCAGAAACTTTTACTACAGAAGAAAAAAAAATCACTAGATCTTTAATATACAAGTGAAATGGGAGTTTTCTAAGCGGAAGTTTTTTGATCGGGTCCTCGGGTAGAAAGAAACATCCCAACAAACAGCTACTGGCAATAGCAAAAGACGCTGTCAGTGTAGACCATCGATATAAGACAGCCTGTTTAGTTGAATGATGGTGAGAGTACTGTCCATAACTTACTTATAAATCTTCAGAAAGTTCCATGTGTGCGTGAGGTTGGTTCCTTGACCGTTTATGGAGGAATAAAGGGGAACTCAAGTATGTGCCTCAATGAAATTTCCGAATTTAAGTGGGGCTTACCTAATTTTTTTTTTTTAGCAAAGAGGAAACGTGACGCTGCTTTATACACTTTGACGTTATCATACGTGCGCCGTTTGGCGATACCACACATAACATAAAGTCTCATATTTTGTTTATTTGAGCACATATCTATTTGAAATTTGCTATGTATATTGACGGAAAGTGTACTAGAAAATAGTGTAAATTTTAGAACCTAGTGATGATTATTTTTTACTCTAGACAACTTGTCCACGATTTTACCGAACAATCCTCGTAGTTAACTATAGTTTACTATTATTAACTATAGTAAATACTTTGATTAACTATGAAACTTTGTTTGGAACTTTTTTGAGATTTCAAAGCTGAAACTTTCTTAAATTGTTATCAGTAATGTAAAATTTTGGGATGATATGTTAATGAACAAGAAATACGAGGGGTAATCACGAACTAATTGAATTACTTCCATAAAAGAAATAAAATCAGATTTCGATGTTTATTATTTTTTAAAGTGGTCCTCTCCGATTTGAATGCACATCTGCCATCGTTCTCACAGGATGAAATTACACCATTCAGTCGACGGAATGGTAACTGAATGCCCACTGAATGGCCACTGAAAGGTCACTGAAAAGTTCCTTCCCGTGACTTTTCCGTGGTCTTTCAGTTACCATTCAGTCGACTGAATGACAGATACATTTCAGTGACCTTTCAGTTATCTTTCAGTTGTATCTTTTTATTGAATAATCGGCTTATTTTTTAGCTTAGAAATTTTATTTCACGTTTTCTTATTATAATGGATCTGCCCATGCGCGAATCACGTGATCCAGGCGTTCACGTGACATGCTCCGTAACGTTCTGTTCACAGAAATTAAAAGATTTTTCCGAGTTTTATATTTCTTACCATGCAAGTTATGTTTATAACAAGAATAGCCCATTTGTCACAAATAGGATTGGTGGATTAGGATATCTTTTCCTTGCAGAATGAGCATAGTGACCATCACAACCCGAGTCTTTTGTATTGGGGTGCGTCGTTTATCCATTGTGGATAAAGTATGGGCGCCTTCTTTTTATCATATATGATACATGTATGTTTAAAATCTAAGGTAAACGATATTTTAGGGATTCAATAATTATATTATTGTTAAGATATTCAACTATTTTTCTTACTGTAATTTGGCGATCTTCGTTACAGATTGCTCAACTAAGGACACATCTCTTCTCAAGCTTGCTTTCGCTGGGCACCAGAACAAACATCATTTTAACCACCTCCCTTCCTTCACTAAAACAATCAATCCAATTATGATTGAACTTCTGCCATGTCTTTTTGTCTTCATAAATCGTGTGCAAATTATTATATGCTACTGAAAAGGAATTTCTACGATAAACTTTAAACTTTGAAGCCGTTCGTTGATCAAGTAAGACTGAGTCAACAATTTTTTATCACGTCATCTACATATTGGGTCATTTTTATATTGTGACGTCCAAACGTGGAGCAAGTATCACCTATTTATAGAACATGTTTATGACTAAATGTGTGCCAAATTTCATTTTGATCCGAACTGTGGTTTTGTAAATAACGAGATAGAACTTTTTGATCACCCCTCGTAGTTCCCTAAAATTAAAAAAAAGTGCACACATAAATTTAAGAACATAAAATATCACAATCATGTATAAAAAAAATACTTTGATTTACTATAGTAAAAACTTTGATACTGCATTAAACTATAGTTAACTTTGGTAAACTATAGTTTTTTTTTGTTTTGTTTTTTTTTTGTTAGAAAATATCAGTGTTTTTCATATACCGATCCTGATACAAACAATATATATAGTGTTTCATAGTTAAGGTTATTTAGATACATTCGTTTTTTCCCTAAATTAGATATAATACAATTCTACAGACAATAATTGTAAGTACACAAATTACAGGGGAAACAATAAATCTATGAGCCAGTGCTTTCTAGTGACACCTCACCCGCACAGACAGACGGACAAGATTTGTACCGAAATGAATATCACTGTATAGCATGCCGAACCAAAGAATGTATTAAAATTTCAAGCATCTGCGATGAGTTGTTGCAGAGAAAACTGCAATGAGAAAAAAATGTTTCGGACAGAAAGACACAAACACTCACCCCGCACACACAACAGAGAGATTCGCAGGGTACAAGGTATATAACCCCATTTCCTTCGAAGCGGGGATATTAATATTCATGTAATAAATAAGGATAAATGAACCTAAAAGAGGGAAAAAGATATTACATGATATTAAAAATGAAGCAGCAATTACAGTTAATGATAGCATTTCCATATTGGACGCTATTGGACGCTTCATATGCCGTGCTTTCTCTAATTTTTTCCTTGTCTAAAATAAATAATACAATACGTTTTTTGTTTCAATGCAATGGTGTATTCAGAAACTGATACATGTAAAAGCTGGGGTGGACGCAGGTTGAAAGCGGGCACAAATTTTAAGCTAGAAGTATGGGGCCACAAACTTGTCTTTTAAATAGTTTCCGATAACATCCATTCCATACAGGTATATCTTTGTCAGAAACATATCATGTCATTTTTGGAACAAAACCTGTGAGAAAACAAGAGGCCCAAGGGCCTTAACGGTCACCTGAGTATAATACAACAATTTAGAGGATCCATAGAGTATAAAATGAACTGAAAGGTGAAGCTTTGTTGCCCAAAAGCAAGAAAAATAGAGTGATCAGGATCAAAAAAAAAAAATTAGTCTAGCATTCATTAACAGTTCATAAATTAGGTTCTAATCTGTTCCCCAATTAACACTATCACCTTACAGTAAATTAACAAACTGTCACTGCTTCTGTACTATCTTAATTCCTTGTTGAAATCTCTTACATTGGCCTCTCTTGATCTTTGATGAACATTTAATAAGACAAGTTATTTTTGTCTCATTTTTATTTATCTATTACTTACAAGTCTACCTGCTCATTAAAACTATGAAAGTACTGTATTATACAATAAAAATTCTTGCATAATTCTCTTATTCTATTAACCTTTCAAGTACATTATTTACAGTGATTAATTATCAAAAGTATATGGCAAAGGGGAATAACTCCTTTCAGTAGATTACAAATTAATAGTGCCCTAGCTAGGACCAGAACACTTGACTAAATGGTCCAGATGTTCAAATATCTGGTAAATATACCCTTCCTTATTAAAACTTTTACTCTTTTTGCCCTTGTTATGCCCAGGTGCAGAGAAGATTTTTAAAGAAATAATGCATTTTTACTACAGATTCACTATATTATCAATAGAGCCCCCCCCCCCCTCCCCATCGAGAAACACCAGAGCCTCTCACCCTGGGACCAGAAGTTTGCACATCATAAGTAATCACTTTGTTTATCTGCTTTACACTGAGGAGCAGACAGGAATATTTAATAGAATTAATGCATTTTCACTATATTATCAAGAGCCCCACCCTTGCACCAGCACATCTGACCCAGGGGTCATGAATTCACTACTCTGGAAGAAGCACTCTTGCTCATCATAACTATACACTAGCTTCTTTGCTTTTTAACCAGAAGCAGAAAAGAATGTTTTCAGAGAAATTTTGCTTTTTCACTATATAATCAATAGAGCCCCCCCCCCCTTTTCACCAGAACCCTTGACCCTGGGGCCATGAAATTCACAAGTTTGGAAGAGGCATCCTTGCATATCATAACAATGTACTTAGTTTGTTTAAATAATACCCAGGGGCAGAGAAGAAGAGTTTTAAAGAAATAATTCACCTTCACTATAGGATCTATATGGCCCCACCCTAGCACCAGAACCCCTGTCCCTGGGGCCATGAATTTCACAATTTTGGAAGAGGCATCCTTGCTTATCATAACAATGTACTTAGTTTGTTTGAATAATACCCAGGGGCAGAGAAGAAGAGTTTTAAAGAAATAATTCACCTTCACTATAGGATCTATATGGCCCCACCCTAGCACCAGAACCCCTGTCCCTGGGGCCATGAATTTCACAATTTTGGAAGAGGCATCCTTGCTTATCATAACAATGTACTTAATTTGTTTAAATAATACCAAGGAGCAGAGAAGAAGATTTTTAAAGCATTAATGCATTTTCACTATATAATAAATAGAGCCCCACCCTAACACCAGAACCCGTGATCCTGGGGCCATGAATTTCGCAATTTTGGTAGAGTCACTCTTGCTTATCATAACTATGTATTTAATTTGTTTAAATAACACGCAGGAGTAGAGAAGAAGATTTTCAAAGAAATAATGCACTTTCACTATATGATCTGTATAGCCCCGCCCTAGCACCAGAACCCCTGACCCTGGGGCCATGAATTTCACAATTTTGGTAGAGTCACTCTTGCTTATCATAACTATGTATTCAATTTGTTTCAATAATACCCAGGAGTTGAGAAGAAGATTTTTAAAGAAATAATGCACTTTCACTATATGATCTATATAGCCCCGCCCTAGCACCAGAACCCCTGACCCTGGGGCCATGAATTTCACAATTTTGGTAGAGGGCTCAATGCTTATTACAAGCATGTCAACAGTTTGACTGCTTGATGTCCAGGAGTAAAGAAGAAGATTTTTAAAGATTGCATTAATATTGATGGTTTTAGCCCCACCCCTCAGGCCCCACGGGGGCAGGGACCATGAAATTCACAATTATTGTCCCCCTTCACCCAAAGATGTTATATGCCAAAATTGGTTGAAATTGGTTGAGCGGTTTCAGAGAAGAAGCTGAAAATGTTTAAATGTTAACGCACGACGCACGATGGACGACGGACGACGCACGACGACGGACAAAAACGGATAGCAATAGGTCACTTGAGTGACTCAGGTAACCTAAAAAAACAAGAAAAAAACAAAACGGATATATATATATATATATATATATATATATATATATATATATATATATATATATATATATATATATATATATATATATATATATATATATATATATATGAATTATGAATTTATGCTCCATAATAATGTATACTCAATGGGATGCAAGCAAAAATAACCATACCATATACATTGTATATCATGCTAGTATTGAGAAGTGGCGTTAAGGAGGGGAAGGTACTTTGCTCCTCCTCCAATATACATTTGAAAGAAAAAAAAATCAGGAGACTCTAAGCCTTCACCGACCCTCCCCAACATCGGATTAACGCATTTCACAACTCATTTCTAAAGGTTTAATTATAAAATATAGTGAAATAGTAGGGGATTAGATTTCTATAGGGGTCATTTTTCAACGTGTGTGGAGTCGTAGAATTACCGGCCTGGAAGGGTTTTCTACGGTCGAAAAATGACCCTACTTGCCGTAGAAAATTGACCGGGGGTCGTTTTTCAACGGAGAAATTTGACCCCCCGGTCAATATTCTACGCGGGACATCGGTTTATATGGTCTCAGGGGGTGGGAATGGGGTGCAATTGAACAAAAATCCATTGATAAGAGAAAAAAAGGGGTCATCAGAGTGACGTTCTTTATAAAGGTACACAAACGTAAATTAGCTTTGCTTCCTATTGTTTAGTATATGATCGCATGTATTAAGGGAAACAGTCAACCCGTGCCCCTTTCCCTTTTTCTCTCACCTGGCTCCTACAGACATGATGAAATATAAATATATACATGTGTTAATATTCCAGGCCAGTGAAATTTTTGAATAAATAATTGTAAACCTCAATTTATTGTATAAGTGTTTTTGATGCTGTTGAATTTTGACCCGGTTTTACGATTGAGATTTCAACGATCCTGCTTAATTTTCAACAGGCTAGGGTCTGTATTCAACGCTGATCGTCTCAATATTCAACGGTGAAAAAAGACCCCCGGGTATGGCACGCCGATTGCACCAAGATTATTTTCTGCACAACGATCATGATTTTATACACGAGGTTGATGAAAAATATACACGAGTAAAATAAAAATGCACGTATCGGTAAAAATTGCACATAGTTTGAAAGATTTTTACACAAACATAACGAAAAATACACGAATCCGAAATTTTTTACACGATTAAGGGGTATAAAATGCACAAACGTAAACTCAAAAACTGCACGAGCAGAGGAAACTAAAAATTACACAAACAATTTTACTGCGCATATCATTATTATGCACATAGAATATTCATTGTGTTCTTGGTTTTCTGTACTCTTTATCTCTTTATGAATGCTGGATGTAATCGAGAGAAAATGGCGTTGACCATGATATGCATGTTTGTTTGCTTCTTTATTTCTTTGCTAAAACTCGATCCGATTTCTAGCTACATGTAATGCCAATCGAACGAATGAAGTGTTTTCTCGTGAACTGTGTGAAAAAATTTAAAAGTTGTTCAGAGATATCATATTTTTTTTTACATTGACCGAGATCCTAGCCAAAATATGGAGGTATTATATGATGCCAGACATAAATTGTGGCAAGAAAGGAATCGCATGTTTGTGTGTTATAATGCGGGGGAAAAAAGTACCATTGCATATGATGTACTCAACTCCGAACTAAAAGTAATACACAGCAAATTCTAAATTCCTAACGGTAAACAGATCTTGCTTTAAAAAATGATAGAATTATTTAGTTATTTTTTAAACATACGCTCTATGGCCTTTTAAAATTCTCTAACTGATAGATACAACTTTAACGGATAGTACTTGTATAAAATAAAATTAACACATGCATAATAAAACGATTAATAAAGTGGATTCTTCATGAAAATGATGGCAGAATTATTTCTGATTAAAATTTATTTTGGTACTTCTCATTTGTACTAATTATGAATTCATTTGGGCAGATTTTTTTCATTCAGGAATAGGAAATTATTCAGTTGGCTGGATATATTTTTTTTATTTTCAAAAAGATTAAAAAGTGGGGATTACCTGACCTTAGATATACACAGTATGTTTTTAAAGTCAAACATAAAAGATATTTTATTTCTAATTATACATGTATCTTTACTTATAGAATATGAGGATATCAATTTTGGTTGGACATATGTAGCTTACACTGTTTTGAATTCCTTCCGTGATATCGCATATTTTCAGTCCTAAACTATTCAATAAAAAAAAAACAAGACATTTCTATGGGTAATCGTTACCCTGATTCGTAATGACGATTACTTGATAAATGTTTTCACTTTTGATAAATAGGACCAGATAAAGGGAAAGTATATATACTCTATGTGCTTTAGTACATGCGGTTTTTGTGTTTTGTTACTTAAAATTTGTCCAAATAAAATAACAAAACTCTACTCAAATGATCCTGGCACCGGTAAAACATATCATCAGTGGCGGATCTGATTCGTGGATTGATAGAGTCGCAACATCTGAATCTATGTATTTATTAAAGTTTCAAATCGTTGGACCATAATGACACATCAGAAATTTTAAAACGTAGTGAATTACTAAATACATCTACGTACAATGTTACAAATAAGAAAATGGGAATGGATATTATAATAAATAGAAAGAACATAGAATGTGTTTTATCACTCTAAAATAATGCAAATAAATCATGTTCTTTATGGAGCTCGAGGTTTGACAAATATTTTCCAAGACAACAATTTCTCTTTACATTTCGAATTCGTATGCATAAAATTTTAATTATTTTCCGAACACTAAGTTTTTGTAATAACACTTTTTTACCCAAATCTATAGTCATTATAAAAAGAACATGACTGTATAATTAAAAAATGAAAATAATCTTCAATGACATTCAAGGAACGTATTTGATACAAGATCCACTTTTTAATAGACTATTCATGTGCATATCTAACGGATTATGAGTTAAAAAGCCTAATCTATGCAATTTGTATTTTGTACGTATACATGTACAAGTAATTAAAAAGTTTGCTTTATAGCAATATTGTACATGTGTATCAATGGCATCAACCAGGTCTTGTTTTACTCCGAGCATGACCACGAATAAATATAAGAAAACATATCATGAATATAAACCTCAAGAAATCTTTGTTTTACCGTGTGCAAATTTATTATTGTAAAAATCTGCATTGAAAATAAATACATGTATGCATGTGTAGCCAAGTCCCAGTTAATTAAGTTCATCTTGTATGTCTTCTTGAATTTGGTCTTACAATATCGTTACAGCTCAGTTGAATTGCAATCCTGATTTCGATAGACTATTTTATGTACCCTTAAATTCTTAGAAAATATTTCAGGCACGTAGCATCAGGAGGGGTCTGCCCCCCCCCCCCACTTTTTTTCCAAACATAACCTACTTCTATTGTAAATTTCCACTGAAAAGCTGGTTGCCCCCCTCCCTTTGTTGTAGGATAGTTTAAACCAAAGTAATTTGGTATTATAATGTGTTTCAAAAATACTGTTTTGTTTTTTCAGGTAGGTTGTCAAAAAAAAAATCTGACTGCCCCCTCCCGCTTTCAAAAACGATACTACGTGCCTGTATTTTATAATTATCTTAACTCCTTTATATGCATTTTTAACTATTCAAAATAGACTACCGCCGATAAATTAAAAACAACATAAGTTAAACTTTAATTCACATAAGTAAAACGACTGTATATTTTTTCTACATTTTCATGGAGTTTTTATGAAATCACCACAAGTTGCTCAAAAGTTAAGACTACACGTACTATATGTACTTTGTTACATACATATATAAAGTGAGATATGCGTTTCAATATTAAAATTTAAGTTGCACAATTATTTGCTCGATTTTCTTTACTGTTGACTTCCAAAAAGTTTTCGGTCAAATTCCACAACCCAGATGATCGCAACATTGTTTCAAAATTTTTGTATGAATTGCTAGTAATATAATCTTTAATCAAAAGGTATTATTGGCGTGTCAAATAGCTATAAATTGATTAGCGTACAGGTGTCTTTCGTTCCAGAACCATGCAGTAGCGAGAGATCTCTGTATGAAAAGGTCACGCATGCACATCCTTGATTATTACCAAAAGTACACACAATGGGTGGTGGAGGAGAAGAGTTTGATTTGTTGTTAACTCTCCTGTATTATATCACATGTTTTTATTTTTATTTAGGCCTATATGTCATTGTTTTAAACTTTAAAAAGAAATTGCTCTATAGAGGAATGACATACTTTAAAAAATCCAACAATTAAACACGCAACTGGTAATATGCATCCCCCTTTTTTACTTTATCTAAACAAGTATTCCGTGTAGAATGTTTTTTATTCGGGGTTGTTCATATACTACAAGTTTAAGACTGTGTGCCTGTCAATTTATCTACATGTATAATATACGTTGTACATATTCTTGAGAGTCTAGCGGAATTTTAAAATAATCTTTTTTAAAAAGATTACTAACACGTTACTCCCCCTTTTGTAATTATAGTATGTTTCAAGCATCCAAGCCACATTGAACTGTTCTCTAATGAATATTAATGAAATGTGCGCAATGAGGATGCGTAGCATATTATGTCGTATGTTGTATTCTCACTCGTGCAGTTTTCGTTTTTACGTTTGTGTAATTTCCTCACTATATCGTGTAAATATTTTGTTGATTGTGCAGTTTTTCTATAGTTTGTGTAAATTTCAATAGCTTCGTGTATATTTTCCTCACTTTGTGTAAATTTTTACTTACTCGTGTAATTTTTGTTTTAGGTCGCGCAGAAAATAATTTTGAAGCAATCGGCGTGCCATACCCGGGTCACTTTTCAACCCAGGTCAATACTCCGTTACGCCGGCAAACTGTTAGCATTACAAAACGGTCTTACAAAGCAGTGACATTTTAAATGCAAAATAATATGTTGATTCATAAAGCTGATGTTGAAGTCTTTGTCAAAAAGAAATAAGATATTCAAAAAGCGGTGTATCTAATTCTATTTTACGGATAAGTGTTATGAAAAATGGAAGATAATGAACATTGTTCGATCTCCAAAAAAATCTATAAACAATACAAATCTTTAAAGAGGGCTTAAGGAGGCTGGGGGGTCAACAAATTAACCATCAGATATAACTTAATTTTTTAGATATGATATCTTAAGCTGTCAACTATCATTTGGCAAACAAAAATTTCATACATTTTAGTTTTAAAATTTGATCATTTTTGTTTATCTTTATATGGAGCTCTTCTTCTAAAGGAGATCAATATAGTCTGAAAATGGCCACAACCACCCAGCCCTCTTAAAGCTGGGACCCCTAGAAATTCCAGAGGTGGGATCCGGTGCCTAGGGGGAGTAAGCATCCCCTGTAGTCCGGTCACACCCGCCGTGAGCCCTATATATTGATCAGGTAGACGGAACATTCCGTAGTCAAATTCAGTATAAAAAAGGCCTAACAATTGGTATGAAACATATCAGCCAAAATACGACCCAATGATAGGTTATATTTGCTAACAAGGTCATCATAATGACCACTGAATTTACGAAATGCTAACTTTAAAAGAGGTTGTTGAAATCCCTGTAACATCAACTTACTGCCAGTAGCCTGCCTCGGTTAAATAATTGATTGTACTCGGAGCATGCTCTTAAGTATCGATTGATTGATTGATTGTATGTTGTTTAACGTCCCATTCGAGAATATAGAGGCGTCACCATATATAGAGACGTCACCATACTGTAGATTCCTTATTTTTCGCGAGTACTTATTTTCGCGAAATGACTCTTTTACGTAAAATCGCGAGAACAATAATTCGCGAGTAGACGGTTGATCGAGATATTTTACATTGATTTCAGCACCAGAAAAATAAAAGCGATTAATTTTATTTCGCGAGTGGTGGCTCTCGCGTAATTACGCGATAATTTATTCCTCGCATACATTTAGGAATCTACAGTATTCCGATGAAGGGCTGCCCATTTTGACCTTTACTCGGATCTCAGGGCCGATGAGCAGTGAGGGATCTTTATCGTGACAAGGGGCCTCGGTTTTTAAGGTCTCATCCGAAGGACCCGCAACTTTCACTTCAAAGTGCCGAGCGCATGGCGAAGGAACAGTTGCTACCCATTTTTTATCAACTTAGGTCAGTCGCGGCCGAAATTCGAACTCACGACCTCCCAATCACTGAGCGAGCGCTCTAACGACTGAGCTACCGTGAACGGTCTTGAGTATCAAATTAGTTGGGAAATGTGGGAGATGTAACACCATATGTAGGTGATAGCTGGATATTGTTACATAAATAAGGAAAGTTGACGATGAAAAAGCCAAAGTTATCTCGTTAATCATACAATTTAGTTGTTAGTTGGCCATATAGGACTGTTTGTAAACGTTGACAGGTATCAGGAATACAAGTAAAATATGGCTAATTAAATAATACCATCCTTTAAGCGGGGAAAAGCATATACTAGAAATAATACTCGAAGCAAGCGCCAAAATAGGAAGTTGAAGGTTTTTACAATACACAGTTCTGAAACTCTCTGGTTTGTCTCTGAATTTTCTCAACCAGAGAGCTACTGTTCTGCAGCTATAAAATATCCAAATATGAAACAGATGTGGAAGACTGTGTGGTGTCATTCATTTCAAGTTCACTTGGATATATCGAGTCGACATATGAATGGAAGTAACTGTTGTCAATCGATAATAGATGATTGAATTTCACCTCAATAATGAAATGCAGAGAGGGAGGGAGAGGGGGATAAGATGTGTGTAAATAAAATCTGCATGGGCAAGCATGTCATTTAGTAGTACATGTACGTGGCATGCATGTTATTTAGTAGTATATGTACGTGGCAATGACAGATGGTGGTGGCAATGACAACTGGAATTGGCAGTCAGTATCAGATGTATAGGGTTACCCATAGCAAATTATGGACACTGGCATTATTTCTATAACATAGGGGAGGGTTGTTACCCATCTCTTTTCCGCAACTATATCACTGAATAAATTCTGTGAAATTTTCACAGACTCTTTTGGTCATATAGTGCCTTTGTTACCTTCTATTTTATTTTCAATCTGACAGAAATGTTGGGGTTTCCCATAACAAAACATGGACACTGTCATTCTTTCTATAATATTGGGGGTACCCATCTCTTATCGCAACTCCTCCTATACCACTGAAAAGAAATTAACGAGACTTTCATAGAATCTTTTTTACCAAGTGCCATTGTGCACCTCCTATTTCATTTTTTGATCGGACAGATATCTGGGGTTTTGCCATAGCAAAACATGCATATTTTCATTCTTTTTATTACATGGGGGAGGGGGGTTCCATCTTTTTTCCGCATCTCCTTTTATACCACTGAATAAAATTTTCACAAACTCTTTTTTACATGTATACATTGTACACAGTGTCATTGTGACTTCCTATTTCAGTTTCAATCGGACAATTATTTGAAGTTTGTCATACCAAATCATGGATACTGCCATTCTTTCTGTAATATTGGGGGTTACCCATCTCTTATCCACAACTCCTCCTATGCCCCTCTATAAAAGTTGATGAGACTTTCACAGAATCTTTTTTAAATATAGTACCATTGAGCATCTCCTATTCTACTTTTCGATCGGGCAGTTATTTGGGGTTTGCCATAGCATAAACAAGGACACTGCCATTATTTCTATAATATTTGGGGGGGGGGGGTCCAATCTCTTATCCGCTACTCCTTCTACACCAGTGAATGAAATTTAAGGCTCATTAACCCTCTGCTCACTCATATAAAATGTTTCTTCAACTTTTATGATTTTCCAAAAGAAATGTATCTGGTAAGTAAAATACAAACAATTATAGCATAGCTTGCGGGGCAAAATTGGACAAAAAAGACACTTCAACTTGACAACTTAATAAAGGAATAATAGATATTTATGTCATTAAGAGTTATCTTTCTTATCAGAGTATCGATGAACCTTAATGAAACTTTCACAAACGTTATACTCCATAATGTCATTGTGCACCTTCTATCTTTCGTTTCAATTGGACAGATATTTGAGGTTTCCCATAGCAAAACTTGACATGCCATTCTTTCTGTGATATTGGGGGTAGCCATCTCTTGTTCCAGCTCTTCGATCTATACCACTGAATAAAACTTAATGGGACTTTCACACAATCTTTCTTACATAGCGTCATTGTGCATCTCCTATTTTATGTTCTGATCGATATCAGACAAGGTTTCCCATTGCAAAAAAGGACTTTATCGTTATACTCTTTTGATAGCTGGGGTATCATTTTGTGAACTCATTGCTCAAAGTACCTCTAGTTGATTTGCTTTTAGCTCAATTTTTTTTTTAAATTACATAATCTGGACTCTGCAACCGTAAAACTCACACTTCAATATTTTGTTTCTTTTTTATAGTACATGTATCAACTGTTTGAATGAAGGTTCAGTAAAATGTTGATATTCTTTTTGGCTATTATATTAAATGATGACGTATCAATGGGTATTTAAATGTGCATATAGTGTTATCTCTTCGCCTGTTCCAATGCTGTCACAGAATTCTGCGTTACTTGCCTGACAAAAGATGTCGTAAAGATGGGCAGATTTAAATTGTATGTATTCGGAATAATTTTGATTTTCGAATTATTTCCAGTTATCCAGTCACGATTCATCCATTTCAAACCTGGATATGAGTACGTGTATGGGTTTGAAGGCCAAACAAAAGTTGACGGTCTTGGAAATTTCGTCGTAAAGGCAAAGGTAATTACTGCGTTGTCTGTATTTCAATTTGTCATTAAGAAGTAAAATTTAACAAGAAAAGTTTTTTTCTCCAAGTACCTTCTTCATAGGTTTTTAGTAATTATGAAATGTATGGAGATAACGAACAGTATTCAAGCTTAAAAGACCATTAAACAATACAAATTTTGGACCTTAATTTTTTTTTTAATTTTTAGCTAAATTTAGCCTTTTGTTGATAAATGTATTAGAAATTCATTTAATGAAACCTTAATTTTTTCTCGTATCGTCGGCTGAAAAACATTATCGGTCAACACTAGTATCGGACGACGCGAAGCAGTCACATTAATTCCTAGGAATACCGATGACTATAAAAGTTTAAAGATTTATGAGTAGGCCATGCAAATGTCGCCCGATCATCTAACGCTGAGCCGCAGTTTGATTTTCATCGTCGACGACAGACTTAAACTGCGGATGGTGGGGCGATGATCTAGAGTAGGTCGATGGATTGTTCAATGACTGCTTCAATTGAAGAAGTCGTCCACCGAAGCAGAAAAAGCTGGGCCCAACGGGCACAAAATTGGTCGACCGACAAAAAAGAGGTCAAAATCGGGCAAGACAACGGCCGATGAACTGCCGACTGTCGCCCGAAGAATCCCATTTTTGCCTCAAAATCCTTCGGTCGTTGGTCGTTTTGGAAATGTGACGGGGGTTTAATCAAGTAAGCGTTCCTTCAAAGTGAAACCCTGGGATAATGAGTTAAGATAATTTTTCATATCTAGGGGTTATAACTATATATTCAGTATAGTTTTTAAATTTAATCCAGATTATTCAAAGATAACGTACACATGTCCAAATTTCGGACTAAAACAAAATTAGCTGTCATCGTGCATTTGATCTTTTTTTCTTATATATCCAAGTACGATATCCATTTTTTTTTTCATTCTACATCCTAACTTCCGCGTTTTGGTATTTTTTGTCAATATGATGGAAGGTACTTATATCTCAATATATTATTTATTTTAAACAAATATTCTTCCCATCGTTTTCTTAGATTAATACGTTATTTTTTTTTCTCCTTGTAACCTCCATAATGTCATAAAGTACGGATCAAGGTTAAAACTCTAAAGATTAAGTTAGTGATTTTTTCATCATTTACCACAAATTTCGTGACACACCCAACACAAACACAGAGAGGGAGGGGTGGGTGGGGTGAAATCTTCCTTATTACTTTGGATGCGAGGCCGATGGCATCGTCACAAGCTACGGATTCTTGTGCCTATTCTATTTCTATCAATGTAAATTTAATGGACACTTAGAGTCCGTGGCTTGCGATGATGGGTCCACAGTCTTTTTACATTGTTGTAAAATGATGATATAAAATATGTCCCAGAAATGAAGAAACAATATTCTGTGCAATTGCAGGCAGATTTGTGTATATATCGGTAATGGGTTGTAATCGCCGATCGTCTTATTGAAATATGATTGCTGGTGTCCTGTAGATATGCAATAAGAATTCGGATTTTTTAACTTCAACCTGGGGGTCAAATGTCGGTCACAAATTTACGTTTTTTCCCCTACAAATTACCCTGGTTACTTGAACTCTTCTTACATTTTAAGCAGTAGCCAAATCATCTTTTGAAAGATGAATCGTGGTCTACTGTAGATATGCAATAAGGTTTCGGAATGTTCATTGTCTCCTAGGGGTCAAATGGTACTTGTAAAACGACGTTTTTTCTATAAAAAAAAAACTCGTTCTCAGATCGAAATCCTCTTACATACTAGTAAGCAATAGCCATAGTATCTTTTGAAAGATGATTGCTGATGTTCGTTAGATATGCATTAAGGTTTCGGAATTTTATTTTCACGCTAGGGATCAAACGGTTGTCGAAAAATTACATTTTTTCTACAGAAAAAAACCCTGGTTTAGCAGAACTCTAACCTTGGCCATAAGTTTTGATGTTTGTTTGTTTATTGTTTAACGTCCCTCCCGAGAATTTTTCACTCATATGGAGACGTGAAGAGCTGCAAATTTTGACCTATGCTCGGTACTTAGGGCCATTGAGCAGTGAGAGATCTTTTTCGTGTCAGCACCTACTGCGACACGGGACCTCGGTTTATACGGTCTCATCCGAAGACCGGTCTCCACGTCCCACAGGTGGGATTCAAACCCGCGACGAAAGGATCAACGCCTTATCCCGCGACTCTAGAGCGAACGTTCTAACCACTGCGTCACGCGGGCGACTCCATTAGTTTTGAATGGCTGGAGCTAATGCTTTCATATTACACATGTGTATTTCCTGTTACAAGACCATTTGGGTACCAACAATTTCGACCTCTTGATCTTAACCTTTGAATTTGACCTACATTTGAAAACCATACCCTTAACCATAACTTACTTTTGAACGTTTAGAAACAAGGCTTTCATATTTCACAAGTGTATTCCTTGAAAAAAAAAGACCTTTCCTTAGGTACCAACATTATTGACCTTGACCTTGGAGTTTGTCCTGCTTTTTGAAAAAACTTCAACCTTTGCCATAACATTTCTTGTGACAAGACCTTCCTTCTGATATCAACAATTTTGTCTCTTTGACCTTGACCTTTGAGTTTGGCCTACTTTTGAAAAACGTTCTCCTTGACCCTAACTTGGATGTTTGGTGCTAGGGCTTTCATATTTTAAATGTGTATTTCTTGTTACAAAACATTCCCTTAGGGTACCAAACCAACACATTTGACGTTTTGTTCTCTATCTTGGAGTTAATTTGGTCTATTTTTGAAAAAAAATTAACATTGACCATAACTTTTGAATGGATGGTCTAGGACTTTCATATTTCACATGTGTATTTTCTTGTGACAAGACCTTTATTTGGGTACCAAAATTTCTGATCTCTTGACCTTGGAGTTTGACCTGCATTCGATAACTTTAACCTTCACCATAAAGCTGCCATAAGCAAATACATTATTATTATTTTTTAACAAAAGTCTTCTTTCAAGAATTATCTTTTAATCAGAATTTGCATCATTAAATTCTAATTTCAGACTGGTAATGAATTTAAGTACATGTATTTGAAATACTTACATAAGAAGCCCATAGACCACATGATCACCTGAGCATTTTATGCTTGATTTGACAAATACATGTCTATATTTTGTGTCAAATACAGAATTATTGTGGCTTCTTCCTTAATAATTAGTTACCCAGTTATGAAGGAGAGTGCTGGAAGGTGTGTGTGTGTGTTTGTTTGTTTGTTGTTGTTGTTGTTTTTTGTTTATTTTTTGTATGTTTTGTTTTGTTTTGTTTTTTTTTTTGTTTGTTTTTTGTGTGTTTTTTTTTTGCAATGTGGAGCTAATGATGATTTCCTGAAGCAATGTAAGCAATATGTGTTTTAGTTGTTTAGGAATAGTTCTATGCCATAATGTCATTTTGTCCTCTGTGGTAATATAATAGAGTACACAGTTCTTGTACACAGACTGCTTTTTGCACAGAAAATATATACCCTTGATCAACATGACTTAAATTCTGATGGAAATTGTTGTCAGTTTGTTTTGCCATCTCCAAAACATTTGAAATCGGAATGATAACCCACATGATATCAATTTCTAAAATATCTACAAAGTTAGAGTGTTTTGACACAAAAGCTACATGATAAATACCAAATCTTTGAATGGCTCTTGCATTCTTTGTTTAATCTGTTTTTAAGTTTAACTTTTTTATCTTGGTCATTGAAACTAGACAATGTGTACTTTGTTTGAGTATTTGCAGAGAGTTCCAAAAGTTGTCTGTTATCTTTGGGTTGAAGTGTTCTCTGTACCGACTATGATAATCTTCGTTCATGTCAAGGTTCTTGAGAATTCTGAGTAAGATATCGATGAATTCAGGACAGATAGATATGTTATAGCTTGCGTCAGAAACTAAATCGATATACTAATTTCAGATAAATCCGAAAAATATATAATTAAGAATGATAGCGAAATGGGCAAAAAGTCTGTCCTTAAACCTCTATGGAAGAAAAACATTAGGAACATTGTACTTAAAAACTTACAAATTTATTTCATTACCCCAACTCAATGTCATTTGGAAAAAGATTGATAAATGGAAAGCATTGGAAGGCCCTCTGCTAGTAACACTGGAAGATACGTCATGGCCCCAGAATCAAACTCATTTAAAACTTTCTAAGGAAGGTTACAGGAATATGCATGCAATGAAAAATTTTATGAGTTCTTGTATAATTTTTTCTTATAAACAATGTATTGTTAAAAAAAGTGTTTTAATTCTATTTACCCTTCTGAATAGTTTCCATTAGGACATGTCTAGTTTTCGTCAACCTTGTCTTGTACACAGTACAAGTCGCTTTTGGTATGAATGTTTCACTAACACGTACACATGCCAAAAATTAAAGTCATATATGGCGTATTTTTTATAAGTTCAGACTAACTAAAATTAAAAAGATTTTTCTATTTGTTTTATTACTTTTATAAAGATAGAACTTTCATAAATTATACAATTTAAATCAATCACGTTTCAAAGATATTAGAAATTTAAAACAATAATCTATTTATTTACCGACTCCGCATTTAATATTAACACAGTTTAAAATCAATCTAACTATGGAAACATGAGGATATTCAAGTTCAAAATCGGTGAAAATTTTAATTTGAACGTAAATAATAATTATCATGTTTATCTTCACTCTATCTTATTTTTTAGCTCAGATACGCCATATATAGCTTTAATGATCGTATATATATATATATATATATATATATATATATATATATATATATATATATATATATATATATATATATATATATATATATATATATATATATTGCTGTATTTTTCTACTAAGCCAACCGTGAAATTGATTTGAAAGTCATTTTTGTGTATACTCACGCGTAGAAATATACACGATGAAACTCGCGCTAAAGTGACGTCACAATGAGGCTACAGAGACGTTAATAAAAATGTAACGATATAGGGCAGCAAGAAATTTAAATATTGAGTATATCATTGATTCTTTTTAACTTGTAAAATGTAAATATAAGGAATGTTTTTAAGTTTTGTGTGATTTATTGGTGTGTAAATCACACAGACTTGTCACGTGGGCATATATTTCATGAAGCGCGCTAGCTTCGCCTCGGTCAATATTGATATTTTTCTGGTGAATAACAAACCATATTCACCACCGAAAGAGTCCATAATTGTTTTATTAAATAGTTAGGATTTGAATGAATAAGACATTGAAGGCTCTATGATGATTGCATTTTCATTAGCGAACTTCTGTCGTAGAAAAATTAAAAAAAAAAAGTCCAATATACAACTTCCAACGACCGTGTTTTCCTTTCGCTGTGTGTAAGACATCGAAATGTTTGGAAAATAATCCTGCGATAGACTTGTCCAACAATTTTCCTGCTCAGACATACAACTGGCTCCGGCCATTGCGACCATTGTTTTCAACGTTGTGTTAGGTAATGATTGTGACGTCACAATGCCGCTGCACGAGCACTGACCCTCTGGTGAATACGGCTTCAAATCCAGTGCATATGTATATGAACTGTTTGCGTTTGTAAAGATTATAGAGGGACTATTTATAGACTATATAATAAATATATATATCTGTGTATTTTAAAGGTTAGTTACACAAATATAAGACGCATTGGAGATGGCCAAGAACTGTTTCTACGAATTTACAGCTACAACCTCGCTCCAGGGAATGATCCTAGTGAGTATCTTCGAAATGAATTCTTATTCACTGTAACAAACATTATTTATTTACACCCAAAATATCGTTTCTATAAATGATACATATGATACCTGTATTATATGTATTATCTATCCCCCCTCCCCACCTTCCGCCCTATAAACAGATAAATTAATAAACGAATATTCTAAAAAATGACAAGGACAACTAGTCACTCTAGACGGGCATCCGTTTATTGTTGCCAGGCAGGTTCGATCGGCAGTAGAAAAAAAAAAAAAAAAAAAAAAAAAAAAAAAAAAAAAAAAAAAAGATCAGTTAGTGGAGCACCTGAATCCTGGTATAGTCCGTTGCATTTTCCCCTGGCAGGTTACAAATAAGATAGGATGAAATCTTCCGATGTATCTGCCAATGCAATTTTCCTTGAAAGTACCTTGCTGTTATCAAAAAGAGATCTATCTATCTAACTATCTATCTATCTATCTATCTATCTATCTATCTATCTATCTATCTATCTATCTATCTATCTATCTATCTATCTTTTTTGTATCATTAACTGCATCACTACAGTAGTGCAGTAGTGAAAATTGTATTTTAAACCGTACAGTACCAGCAGAGAGTCTTACAAGGTTTGTAACATTTTAAATAAAATATATACTTATCCTGTATATAATTACATCAAGCTTTTATGAACTGGGGGGGGGGGGGCAAATCGATTGAAAATTTTACCACTGAATATATATACATGTACTTTACTACTTTACTTAGAAAAACAAAGCTAATGCGCAGCAGTACGCGTGCCCCCCTCCTCAATAATTTTACAAGTATATACTATGCATTAGAAAAGAAAACTTATTGCAAGAACGTCTGGTGACCTCTTTTTATTCTAATTATCAAGTGATCTCTTTTTTTCTTTCTTTCTTTTCTTTCTTTCTTTCTTTTTTTTTTGCGTGTCTAGAATATCTGTTAGCCCCCCCCCCCACCCACCCATGAACTGATTTGCTTCCTACGGGTCTGAACATGCATCCATATATAAAATGATTGTAAGTTTACATGGTAACATGAGTGTTTCTGATAATATGGGACAAAAAATAACGATCCCAAATAAAGTTCAATCATTACTGTTGAAATGATTCGATTTTGTTTTTTCATTGTATATTTCTGTTAGAAAATCATAATTTTTAATCTTAAAATTGTATTTCATCTTAACAAATCCCTATAGTCATTTAGCATTTAGAGATTAATCAATAAATATAAAACTTTCCTTTCAGGTGTAAAGGGAGACAACTTTGATTACTCGAGGTGGTGAGTGTTTTTTTTAATGAGGTTGGATCCTGATATTTAGAGTCTTAAACTTTTTTGTCAAGTATATTTTTTAGTTTCTACACACATAGCTTAATTAAAGATCAAAACAAAAAATGGTAGTCAGTATGCTTTTTTGGCGCTACAGTACATTTAATATGACCATTTTGCACTGAAATTTGTGTCTTAATCAAAAATCACATCTTCGAAGTTTTCCCTCCAATGTTTTCATCCAAATAAATCATGGGACAAAATAAACGATTAGTCCCTTTTAAAAAGACACATTAAAATTGTAACTAAGAAAAAGTTTCAAATTGCTTCTAATAATCAATTATTTGACCTTTCTGCACTCACTTTAACAAGCAAGATAATTATTTTTAAGTCCTAAACTTTAGCTTAAATTAAGCAGATTGATCAAAGTTATCCTATATATTTAGAAAGAAAATCAAAAGTGAGGGTCTATTATGTAAATTTTCAGAAATTCCTTAAAAATTGTTAATTTTCTGTTAAAATTGGTTCATTTTTTCCCTGGACTTTCAGAATATATTTACTATATTTGTTACAATATGATGAAAGAATTCATAAGAAATAATTTAATAGATATTTCAGAACTAGCATAAAAAATTTTACTGCAAAAAAACAGCTCTGTGTAGCATGGAAAAATAGGTATCTAAACTTAACAGTACTACTATATTTCAAAAGGGAAAAGTTGATCATTTTCTTCTAAAAAACCTTCCGCCACAAAATATAGTTCCGGCTTAATCCTATTTGAATGGAATTTAATTGTGTTTTTTTTTTCATTGGATATAGTTTAATTTGCATTGTAGAATCCAGATTTAATGTTAGAACTTAAAATTGATGCAGAATTTTAGAAATAAGGTCCTGACAAAAGTCTGCTCAAAAGCTCAGGATCGAATACAAATCAATCGGGCTCGATATACGAATTGTGTGTCTGCTGCTACTGAAATACGCGGTAAATGTCCAAATAGAAGGAGAATTTTTTTCATTGTTGCCAATAATCTAACCATTATCTCAAGACAGCCTCCCCATTAATCTTAACGGTGAGATTTTTAAACAAAAAGGTCATAAATATTACAAATCTAAGTCGTGATTTGTTGCATCAACGAGTTCGAAATTTTATCAATGCAGTGCCAGTGATTACGGTAGAACTTTCCGGATCATCTGTAGAACTCGTGTGTTCTAATAGACAATAATTGTTGGACAATTTTTTTAATCGATAAATCACACATGAACAATTGTAATATGATGTACTTCCAAGAAAAATTCGAACTTTTATTTATTTTCGTCTGAAATAGAGCGCCCTAGAGACCGGTGTTCGATATTTTCCTACATCAGGCATCTATGCTTAAAAATTAAGAGGCTGAGAGCAAACAAAAATTATTTTAAAGTTGGCCCAAAATATAAATATGAAGTCCTAGCCCTTACACAGGCACTTGTTTCGGTAATAAATTTTTAACCCATAGTATAATTATAACACAAGGTATCTAACTCCGAATTACATGGTTGAATTCGACTTTTCCACACGGCAAGCAGAGTATTGATGCTGTTTACGGAGACTAAAGAAAATAAAGATGAGCATGCCATATTTGGTTGAGTAGATAAATTATCGTAGAAAACACAGGTTCAGGGTTTTTTTTAGGGGTCGTAGGGGGCCTGTAATAGGCCCCATTCCCAATGGTAAAAAGTATGTGTTTTTCCCAATTTCATAAAAGAAAATTCCCAAAAGAGAATCAAAACAAACAAATATGGTTAAAAAATGTCTGAACTCAGTAACATGTATATCAGGAATGGTGTTAAAAAAATAAATCTAAAAGGCATGCTCCAAAAACTGATTGACTGAATGAAAAATAAGTCAATAAATACCTTGCAAATGAAAAAAAACCCCTCTTATTTGAATTTATTTACAAAAATATTAAATGTGATATTTTTCCCAATTTCAAACCAAATGTCGCTATTTTTCCCAAATGGAAAGGCCCAGGCCCTTGATCTTAAGACCTAAAAAAAACCCTGCAGGTATAAACAGTTTGACAGTGTATTTCCTCTGAAAGTGTAAATGAGTGCGATTCTGGGGGAGGGGGGTACTCCATGTAATTTGGAGTTGGATACCTTGTGTTATTATTATACTATGGGTTAAAAATTTATTACCGAAACAAGTGCCTGTGCCCTTGTAAGTGCATTTTATCAAAACAGTCTGACATATTAATAACAAAACTATCAGGGAAAGAATTAATTATGAAGTAATTTCACTCAGAGTTATAGTCAGATCACTGTAACAAAAACAAAAGAAATTGTTAAATTTTTCATATTACAAATAAACATATGCACCAGAGTTAGGGCTGGGACGAGATATCGATAATATTGATTCAATGTGAGGATGATACGCATATTGATACATAGGAAGAAATATCAAAATATCGCCAAAAAAATCTGACTTATGTTTTTTCTTTGTTTACTTAACATTTTGGGTTAAATATATAAAATAAATATGCAAAATATAAATTTGAATATGAAATACATAATAATAAATACCACTTGTGTAAATTAATTTTGTTTTACAACAGATGTACAACTTCTTTGAATAAATTATTCTTATTTGTGAAGAAATGTTTTGTTCATTTCAATACAAAAAAGAAACATTTTATAAAAATCTGACTTATGTTTTTTCTTGTTTACTTAACATTTTGGGTTAAATATATAAAATAAATATGCAAAATATAAATTTGAAAAATATGAAATACATAATAATAAACACCACTTGTGTAAATTAATTTTGTTTTACAACAGATATACAACTTCTTTGAATAAATTATTCTTATTTGTGAAGAAATGTTTTGTTCATTTCAATGCAAAAAAAAACATTTTATAGCTAATTCAGCATATCGTGATACATATCATATTGTGGCTCAAATATCGTGATACATATCGATATAGAAAATGTATTGTCCCAGCCCTAACCAGAGTTCACATCACTCTTCTAAGACAACACCAGGTATGGGATGATGTTTGTAAACTACATGTATATTTAGATTTTACTCGCATAGATGATAGTAATTATTATGAATTTAATTAAAAGTCTTTTTTCCTTTTCTATAAACACTCTGGTTGAACACTCAAACGGGGTAACCCTCAAATGAGGGTTTTTCATCCTGTCATGCAATGCGCAAGAACAGTAACTCTTGCAGTATCCAATGTAAAGAAACTTGCCTGTATCATCTATCTTAATAGGAAAAAAGATCGATAATATTGTTATTTTTGCCACGAACTTGGAAAAATGTCAACAGAAAAAAATCAAGAGGTTAAGTTTTCCATATTTTGAATTTATACTGTAGGAATAAAGAAATATTTTCCGTCATTTCATGAAATAATTAATTTTTTTTGTGTGACATCTAATTAAGAATTTTTTTAAATTATGGAATTTGAAACACAAGGAAAAATATTCTAAGAATGAGAAATTCAGAATTTTAATTTATAGAATCTAGATTTTAAAAAATTATTTATAATTGTGTTTTCCCTCCCAAAAATCGTATTTCTTAAAAAGAACAAATTGCCAAACATTGTATTAAATTCTTATACAATATAAAAGACAATAAATATGATAAATTGCATTTGAATTTTATTTTTAAATGTATTTTTATTACACTTCCTGGGCATGATTATCGATAATAAAGACGTTGATTGCTAGTCAGAGGAAACGCAGATTGAAATAAACTACTATGATAAATAAATCAATATTAACACCTCATTTTCGTGCATTTTATTATGAAAATATAAGATATAAGGTAGAATAATATATTTCTTTTATTTTTTCAATTTCAGGAGGCTGGGGGGTCAACAAATTAACCATCAGATATAACTTAATTTTTTAGACATGATATCTTAAGCTGTAAACTATCATTTGGCAAACAAAAATTTCATACATTTTAGTTTTAAAATTTGATCATTTTTGTATATCTTTATATGGAGCTCTTCTTCTAAAGGAGATCAATATAGTCTGAAAATGGCCACAACCACCCAGCCCTCTTAATATTAGTTGCTTATGTCTGTTTATCAAATATATTATCTTAAATACCTGGATGTCAAGGAGCAAAAGATCACCAACTTTGCCAGTGAATAAATCCTGATTTTGTACAATAAAGTCGTATTTTTGTAAAATGCAAACTCTTAAAACACCTTTAATTTATCATTTCGGAGTGGTTTTACATTTGCAAAATGATGCGTTACTTTGCACTGGCGTTTTTTGTAAACCCCTACTTTTTGCTCGTATCCCTGTTTGGGGATATGGTTTTCCAATTTCCGTTTACTCCTATTTGTGGGGGTTTGACCAGACTGATAAATAGAATAGCAAAAAAAGATAGACCTTATTACAGTGGTGGCTACGGTTGGCAGATCTAAGTTACTGGCAATTTTTAGCTCACCTGAGCTGAAAGCTCAAGTGAGCTTTTCTGATCACTTTTTGTCCGTCGTCCGTCTGTCCGTCTGTCTGTCCGTCCGTCTGTAAACTTTTCACATTTTTGACTTCTTCTCCAGAACCACTGGGCCAATTTCAACCAAACTTGCCATGAAGCATCCTTGGGTAAAGGGGATTCAAGTTTGTTCAAATGAGGGGCCATGCCCTCTTTCAAGGGGAGATAATTAGGAATTACTGAAAAAATAGTGGCATCATTTAAATATCTTCTTCTCAAGAACCACTAGGCCAGGAAAGATGAAACTTATTTGGAAACATCCTCAGGTAGTGTAGATTCAAGTTTGTTCAAATCATGACCCCCGGGGGTAGGGTGGGGCCACAATGGGGGATCAAAGTTTTACATAGAAATATATAGGAAAAGATCTTAAAAAATCTTCTTAAGAACAGCAAAGTCATGATTGGTCATATTTATTTGCAAGCATCCTCAGGTAGTGTAGATTCAAGTTTGTTCAAATCATGACCCCCAGGGGTAGGGTGGGGCCACAATGGGGGATCAAAGTTTTACATAGAAATATATAGGAAAAGATCTTAAAAAATCTTCTTCTTAAGAACAGCAAAGCCATGATTGGTCATATTTATATGGAAGCATCCTCAGGTAGTGTAGATTCAAGTTTGTTCAAATCATGACCCCCAGGGGTAGGGTGGGGCCACAATGGGGGATCAAAGTTTTACATAGAAATATATAGGAAAAGATCTTTAAAAATCTTCTTCTTAAGAACAGCAAAGCCATGATTGGTCATATTTATATGGAAACATCCTCAGGTAGTGTAGATTCAAGTTTGTTCAAATCATGACCCCCGGGGGTAGGGTGGGGCCACAATGGGGGATCAAAGTTTTACATAGAAATATATAGGAAAAGATCTTAAAAAATCTTCTTAAGAACAGCAAAGTCATGATTGGTCATATTTATTTGCAAGCATCCTCAGGTAGTGTAGATTCAAGTTTGTTCAAATCATGACCCCCGGGGGTAGGGTGGGGCCACAATGGGGGATCAAAGTTTTACATAGAAATATATAGGAAAAGATCTTAAAAAATCTTCTTAAGAACAGCAAAGTCATGATTGGTCATATTTATTTGCAAGCATCCTCAGGTAGTGTAGATTCAAGTTTGTTCAAATCATGACCCCCAGGGGTAGGGTGGGGCCACAATGGGGGATCAAAGTTTTACATAGAAATATATAGGAAAAGATCTTTAAAAATCTTCTTCTTAAGAACAGCAAAGCCATGATTGGTCATATTTATTTGGAAACATCCTCAGGTAGTGTAGATTCAAGTTTGTTCAAATCATGACCCCCGGGGGTAGGGTGGGGCCACAATGGGGGATCAAAGTTTTACATAGAAATATATAGGAAAAGATCTTAAAAAATCTTCTTAAGAACAGCAAAGTCATGATTGGTCATATTTATTTGCAAGCATCCTCAGGTAGTGTAGATTCAAGTTTGTTCAAATCATGACCCCCGGGGGTAGGGTGGGGCCACAATGGGGGATCAAAGTTTTACATAGAAATATATAGGAAAAGATCTTAAAAAATCTTCTTAAGAACAGCAAAGTCATGATTGGTCATATTTATTTGCAAGCATCCTCAGGTAGTGTAGATTCAAGTTTGTTCAAATCATGACCCCCGGGGGTAGGGTGGGGCCACAATGGGGGATCAAAGTTTTACATAGAAATATATAGGAAAAGATCTTTAAAAATCTTCTTCTTAAGAACAGCAAAGCCATGATTGGTCATATTTATATGGAAGCATCCTCAGGTAGTGTAGATTCAAGTTTGTTCAAATCATGACCCCCAGGGGTAGGGTGGGGCCACAATGGGGGATCAAAGTTTTACATAGAAATATATAGGAAAAGATCTTAAAAAATCTTCTTCTTAAGAACAGCAAAGCCATGATTGGTCATATTTATATGGAAACATCCTCAGGTAGTGTAGATTCAAGTTTGTTCAAATCATGACCCCTGGGGGTAGGGTGGGGCCACAATGGGGGATCAAAGTTTTACAAACGAATATATGGGGAAAAAATCTGCTGCTCAAGAACAGCAAAGCCATTTGTTATATTGATATGAAAGCATCATTAGGTAGTTTAAAATTCAACCTCCACCCCCCACCCCCCCCACCCCCCATAAACTTTGCAATACTGAACTGATTTTTGCTTTTTTTCCTAGCCAATGTGCTCAGGTGAGCGATGTGGCCCATGGGCCTCTTGTTTTAGTGAATCTGACAAAAAGCAAATCGTAATTATTTGATAAAATGTCATTGATGAATTTTTCAACCAAAACTTGATTTAAAGGACTTATCGCATGTTTCTAAATTATTTGAAATTAAAAGTGTAAAAGCTTCATTATGACCACAGTTTATAAATTAAGTGTTTTTAATGCGGATAAACCGCAGTAATTAACCAATTATTGACTCAAATGAAAACCCCTGTATTAAAAATTTAAGTTAATTAGACAGCGATCACGTGATCATACAGAAAAAATAAGTTTTGATAATTGATTTAAGTACAAAATGTCATCCCCGATCTTAATATCTGGATGGAAATGTTCCGATGGCATTGAACCAGGTGTTCACTGTTGAAAAGAAAAAAAATGAGGCGATTGTCACTAAATGAATATAAAAAAAAAAACTTTGATGTGAACAGACATGGGCATAATGGTAAAGGAACTGAAAACAATATTAGTTAATACTTTCTAAGAGAAAATGTGAATTATTGAATATGATATTGTTCAAAGATATGACAGGTAGTCACTATATGCTGGGAATTGTATTCTAGGAATTTTCAAAGTGCATGAATAAATTTACTAAATAGGAAAACATGACCTCTTTCCTGTTGTTTGTCCCTCATCATAGCTTTATTCTAGTTGTGTTGAGCGTTAATTTAGTTTTTGAAAGAAAATCAAAAACAAGTTTTTTTAAAACTTGTTTAACACTTTGGTTACATTGTATGGATTAAAATGACAAGATTATATATGCCCAAAAAAGAAAAAAATCAAACAATCCAATAATCACAAAGAAGACTCCAGGATTTTTTTTAAAGGAAAAAAAAGCGTAAACAAATTGTCTACGCTTCTTGTCAAAACCATTTTAAATACCATAATGTAAATGGACTCAAGGCTGTGTGCATGCAGACAACATGAGGGACATAGCATCATTTTTCGAACTGGGGGGCAGCTACACTGCAGCTCTCTGGTCGTCCATCCCAAATTTTTCAGACTGCGACCTACAAATTTGCAGATATCATGAATTATCAAGGATTGTCTTGAGAGTCGGTGAAAGCTTTGTCCATATTTCCAGCTAAGCCAAATCTCAATGGCGATTAACATAATATTAAAGTTTTTTTAAAGGAAACTTTAGAATTTTTATAGAGTGAATAGAAATGTCATCTTCCATGTAATGCACCTTTCTGATTTTTTTAAAACAGGTTTTCTTTTGAGATATCAACTCTTGGTGTAGTCACACATGTTTATCATCCAAAGGGAGAAGATGAGGAAGTTGTAGCCACAAAGAAAGGATTTGCAGCCTTATTTGCATCAAGACTGCATAAAAAAGGAGATGTACATAGACTTTCTATTAAAAATACACTGGAAATAAATTATATATGCAAGATATAAATGATGGAAAGATTATAGTCCTAAATGTAATGATATTTTCTTTTTGTATTTAGATCCTTGGAGTTGAAAACAGCAATGGCTTTACTTACAATACAACAGAAAATGGAAGTGAAGGTACATCCCTGAACTAAGGGTGGGATAATTTGAAAATCTAAAAATGAGGATATTTTCAAACCCCCCTACATGATATTTTAGATCTGCCGCTGCAAAATACCAAATTTTGAGACTCGACAAATTCAATGGCCTTTTCTCATTTACTTATAGGTGAACACAATGCAACATACATTGTATCCCCTGTAGACGATGGCGTGACATTCACTAAAATCAGACATGGACATCCCGTTATTAATGCAAGGGCAAATTATACTAAGGTTAGTATTTTTCTTGTACTGTATGACAAAATTTGTCTTTCATATGCATATGATCACCTGTAATAAATATGAAAACGATTTGTAGTTTGCGTTTTTATGCTAACCTGAGTCAAAGGCTCCATTCAGCGAGTTATTCTGACCCAAAGTAGTCCTTTGTTTTTCTGTCACCTGTTCACTTTTCACATCTTTTACTTTTTATTCAGAACCATGAGGCCAAATCTCATTACACGTACTTGACTCAAAGGTTTGTTGCTACAAAAATCGTTCAAAAAGGGGATGTAATTAAAAAAAGGTAAAAATAGGGTGGGGTAAAATTTTTTTTAAAAAAATCAAGAACCGCTGGTCCAGAGATATGAACTTGTAAAAAATGAAAACTTCTAGACATTATATAAATTTTAAATTGTTTAGACATGGCCCCTTGGGATGGGTTGGGTCCACAATAAGGGATCAAAATTTTATGAGAATATAAAGAGAAAATCTTCAAAAATGTTCTTCAGAATAACTGGACCATTAAAGAAGAAACTTATGTGAAAGCTTCCTGATATAAGATAGATTCTAAATTATTCACATTATCCCCCCACCCCCCACCCCCACCACCACCAGGAGGTGGGTCAAGAAAGGGGATAAAAAATTATACATGTATTTGTGAATAGGCATATATGTGAGAAAAGTGTTTTATTTGTAGTTGAGTCAATCTATGAAATTCTTTGTTAAAATTTGTTACTTTTAGCTCACCTGAACTGAAGGCTCTAGTGAGATTTTCTGGTCAAAATTTGTCTGTTGTGGTTGTTGGTGTTGGCAGCAAATTTTTAACATTTTAGCTCACCTGAACTTTCAGGCAAGCTTTTGTGATTTAGATTGTCCAGCATCTGTCGTCTGTAAACTTTTCACATTTTTGACTTCTTCTCAAGAACCAGTGAGCCATTTTCAACCAAACTTGCCACAAAGCATCCTTGGTTGAAGGGAATTCAAGTTTGTTCAAATGAAGGGCCATGCTCTCTTTCAGGATGAGATTAGTGAAAAGTGAAAATTTAATGGCATCTTTTAAAAGTCTTCTCTAGAACCACTGGGTCAGAAAAGATGAGATGTATGTGAAAGGGGTATTAAAAGTTTTTTATGGTTACCCGACCGACCCTATATTTAATTGCCGACCCAAATTTTTTTCGTCGGAAAAAATCCGGAAGTCACTCACCAGTCTGTTTAACATTTACATGCATCTTAATCGGTCAAGCGTTTGAAATGGAAATCGAAAGTACTAGAAACAAAATTTAAAAACAAAAAAGTTTAATAACAACATCAACGTGTTCATGTCTATTGCCCATATGGCAAGCCCAAACAAAAGTAAAGCACCCACAATGATAAAACTGTTTTGTATTTCAACCAATTCATGTGAATTTGTGTATAAAAAAATTCAATAAAATAAAAAAAAAATCCTACCTACCTACTCTATTTTATTTCAGCATGTAACCGTAAACAAACATATTTATTTATTACGCCAAAGATTCATTACATAGTGTTGATTTAATTTTGTTCAAATCATGACCCCCAGGGAAAGGATGGGGCCGCAATGCCCAATCAAAATTTTCTCCAGAAAACACACACACACACACACAAAAAAGAATTTTTTTTAAACATTTAGAAACATCCTTAGGTAGTTAAATTAAAGTTTGTTCAAATCATGACCCTAGGGCTAGAATGGGGCTTCAATGGGTGATCAAAGTTTTTTTTTCATAGGAATATATAGGAGAAAGAGAATCTGCTGATGGAAAAACCAAGTTACTCAGGTTAGCATTGTGGCCCATGGGCCTCTTGTTCTAAAATGTGACATTAATATTTTGGACTTGTAATAAATTCTGAACTTAAACCAAGTTTTATTATTTGCAAGAACATTACATACAAAAAGCTTCTAAAGAATAGAAGAAAGCCATGATTTAGTCATATAAATATGCAAGCATTCTGAGATGTTGCAGATCTATTAAATTTTTAGGTCACCTGAGTCACTCAGGTGACCTATTGCTATTTTTTTTTCGCCGTCGTCGTCCGTCGTGTGTTAACATTTGAACATTTTCAGCTTCTTCTCTGAAACCGCTGAACCAATTTCAGCCAATTTTTGCATATGGCATCTATGTGTGAAGGGGAACAAAATTTGTGAATTTCATGGTCCCTGCCCCCCTGGGGCCTGAGGGGTGGGGCTTAAACCACCAAAATTAATGCAATCTTTAAAAATCTTCTTCTTTACTCCTGGACATCAAGCAGTCAAACTGTTGACATGATTGTAATAAGCATTGAGCCCTCTACCAAAATTGTGAAATTCATGGCCCCAGGGTCAGGGGTTCTGGTGCTAGGGCAGGGCTATTTAGATCATATAGTGAAAGTGCATTATTTCTTTGAAAATCTTCTTCTCTACTCCTGGGTATTACTGAAACAAATTGAATACATAGTTATGATAAGCAAGAGTGACTCTACCAAAATTGTGAAATTCATAGCCCCAGGGTCATTGGTTCTGGTGTGTGTGGGGGGGGGGGGGCTATATAGATCATATAGTGAAAGTGCATTATTTCTTTGAAAATCTTCTTCTCTACTCCTGGGTATTATTTAAACAAATGAAATACATAGTTATGATAAGCAAGAGTGACTCTACCAAAATTGTGAATTTCATGGCCCCAGGGTCAGGGGTTCTGGTGCTAGGGTGGGGCTTTATAGATCATATAGTGAAAGTGCATTATTTCTTTCAAAATCTTCTTCTCTACTCCTGGGTATTATTTAAACAAATTAGATATATAGTTATGATAAGCAAGAGTGGCTCTACCAAAATTGTGAAATTCATAGCCCCAGGGTCAGGGGTTCTAGTGCTGGGGGGGGGGCTATATAGATCATATAGTGAAAGTGCATTATTTCTTTGAAAATCTTCTTCTCTACTCCTGGGTATTATTGAAACAAATTGAATACATAGTTATGATAAGTAAGGATTAGTCTAACAAAATTGTGAAATTCATAGCCCCAGGGTCAGGGGTTCTGGTGCTGGGGGTGGGGGTGGGGGGGAGGGGGCTATATAGATCATATAGTGAAAGTGCATTATTTCTTTGAAAATCTTCTTCTCTACTCCTGGGTATTATTGAAACAAATTGAATACATAGTTATGATAAGCAAGGATTAGTCTACCAAAATTGTGAAATTCATAGCTCCAGGATTAGGGGTTCTGGTGCTAGGACGGGGCTATATAGATCATATAGTGAAAGTGCATTATTTCTTTGAAAATCTTCTTTTCTATTCCTGGGTATTATTTAAACAGATTAAATACATAGTTATGATAAGCAAGAGTGACTCTACCAAAATTGTGAAATTCATAGCCCCAGGGTCATTGGTTCTGGTGTTGGGGGGGGGGGGGGGGGCTATATAGATCATATAGTGAAAGTGCATTATTTCTTTGAAAATCTTCTTTTCTATTCCTGGGTATTATTTAAACAGATTAAATACATAGTTATGATAAGCAAGAGTGACTCTACCAAAATTGTGAAATTCATAGCCCCAGGGTCATTGGTTCTGGTGTTTGGGGGGGGGGGGGGGGGGCTAAATAGATCATATAGTGAAAGTGCATTATTTCTTTGAAAATCTTCTTCTCTACTCCTGGGTATTATTTAAACAGATTAAATACATAGTTATGATAAGCAAGAGTGACTCTACCAAAATTGTGAATTTCATGGCCCCTGGGTCAGGGGTTCTGATGTTAGAACTCGGCTCTATTTATTATATAGTGAAAATGCATTAATGCTTTAAAAATCTTCTTCTTTGCTTCTGGGTATTATTTAAACAAACAAAGTACATTGTTATGGTAAGCAATGACCTCTTCCAAAATTGTGAATTTCCTGGCCCCAGGGACAGGGGTTCTGGTGCTAGGTTGGGGCTATATAGCTCCTATAGTGAAGGTGAATTATTTCTTTGAAAATCTTCTTCTCTGCCCCTGGGTACTATTTAAACAAACTAAGTACATTTTTATGATATGCAAGGATGCCTCTTCTAAAATTATGAATTTCATGGCCCCAGGGTCAAGGGTTCTGGTGAAAAGGGGGGGGGCTATATTGATTATATAGTGAAAAAGCAAAATTTCTTTGAAAATATTCTTTTCTGCTTCTGGTAAAAAAGCAGAGAAGCTAAGTATATAGTTATGATGAGCAAGAGTGCTTCTTCCAGAGTAGTGAATTGCATGACCCCTGGGTCAGATGTGCTGGTGTAAGGGTGGGGCTGTTGATAATATAGTGAAAATGCATTAATTCTATTAAATAATCCTGTCAGCTCCTTAATGTTAAGCAGATACATGTTAAGAAAGTGATTACTTATGAAGAGCAAACTTCTGGTCCCAGGGTGAGAAGCTCTGGTGTTTCTCGGTGGTGAAGGGGGGGGGGGGGGGCTCTATTGATAATATAGTGAATCTGTAGGAAAAATGCATTATTTCTTTAAAAATCTTCTCTGCACTTGGGCATATCAGAGGCAAAAAGAGTAAAAGTTGTAATAAGGAAGGGTATTTTTACCAGATTTTTGAACATCTGGACCATTTGGTCAAGTGTTCTGGTCCTAGCCAGGGCTCAATTTGCATTCTACTGAGAGGAGTTATTCCCCTTTGCCGTTTAGTTTTGATAATTAATCACTGTAAATAATGTACTTGAAAGGTTAATAGAATAAGAGAATTATGCAAGAATATTTATTGTATAATACAAAAATTATTTTCAAATTTTTAATGATCAGGTGGACTTGTAAGTAATAGATAAATAAAGATGAGACAAAAATAACTTGTCTTATTAAATGTTCATCAAAGACCAAGAGAGGCCAATGTAAGAGATTATAACAAGGAATTAAAATAGTATAGAAGCACTGATAGTTTGTTAATATACTTATGGTAATAGTGATAAATGGGGAACAGATTAGAACCTAATCTGTGAACTGTTAATGAATACTAGACTAATTATTTTGTTGATCCTGATCACCCTATTTTTCTTGCTTTTGGGCAACAAAGCTTCACCTTTCATTTTAATATTCTATGGATCCTCTAAATTGTTGTATTGTACTCAGGTGACCGTTAAGGCCCTTGGGCCTCTTGTTTATTTATTGGTTTATTTTGTGTAAAATATAATTTTTTTTTTTAAAGATTTTAGTCTTAGTATGAGCCTAGACAGATACATTTCATGCCAAGATTAATATTTTTTGTGGTAGGAATTTCTTTTCAATCATTTTAAACATTCTATTTCATTGTTTTCCTAGACCTTGCATTTCCATGACTATCTGGGTACAATACACAGTGTTTTAATTAAGGAAGATTTTAAGTCTCCAAGAGCACATCAGAGGTATGGTAAATCTTGATAATGTACCTAGCTGATAAAATGCCTTTTATTCTAATAACATTTATATGTTCTATATTTAGTTTTTATAATGATACAAAAATTATGTTTGACAATACAGTTGATTCTCGATAACGAATTTGGCGATGAATTTCCCATCTTTGGGGAAACAAGAAATAGAGTTGCCTTTCTTGGAAATAAAACCATTTAGCATTCAGTGATTCATTTTGGTGTGCGTCCTGCGTAAATTACGCACAAATTTTGCTAAGGACGCATTATTTCAATAAATGTGCATCCCACTGGACGCAATAAATTTATAGAAGGACATGTACTATTTTAAATTATTTCGGTATAATCTGATTCAAAACTTGACCGATTGCATCATATCCACATGCTAAATGATACGCATGAACGATTTTAACAGGTATAAGGTTGCCAACAACAGGTCAGATTTCACAACTGCAGTTAAAAGCAATTATCAGAAAATATTTGAAAGTTAGTTAGCATAGTTCGATTATCACTGATTAAGTCTATTACCGTGGAACGTTTCTGAAGCGAATACTATACCTTTGTATTTAAGCTGTAACCTGTATAATTGTTTTTTTTTCTTTTCGTTTTTTCATTACATGATAAGAAGTATAAAATTTAATCATTTTTATTTCTGACTATTTGTCATTTCTTCTTAAACTTTTTTTTACTTCATTCTGCTTCTATGCATTTTATAACTGATACAATGTGTGAGATCGTATGTACGATCTAAAAATAGAACCAACGTGCACAGTGGACAATATATTATTTTTACGACACAAAATCATGTACTCTTACTTGGACAATTAATAGTAAAAGTATAAATCACTCACAGCTACAATAAAACATTTGCACTTTCGTGCAATACCCTTTTTTTTCACTAGAATTTCCTCTGTAACATCTAATATACGGTACCCTTGGATTTGGACACATTGATTTTGGCACGGGACTCATTGTTGTCATTAAGAGGGGTCCTTTGGACC
Source organism: Saccostrea echinata (assembly GCF_033153115.1). NCBI lineage: Eukaryota > Metazoa > Mollusca > Bivalvia > Ostreida > Ostreidae > Saccostrea > Saccostrea echinata. The sequence continues at coordinate 4,114,368 of NW_026889758.1, read as the reverse complement.
CATGATAACCATTTTCAAAATGAATCACTGAGCATTTATTCTTATAGTATAAAATTAAAACACATTTCAAAATTTGGAAATGCTTCAAATAGTTTTTTTTTAAGTACATTAATTTCGTTTTAAAACTAAATACACAATTATAAAATAAATACGTGTACATGTACACAGGTACAGGCGTGTAAATTTGAATGTCTGATATTGAAAAAAAAAAAACATGCTGTGTCGATCGATGTGATCTATTGCCGATTGTATGTAAAATAAATTTCTGTAAATAATTTAATTGTTTATGGCATTGTCATTGCTAAAACTTTCGTAATTAATACTATATCACTGTGTCACTATTTTTCAAGCAAAATTTGCATTGTTTGAAGTAGGTATCTTCAAAGAATATCATTGTCAGCAAACTCAAATTAACAACAACCACTTTTGTGGCAAAGCCATGACTGAATCATTTTTATAAAACAGAAAACAAAATTATAATAACAGTTGATATAATAACAATCGATATTAAAAATTATTGTTTATTTAATTCTTTAATGACATTTGCCTTGTCTGGCTTTACAACGGTGATCTACAGATAGGGACAACCAATTAGTTGCTTCACTGACCACATGCACCTGTGGTGGTGTATTGAGATAATTGACACTTTGAAATGGACATTTGTTGTGATAACAGGGTGGCGGATGGAGGTATGCAAATTGGGCCTTATAAATAGAATTTTATATATTAGGGGAAAACATTCTTAAAAAATCATGGTGTTATTGCAAGAATGGCGATGAATCAAATGGGGATAATTCAAGAATTGACTGTATTATCTAAGGTTTATAGAATAAAGAGTCTATTTTGGATGAAATTTTTTATAATAGGGCTGGGACGATACAATTTTTTCTATATCGATACATATCACAATATTTGAGCTATGATATATGTATCATGATATGTTTAATTGGTTATTAAATCTTTTATTTTGTATTGAAATGAAATATTTCTTCACAAGTAAGAATAATTTATTCAAAGAAGTTGTATATCTGTTGTAAAACAAATTATTTTACACAAATGGTGTTATTATGTATTTCATATTTATATTTAGCATACTTATTTTATATATTAAACCCAAAATGTTAAGTAAACAAAGAAAAACATGCAAGAATTTATTTTTTGTTGTTGCGATATTTCGATATTTCTTCATACGTATCGATATGTGTATCATCCTCACATAGAATAGATATTATCAATATCTTGATATATCGTCCCAGCCCTATTTTATAACATATGTATTACTTTTCAGTTTTGATCCACACGAAAAGATGAGGAAAGTGAAGTCAGAGAATGATTTCAGCAACATAGGTGAGAAACTGTCAAAATGATTTTTTTAGCTCACCTGAGCTGAAAACTCAAGTGAGCTTTTCTGATCACCCGTTGTCCGTCGTCCGTCCGTCTGTCTGTCCGTCCGTCTGTAAACTTTTCACATTTTCAACTTCTTCTCAAGAACCACTGGGCCAATTTTAACCAAATTTGGTACAAAGCATCCTTGAGTAAAGGGGAGTTTAAATTGTTAAAATAAAGGGCCAAACCCCCTTACAAGGGGAGATAATCAAGAAAAGACAAAAATAGGGTGGGGTCATTAAAAAATCTTCTTCTCAAGAACCACTGGGCCAGAAAAGCTGAAACTTATGTGGAAGCATCCTGGGGTAGTGTAGATTCTAAATTGTTAAAATCATGACCCCCGGGGGAAGGGCAGGGCCACAATAGAGAATCCAAGTTTTACATTGAAATATATAGAAAAAATGTTTAAAAATCTTCTTCTCAAGAACCATTGGGCCAGAAAAGCTGAAACTTATGTGGAAGCATCCTGGGGTAGTGTAGATTCTAAATTGTAAAAATCATGACCCCAGGGGGAAGGGCGGGACCACAATAGGGAATCCAAGTTTTACATTGAAATATATAGAAAAAAACTTTAAAAATCTTCTTCTCAAGAACCATTGGGCCAGAAAAGCTGAAACTTATGTGGAAGCATCCTGGGGTAGTGTAGATTCTAAATTGTTAAAATCATGACCCCCGGGGAAGGGTGGGGCCACAATAGGGAATCCAAGTTTTACATTGAAATACATAGAAAAAATCTTTAAAAATCTTCTTCTCAAGAACCATTGGGCCAGAAAAGCTGAAACTTAAGTGGAAGCATCCTTGGGTAGTGTAGATTCTAAATTGTTAAAATCATGACCCCCGGGGGAAGGGCGGGGCCACAGTAGTAAAAGTAAGTTTTACATTGAAATACTAAGAAAAAATCTTTAAAAATCTTCTCAAGAACCACCTGGCCAGAGAAGCTGAAACTTTTTTGAAGCATGCTGGGTTAGTGTAGATTCTAAATTGTTAAAATCATGACCCCTAGGGGAAGGGTGGGGCCACAATAGGGAATCCAAGTTTTACATTGAAATATATAGAAAAAATCTTTAAAAATCTTCTTCTCGAGAACCATTGGGCCCGAAAAGCTGAAACTTATGTGGAAGCATCCTTGGGTAGTGTAGATTCTAAATTGTTAAAATCATGACCCCCGGGGGAAGGGCGGGCCACAGTAGTAAAAGTAAGTTTTACATTGAAATACTAAGAAAAAATCTTCTCAAGAACCACCTGGCCAGAAAAGCTGAAACTTTTGTGGAAGCATCCTGGGGTAGTGTAGATTCTAAATTGTTAAAATCATGACCCCTGGGGGCAGGGCGCGGCCACAATAGGGAATCCAAGTTTTATATTGAAATATATAGGAAAAAAAATCTTCTTCTCAAGAACCACTTGGTCAGGAAAGCTAAGACTTTTGTAGAAACATCCTGGGGCAGCATAAATTCTAAACTATTCAAATCTTGACCCCTGGGGGTAGGGCGGGGCCAAAATAGGGAATCCAAGTTTTACATTGAAATATATAGGAAAAATCTTTAAAAATTTTCTCCTCAAGAACCTCTTGGCCAGTAAAGCTGAAACTTATATAGAAACATCCTGGGGTAGTGTAGATTTTAAATTGTTAAAATCAAGACCCCCATGGGTAGGGTGGGGCCACAATAGGTATTACAAAAAGATCGTCTGGTGAAGAACAGCAGGGCCAAAGTTATTCAGGTGAGCGTTGTGGCCCATGGGCCTCTTGTTTCTCTCTAACAAGCATAGATGTAATAATTGTTTAAAGCTGTACTCATCTTAAAAGGAGAAGTAAATCTACTGAAATGTTCTTTGTGATCCATTAGGATCTGATGAATTATTAGCTCACCTTAGCTGAATGTTTAAGTAAGCTATTTTGTTCCAAGGTTGTCAGTTGTTTGTCGCTGTGGACATTTACAGTATTAGCTCACCTGATCTGAAAGCTCAAGTGAGCTTTTCTGATCACCTGTTTTCAGGTGTCAGTCCGTCTGTAAACTTTTTACATTTCCAACTTCTTCTCAAGAACCTCTTGGCTGATTGTAACCAAAGCTGGTACAAAGATACCTTTGGTAAAATAAAGGACGGAGTCCCCTTCCAAAAGGAGATGATTAAGAAAAACAAAAGATGCTGGAGTCATTAAAAAAAACTTCCTTCTCAACAACCACTGGGCCATAAAAGATGAAACTCGTGTGAAAACTTCCTTAGATAGTGTAGATTTTAAATTGTTTAAATTCTTGGCCCATGGGGTAGGGTAGGGCCACAATAGGGATTCAGAGTTTTACATTCGAATATATATATATAGGGAAAAATCTTCTCAAAATTCAGTGGGTAAGAAAAGGTGAAATTTATTTGAAAGCTTTCTGAGGTAGTGTTGATTTTAAATTGTTCAAATGAAGGCCCCTGGGATGGGTAAAAAAAAAAAAATCAAATTCTACATTGGAATATATATATATAGAAAGAAATCTTTAAAGCTTTATAATCTAATGTTTACGGTCTCAGAAAATTGTGAATTACTACATTCATTCATTTACAGTGTATGTTTCTCATTTATATCCATGGGTAAAAAAAAACTTAACACTGGCGGACCATACAGCTTTCAATCTTCTTTTGAAGAACACTGGACCAGACAAAAATGAAACTTATGTGAAAACTTCCAGAAATTATGTAGATTTTAAATTCTTCAAATCATGACCCTTAGAGGTTAGGGTGGCGCCAAAATAAGGAATCAAAGTTTTATATTGGGCTGGTCCAATGACCTCTTGTTCTCTCATGAATCACTGGGCAATTTCAGCCAAACTGACAAGATACAAATTATGCAATTTGTTCAATTAATTGGTTTTGTCAATTTTCAAGGGTTCCACAGGAAATTTTTTTTAGCCAAACATTGAAATATATTTACATTTGCAAATGTTTTCCCTTTATATATAAGTCTACCTGAGCAGTGTGTATCTATCACTGTACAGGGCTTTTAAATTTATTTCTTACTTGTCCATTGGACAAGTTCTATGAAATTTACCTGTCCTGACTTAGTTTTTACTTGTCAGATAGTCTTTTAAAGAATTTATTGACAACTAAATATTTTGTAAAATAAAAGTCTGTGATATATTTTCCACATGTAGCTAATTATGAAAGTTGTTCATGCTAAATTAAAAGTAAATTAGAAAAATAACAACAGCAAAAAAAAAAAATTGTAGGTTTCACATGAAAAGTTAAATTACTTTTTTCGGCCCTGTTAATACTCACTACACCATGTACAGTGCTTAATATTTTGCATGTGTTATTGAAGATTTTAGATTTCGAAATATATTCTCTTATGGTAATCAAATCCTCATTTGTTTGTTTCAGAATTACCTGATATGGCATATGTAAGCAGTGGGAAGCTGTATTTTCTAACCAGACATGCAGATAAAAAAGAATGGGAAAAACCAAGCAAATACCTATTCACTGCATCGATACAAGTGGGAAATGTAAATCAATATTCATACAAATAGTACTTTTTATGTTTTGAAAAATTTTTATTAGGAATTTTAAAAAAATAGTGATTAGTTCAAAGAAGATGGGTGAACAAGGCGTGCAGAATGCCTATAGCTTCAGATATTATTAAAATCGTATTCAATTTGTGAATTAAGTATTAAAAATAAAGTTCTCATTATTGAAATTTATGAAATTTTGATTAACAAAAGTTTTCTGAGAAAAAAGATCTCGGAAAAAATTATTCTTTTATTAAAAAAATAAAATGGTATTCGTGGGATTCGAACCCCTATCAATAAAAATCCGGTGTATCATATTGTTTTGAGACTAACACGCTAACCACTACACCACGCAGCTCCTGACGAATATTGGCATTTAAATCATGTTTGTGATATGACACTTGACTTAATGGACTTCAAGTATTTCTCGGAAAGATGAGAATGCTTTGTCATAAAAGTGTACTTTTAAGATATAGTGGGTCTTTGCTCCATGTTTTTGTAAACCAAAAAATGTATGTTTTTATGCAAACTTTTAGGATCAACTTTCAAAAAAATGGAGCGAAGACCCACTTATATCAAAAAATTTGGTTAAAGTGTGAGAAAATGATCCTTTTTGTCCTCTTTAGTGTGTGTATGCTATTTCGTAGGCAAATAATTTCAGTCTTTGTGAGATTTTTGTAAATTGTAGAGATTTAGCATAAAATATACTTTAATGTTAGATGAAATATCAATGAAAATTTTTATATAATTGAGATTTTATTTTTCACTTCATGTTTGTCACAATATAGGCACTTCGCACGCCTTGTTCACCCATCTTCTTTCTTTGAATACTGTACCTGTTACTACATGTATTATGTTGTCACCAGGTAGCTGAATTTTATAGTAATTATGCATTGTAGTTATGCTTTTAAAATCTTCGAAAATAGAACATCAAAACATGCCTGAATTTATTAAGTATCTGCTAAGAAATAATTAGAGTTGAAGTTAATAAACATTTTTTGTAAGATAAACAACTATAAAGTAGTTTTGTAATTTCTAAACACTAATTTCAGCTTGAAAGGAAAGAAAAGTTTCCAAATATTACAGCAATAATGGAAAATATTGATGGAAATTTAACATGCATGGAAAACCAACCTGCTGAAGGTAAGATGTGGTACCGTAAAGTCGCGTGTATTGGCTGCAATGGTGTAAAAGACGCGCCCCCAAAGTTGGGGTGAAAATCCTGAAAAAAACGCATGTCCTATGTAAAATGCCCATCCAAAAAACGCATAAATTGGATGTGACTTTAATTTTTCTGTACAGTATCTTAAGATAAAAGTAGGAAAATTTACGAATCTCAAATGAAAGTAGCAAGTCAGCTTTTTTTATTCTACGTATTGTAAGTGTGCATGTGTGAACATTTAAATGTAATCTTTTTAATAATTATCTCACCAGATATAATAAAAGAATTACCTGATTATTTTCTTTTCAAATTAATTCCAAGCGTGTTATGAAGTTATGTTTATCGGTATAATGCATAACAAGCTCGTGTCAGTATTTATGTAAACAAAATTCATACCCAAGCGATATTAGTGTCAAAGGTTTGGCTTTGGGTAATTAAACGGTTCTTGGTATCCATCGATAATTAGGCCTGTATTAATTAGCTAGTGCAATGAACAATCAGTGCTGTGACCATGATGACATGCTAAATGAATTTGGCCTTTATTATGATACATGTGATAAGTCAAAGACCACAAAACTGTACAGGAGCCATAAAAAACTGGAATTTGGGTGAAAAAACTTTACACTGCCTATCAAAAAACGGTACAAAAAATGGTATAAAATATTGCTTAAATTCTTCTGAAATTCCAGTGTTATCATTGTAATAAACATCGTATATTTTATACCTACGAAGATCTGGGTCAGATTCACGTATATTAAGTCATGTATATCAACTTTACAAGTTAATTTTTTTCAATCAAGTTACGTATACATGGTATATGAAACATTAACAGTAATTAAGTACCCCTTAAAAAATAAAGCTACCTAAAGGGGTATTTGATACAGATTTATAGCAAGATAATTATCCCAATTGGCAGTTCACACCTTCGCACGCGATGGTTTGTGTACACTACACAATTATCATCAGGTCAAGTGTCAAACACAGGTGACGTTTCCAGTGTCTTGCGAGCGAGAATGAGAGGAAAATGGCGGCATTTAGCGAGAAATTCAAAATACTGTACAAATTTTCATATTCCGTGAATTTTGGTGTCCCGCCGGTACACGATGAATGGGCTCGAAAAACTGTACATTTTGCATACAGCCTGTCATATCACATGTATGTATTATTTATGTCTTATGAATTTTTTCTTGAATGTGCTTGAATGTATTTTACTAATACATTTTTATATGTGCTTCCGACTGAAATACGAGGGTTGTCCAAAAAGTTGTTGGACAATGGCGTTTTTGTCAAAGTGAATGGTTCAAGATATGCTTATTGTATACCAAAATATTAGTTATGAAAATCCAAGTCGGAATAGTTAGGTTTTTATTGTTTAAACTTAGTATTTTTGTAAAAATCTTTGTCATTAAAGGTCGCTGATAGTGCGCACGGACCAGGGTTAAATTGCCATGAACTTTTGAATAAAGTGATGTGATTGAAATGGTTATTTTCTTTTTAAAACGAGTCAAAGCTGAATAAAAATTTAATATATCACAAATAAAGCGGTTATCGCCATTTTCTGATACCTTTTGTATCACTTACTAAATAAACAATGAAAATATTAAGTGAAAACAGCAAGAAGTATGTTTCAAAAATTGACAGAGAAAGCGACGTCGACCATCCGAACGGGACAGCGTCCAATCATACAATTATGGTTAATATGGTTGAAACGTCGTCAAAAACAAAATATTTATTCAAACAACTTAAATTTATTGGAAAATATTTAGTCTAGTGATTTGTAATTGGAGTATACGATTTTCAACAGTGTGTAAAATTTCCGAGACACTACAAGAAGTTGAAAACCACTGTTATTTGATGAAAATAGGATAAATTCCTATTCATGACGTTTTTATAAATATAGCGCCGTCGGGCTGGGCTGTGCATCTTGTGTTAATATTGTTGACGCTCGTAAATTATTAGGGCCCCGCTCTGCTATAGTGATCAGTCCGTCCGTCCGTCTGTCCGTCCGAGATCTCTTGTCCAGAGCATATCTTCTCTCTCCTTGGCCCAATCTGGCTCATACTTCACCCACAGAGTGTCTTTGGGTAAAGGGTGTGCAGGGACCTTGAACCATGTTTCTTGGTCTAAGGTCAAGGTCATAGCAGAATTATATGAAAAATCCTTGTCCGGATATATCTTCTCTCCTCTTGATCCAGTGTGGCTCATACTTCACTCACAGAGTGCCACTGGTCAATGGATGTGCAGTGACCTGAACAAAGCTTTTAGGTTAAGGGTCAAGGTCAAAAAAGGCCTCTCTGTTTAAATTTTTGTCCAGAGCATATTTCCAATCTGGCTCATACTTCACCCACAGAGTGCCTTTGGGTAAAGGGTGTGCAGTGACCTTGAACTATGTTTCTAGGTCTAAGGTTAAGGTCATAGCAGAATTATATGAAAAGTCCTTGTCCTGATCATAACTTTTCTCCCCTTGGTCCAATGTGGCTCATACTTCACTCACAGAGTGCCACTTGTCAGTGGATGTGCAGTGACCTTGAACGAAGTTTCTAGGTCAAGGGTCAATTTCAAAAATAGCCTCTCTGTTTAAAATCTTTGTTCGGTGCATAATTTCTTTCCCTTAAGTCCAGTCAGCCTCAAACCTTACCAATTGACTTAGGGTACGGATCATTTGTGATTTTCCTTCCATATTTCTGATAGAGGATATGCAACAATTTTCATCGAGGATATGCAGCATTCGTGATTTTTGTGCCGTTTTTTGATGGAAGGTGTTGAGCACTCGTGATTTTCGTGCCATTTTTTATTATAACGAGGATAACATAGAAGCCCTTTAGACTCAAACAACACATCCCTTAATAGTACACAAATGTTTCTCTTCAAAATAAACCCTTTTCAGCTACCTTACATTTCCATGTTCATTGCTGAAAGTGGGGCCCTTTGAGATGGTCACCATCTCAATGATATCTAGTTGTGTATTGTTTTGAATTTTAAAATTTAAATTAATTATAATCTATACATAAATATTATTGCACACATTTGGCATTGTGGCATAATAAAGAAAAATTGTGTGCGTCTATGAACATGCGGTAAAAATTCAAAATTCATATTTCTGACGTTATCATGAAATAAGTGTTACGTCAGACTGGCCTGTGCGACTTGCAAATACAAAGTATTTACACCTATAATGTTCTGTAAATAGTGTGCATTGTTTTAATTTTTGTACATTTACTCAGTCATTGTCTATATTAAGATATTATCGTACGTGTTTGCCATTGCAGACTTTATAAAGAAAATTAAGCATTTGTCCACAAACTTTTTGGACAACCCTCGTATGTTTTAATAGAGTTCTTTTTAAAAAAAACGTGTTGCTTTCATTGCAGGTGTTGAGGTGATAATTGTTATATAAACAATGGTCATGTCCTACGTAACAACATAGACTGAAGTTATATATAGCAATGATGCGACAATAGAATCTCTAATGATTTGGACCTCTAATTGCATATCTGAAATTAAAAAAAATAAAAATAAGATAAAGAATTAAGGATAATTCAGAATATATCACAAAGATTATAGTTGTTGACTCATTTATAAATATTAGGGGTGTCAACGAGTACCCAGTTAACCGGGTACTCGATCGAACGTCCGAGTATCGAATACTAAAATCGGTACTCGGTTACTCGGATGTATTTTTTTTTTCATATTTCAAAGTGCATATTTTTATTAAATACTTATCAAAAAATGTGATTTAAATATTTATTGTCCATGTCTATACAGTAATTAGCGTCACCTACACCAGTTAATACCCGTTATCGCCTTTGGCTGTGTACATGTGTATACAGTAATTACCGTGACCAATCACTGGACATCGTACACAGGTGTTCTCACCTCGTGACCCTAATTTTTGAATGGCTTTAATTATTTGTTTTCAGTGAACATCTTTTAATTATGATCTATTAATTATCCTTAGATAAATTAATTAGCATACGGTAGCGAAATCGGTCATACATAGAAATATCAGCGTATACCTGTATACGGGGTGAAACAACCATATACATGTATTTAAGGAATCGCTGTCTAGTTTGATGTGTATGCTAGAGCATCAACAGCAGATAGAAATGTAAATAATATACATGTACGACTCACGATCACGACAACGTCCATTCCCAAAGACATGATTCTCTTTCGCTAGTCTAATCATTACAAAGTTGCGTCCTTCTCTTCCGTTGATCAAATTGTCTTCCTAAAAAAGAACTGTACATCATTTGTAATTGTTGGTGTAATAATCATGATAATTGATCATGTCTTTTGTGTTTGTTTGATACATAAATTAAGTACCAAAAAATCATTTTCGATGGGCACGATGTTTATGTACATGCATTATAAACGAAAGAAAACATCGACGGGGTAAACAGGTCTCAATAAAATCAACAAAGTTTTCATGTATACCGCTTTTTCCGAGTACCCGGGTACTCGATCGGAAAATCGTCCGAGTAACCGGTTATCAAATATTGACCGATTTGACATCCCTAATAAATATTAATATATCTATGTCTTAAGCGACATGCAGTTCTTCTATATGATATAAGCGATGGTAGTTCAAAATGGTGGAATAAGCAATGGAACATGTGGAAATAAAACAAAAACAAGGATCGTTTTTCATTATGATTTTATTTATGAAACAATTATCTTTTTTTCAACAGGTAGGGTAGATGTATATGACTACAACAGGTAGGGATGACGTATATGACTCTGAAATTAGAGTAATAGTACTAAACTTTGACGTAACTGGTTGCACAGAGTAATCAATTCAAATGGATCGGGAAAATGGTCCTCGGCACTGAGAAAGTGACCTGGAAAAAAGGGGGTTGTATTTTGTTCCGGTGTATTAAGCGCATCCCTAATTTTAAGCAATTTTCTGAAGAAAAAAAGTGCGGCCAATACAAGCGACTTTACGGTATATAAATGAAAATATATACAGATGCATCTGTTAATCTGTGTTTAATAGTTCATTCCACATGGAAATAGTGACAAATTAGAAACTTAAACAAAATTGACAAATTTATTCATTATTGTTAAAATTTCCACTAATCAACTTTCTTGGCTCCGTCAAAGAAAAATGGTATCTAGATTCTAGTAGATCATCAAAGTTTCCACATGCTTTATGTCTAAAGTAAACTTGAAACACTCAGCCCATTAGTACAACCATGTTTAGAGTGTAGTAAGTAGATATTTTATACTTAATTTTTCATTTTTCACAATCCATTCTTTTTCTTTCTTTTTTTTAAAATTTACATTAGGTTCTCACGCTCTAGCTGTGTGCTTTCATAGTATTGTACTGTTGCTCAAGAGATTACCAGACAAAGATATAATCAACATTGCAGATTTTTATTTCCAAGATCTAAATCCCAAGTAAGTTTACACTTTTTGTTCGCTTCTCTAACAGATGAGGGTTTTATTTGTTGCATAATTATTTAAAATTATATCCAAATTTATTGGAGAAAAGTTTAGGCATTAAAAGTTATATATTAAAAAATATGGTCTTTTCTTGAATTATAACCATTCAATTTACCATGTACCCTATTTTTTTCACTGCCATGTTTGGAAAAAAATGTTTTTTTTGCTATATTGGTATCAAAGATTTATTTCCTTTTTCTTAGTTCTATAAAAGGACCCAGTCTAAGTTGAAAGTTAACATACTTTACCCAAAATGAACATTAATAATTCAGTTCAGTTCTTTATTTATTTATTCTGTGGGTCAGACATCCCACAAACTTTACAATGCATTATTTCATATTATACAATTACATACATAGCACAATAACAAGTTATATAATTACAAACTTAAAATAATTACAGTGATGTAACAACCCTTCATGGGGATCATTTGATTGACCAAAATAGTCACAAAAGTTCGATTATGTAGAGTATACTCATCTAATTACTACATGTATGTTTGAGTTTATTTTATGTTTCAGAACCTCGATGCGCAGACGTACAATTGAAAATATGTTGGATGTTTATTCAGCACTAAATACAGAGTTGACTGAAAAATTGCTTGTAGAAAAATTCTTCCTGAATCCCAAGCCAGATCCTGAATTTATTCAAAGAATTGTTTCACATACTGCAACTAATGACAAGGCTCCCCATGAGGTGCAGTCTAATACATCTAACAATATGTGTCATACAGTGTTTTGATTTGTTAAACCAAGGCTTATAATTTATGTAATTGACTTTTGAGTACTTGTAATTGACATCTTTTGTGGAAATGAAAAGAAAAGCAATACATGAAATTTCATGCTTTTGGCTTTACATAAAGGCTGGTAAAATGGTTATGAAAATATTGTATCCTTTCCATTATTTTTTTTAGCTCACCTCAACAAAGTTGGGGGGAGCTTATGTAATACCCTCGGCATCAGCGTCCCAGGTTAAAGTTTTTGGAGCAGATTTCTTTTCAAGTACTTCTATGCCCTATGTTAATCAGAGATGCATGGAGGATGCTTCTAGTGTGTTTCATTGTACTAGTCAAGGTTTCAGATGCTGAAATTGCAGCTAAAGAATGACCAGGTTAATGTTTTTGGAGCAGGTTAAAGTTTTTGGAGCAGGTCTTGTTTCCAAGTAACTATAAGCCCGATGTTGACCAAACTTGCATGGATGATACATCTAAGGATGCACACTACCAGGCTTGCTTCGGATGCTGGATTTGACCTACATTATCTGGATGAGTGACCAGTTTAAAGTTTTTGAAGCAGATCTCATTTCCAAGTAACTATAAGCCCTATATTGACCAAACATTCATGGTTGATACATCTAAGGATGCACACTACCAGGCTTGCTTCAGATGCTGGATCTGACCTACATTTTCCAGATGAATGACCAGGTTAAAGTTTTTGGAGCAGGTCCATTACCAGGAAACTATAAGTTCTATCTGAACCAGACTTGCATGGATGATGCATAAAGGGATGAACACCCTCAAACTTGCTTCAGATGCTGGTTTTGACTTACAATTTCGGATGAGTGACTAATTTAAATTTTTTAGATAAGTCCATTCCCAAATAACTGCAAGCCCTATCAGACCAAAATTGGATAAATGTTGCATTTTGGGATGCACAGTTACTAGATTATTAGTTTAGTGTGGGAATTTGCCTTACTAAAAGACAATATTTGTTGAGGTGAACTATGTAATCTGATTACCTATGTTTTTGTATTTATAAAGAGTTGTATTATTATGAAGCATCTTGTAACTTAGTGTCAAAATATTAGAAGTTCTTTATTGCTCTTGATGCAGTCATATTATTGTCATTTGACTTTATGTCTGATTCTGATTGCTTAGCAACATTTATTAATAAAAGAATACATAATACGCATATAAAAGTGGATATACCACGGATATGTCTGATAAATTATCTTGCTTTTTAGCTTTTGTCTTTTATTAAAATGTTATCATTGTTTGTAGCTATTGTTAAACACTCTTGAGGATGCTGTATTTCACCAGGAGAAATTTCCTAAGGAATTTTATCACAGAGGAACTTACAGTAGATGCCTGTTGGCTTTAGGAGCTATTAGTGATTTACTTGTAAAAGAGGGACAACTACAGAGGGCAAAAGAAATTATCAGCAAAGTCCATGTAATGTTGGGAATGCATGGTATGTCATTTTTCAATTACAGTTTAATGTAAAGATTTTCTGTGAATAACTTTTCTGTATTCTAATTTATTTGATGTATTTGTACAAAATTGAAAATACAGTTGAATCACCTACAAATTGTGAGTAAATTTCAGTCCATCAGTAAAGTGTATTTAAATGTTGATGGTGGACTTCATCACAATCTTTTGCTATTGCTGCTGAAATCAGCTTGAGATGTTGGTCATGTAGATCCCTGGGAATACAGAAAGAAAAGGAGTGTAATGACAGAGCTAGAAAAAGAAGGTTTTGACAGTAAGAAAGTGATTTTGCTGGAGACCCTGGGAAATGCAAGAATGGATGAGTCCTATGATTACATTATCTCTCACATCAACAGTACAAACTCACAATGGATCAAAAGGGCTGGATGTCATGCACTGAGGAAATATGAACATCAACATGTAAATATATTGATACTTTCTAAAAAAAAAATTAAGGTCTATTGTTGTTATTCCTGTCTGTCTGCCACACTGCATCAAAAGGTTGACGATATTTACCCCAGAGTTCTACTCAGTAGTGAGTACTAACAGTGTGATAAAGATTGAATAATTTCACATTTTACTCCGGAAAATGTTCATACAGTAAAAAATTGTGGTAACAAATGTATTATACATGATGGATTTATTATGTATAAAAGGTAAATGTGGAATGGCAATGTGTCTTTAACAATGCAGCAAAGGTAAAATATACTCACCACAATTACAACCGATGCAAAAGGAATTGCAATGTAGGCAGGGGAAATAGGTTTTATCTGGCTAACAGAATTAAGAGGTACATGTTAAGTCATGGAAAAGCAAAAAATATAATCACTAAAAAGTAGTATTTCTTGTCACAGAAATAAAGCAGAATTTTTTTCACAGAAAAGCAGAGTTGAATCGTACGTGGGAAAGTGCAACTGAGTTTTTAGTGATAGCAAAAAAATTTCTTTGTGTATGATTGGCTGTCATGGTTGAGTCTCAGTGATCAGCTTAATGTTTCATGGCAGATTTATCAAGTATCTGGAATTCCTATATTCATCAAACAAGGCATGTAGAATAGCAAGAAAGATGTATAATCATATTAGCTAAAATACAGATTTCTATATCCTTTCGGCAACCAGAGATTTTAAAGAATGTTCATCTGAAGGGGAATTGTTTATGGCCTGAGGGTATGTCTTGACCAAAGATAAAGTTCAAGGTGACTGGTAAAAAAAAAATTAAATTCTTTGTTCCATAAATCTTTAACAAAGAATTATCGGAAACTGATACTTGAATGGAAGATTTTTTTGATCTGGGAGTGTCAGTATCTTTATCCATGGTCATTTGGACAAATTTAAGGTCTCTGACAATAAAGAAAAAAAGAAGAATTCCTGCCATGGCTCTGTCTTGTAATTGAGAAATATTGGAAGCTCATAGAAACAAAATAATTGTTTAATATGACTTTGACTTAAGGTCATTTAGGAAAGTCCAAAGTCATTTGCAGAAGAAATATAAGATTTATTAGCTGAGGGTTTGACATGACCTTTATCAAAGGCTATTTGTGCAAGAAACATTGGAATATCAATACTTGACTGATAGATTGCTTACAGCCTAGGTGAGGCTCTGTGTCAATAATCTTTATCCAAGTTCATTTGGACAAGTTTAAAGGGTTTTATATCACACTTCCAAATTTCTTAAAATTTAACACAGTTGTATTTTTGGTAAACATTATTATCAATTTAAGATTTAATTAAGTAGAAAAGAGTTGTAATTATGTGATAAATCTTTTATGTATCTATGAACTTTATCAGAAATAAATAACCTGGGAAATTTGCCAAGTAGCAAGGAGAGCAAAGCTGATGACATCTCTGGACATTGAATGAATAGAACTATTTGTTTACATTTTAAGTATATATTTTGCTTTTCAAAAAGTACTCCATAAAATAGATAAAACTCAATTTGCTGGGAATTTCTTATTATTATAGGCTGCAGATACTTTATTGTATTCTGCCTTGTTTGACGAGGACCTATCTGTTCGTTATGAAGCTACTTTATTGTACATGTCACATCCGAAAGGAAAAATGCTGATATCCCCTTTAAACAAGTAAGATTATATGAAACATTTAAAGAGCCATATACTGTAAATCACCTTTTATTTGCATGCAAGAAACATCCACGAGCTTCGCAACCTTTTGCTTGTGAATATTTCTCATCGTAAACCTATTATTCAATCGCGTATTGATGTATCATGTTTTCCCAGTCGTGGAAAATAACAGTTTTGGATGGATTTCAGGCAGACAATTTGTAAATAAAAGTTGGTTTACAGTAAAGGTTTAAGTGTTATTGTAACTTTTAAAAGGTCAAGGCTGACTTCTACAAATTTGCAGTTAAAATTTATTCTAATTTTCTTCAGTATTATTATAAATAGGAATAATTCTCTCATATGCATGTAACTTACATTTGATTTTCCTCTTTGCTGACCAGATATTTCTTTTGTGAGTCATTTAAAATCTTTTAGATTTCATCGAAATCACAATGAATCAGGCTACTTGTATGAAGACCCATATGATTCAGGAATGGATGTTATAGACCTTTCAAAGAACTTCAGAAGAGAGCGTCGCAGTGTCTGGGATGGTTTGAAATTTAAATTGGAAGCCCCTGGTGTTGACTGGCGAAAAATGGTTGGATCTAGATCTATAGGAGCTTCATTTGGAGTTATTATGATGAATCTTATGGACTTGGAAGTTGGTATGAAACTAAGTGACTACATGTATCCTTGGAAAACTGTATTGTTTCATTGAAAGGAAGAGTTGCATACTTTCACAAAAAAAATTCAAGAATTATTTCAGAGTATGAAATGAAGTGAAGTGAGACATCTTTGAAAATTATAGTAAAATGAGTGCACTGTTTACAAAAAACATTATCATGATTACATTAATGATTGGTAGTTTTGGGCAATATTCATTTTCAGCTCTTCTGAGCCAAAGGCTGAAAGAGCTAATGCTATGGCCATTTGTGCGGTGTGCGTAAACTTTTTAGAATATGGGCCATAACTCAAGAACCCCTTGGCCAATTATTGTCAAATTTGTCACAGGGTATCCTTGGCCCAAGGGCTTCCTTTTTTTACTAAAACTAGGGTTGTGACCCTTTAACAAGGGGAGGTAATTAGGAAAATTGAAACAAAAGTACAGGTTGCTAAAAAATCTTCTTCTCAAGAACCACTGGGCAGATTATTACCAAACTTACACAAAAGGATGAGGATATGTTGTAGATTAAAATTTGCACGGGGATTTACCCTGGGGCAAAGGGCGTGGTCTCAAGGTCACTTCAAAGTTGACCAAAAATGACATTTTATTGAAATGTTGATATTTTGCTTACTGTAAGAACTAGGATCATCAAATCTTGTCAGTTGATGCATCTAAGGACCTCATATCATGTTGACTCAAAAGTAGGTCATGGTGACCTACTTTTTAAATTTTGCGGCCATTCTTTATCAAAATGATTTAGAGGCATATTTTTAACAATTTAAGGCCTATGATCATCAAACTTTATCAGTTGATGCATCTTGGGTCCTCAAAGTACGTCAACTAAAAAGTAGGTCACCTTGACCTACTTTTTGAATTTTATGGCTAATCTTTTTCAAAACAATTAAGGTCATTATTTCAAATACCGAGAAGTTTAGAATCATTAAATCTTGTAAGATGATGCATCTTGGGGCCATAAAACATATTTATTAAAAAGTAGGTCACAGTAACCTACTTTTTGAACTTTGCAGGCATTCGATTTCAAAGCATTTTAGAGGCATAATTTGGACATTTTAAAGCCTATGATCATAAAACTTTGTCAGTTGATGCATCTTGGGTCCTTAAAAAATATCAACTGAAAAGTAGGTCACAGTGACCTACTTTTGAAAAATTATGGCTTTAATTAGATATTTTCAGGTACTAATTGGCTTAGAATCATCAAACTTTGTCAGTTGATGCATCTTGGGTCTTCGGAGTAGGTCGACTGAAAAGTAGGTCACTGTGACCTACTTTTGAAAGTTTATGGCTTTAATTAAATATTTCAGGTACTAATTGTCTTAGAATCATCAAACTTTGTCAGTTGATTCACCTTGGGTCTTCGGAGTAGGTCGACTGAAAAGTAGGTCACTGTGACCTACTTTTGAAAGTTTATGGCTTTAATTAAATATTTCGGGTACTAATTGACTTAGAATCATCAAACTTTGTCAGTTGATTCACCTTGGGTCTTTGGAGTAGGTCGACTGAAAAGTAGGTCACTGTGACCTACTTTTGAAAGTTTATGGCTTTAATTAAATATTTCGGGTACTAATTGACTTAGAATCATCAAACTTTGTCAGTTGATGCATCTTGGGTCCCTGGAGTATGACAACTGAAAAGTAGGTCACTGTGACCTACTTTTGAAAGTTTATGGCTTTAATTAAATATTTCGGGTACTAATTGGCTTAGAATCATCAAACTTTGTCAGTTGATGCATCTTGGGTCCTTGGAGTACGACAACTGAAAAGTAGGTCACTGTGACCTACTTTTGAAAGTTTATGGCTGTATTTAATATTTTCGGGTACTATTTGGCTTAGAATTACAAAATTTGTCAGTTGATGCATCTTGGGTCCTTGGAGTAGGTCTACTGGAAAGTAGGTCACTGTGACCTACTTTTGAAAACTTATGGCTTTAATTAAATATTTCGGGTACTAATTGGCTTAAAATCATCAAATTTTGTCAGTTGATGCATCTTGAGTCCTTGGAGTACAACAACTGAAAAGTAGGTCACTTTGACCTACTTATAAAATTTTATGGTTATAATTTTAAAAAAAAATGTTTTACACTACAGTCAACGCGGTTTCCGTATTTACCGCGAGTCCTCGCGGTGTGAAATTGATCGCGGTTTAACACAGGTAACTCAGGTAAAACCGCGTGTTGTCGCGGTACGGGTCCTCAACTAATCCACACCATCGCGGTTAGTGTTATCCGTCTCAGGTAAAAAATTATTCTGTTCATAAACGCGAGTTACCTCCCCCGACGGGAAAAAAAAACTCAACAAAACAAGAATGAATAGAAGTAAAAAAAAAAAAAGTTAAAAGGATAAAACCAGTCTTAGCAGTTATTTAGGTCTCCTTTTTATATTTGATTAATTTATCTTTTTATTTCACGCCTCTTTCAAAAATTAAAAAAAAAAAAAAGGGAAAGAAAGAATGCATGATATGGAGACAACTATATATGTATATTGTGTGTTCATTTATTGTTCTTAAGATATCCTTTTAAATTATACATATGCATTAATTTTGTAGATCACAGTTATTGATCATCCAATAACTCAGTGATTTAATTGTCAATTGAAAACAACCTTTCCTTCATTTAACCATTTTAAATAAGTAAAATAGTCGCAATATTAAAAAAAAAAGGCGCTCAGAATAAAATCTTCAAAGGAATAGATATGTACTTCTGTATTTTATGCTGATACTTCATTTTATGATGATCTTTATTTTTATGTATTCCTTATTCATAATTCAAGTTTCCTTGAAAATTTTAAACTTGAGAAAGTACGTATTAACGTACAACATGTATACTAGACTTTTTTTCATGACTTCTAATCTAGTGCGCTTTTACGGTATTTATCCAGGTATTACAAACTATGACTCGGGTGTAAAATATTATTTTCAAAATATGTCCTGTCTATAAATATTATCATTCAAACTTTAATTTACTTTAGATACATGTTTATTCGTAAATAGCAAGCTTACCCTATTTTGATTTGAAAATTTAATTAATTTTCGGTCCATAATCAACTGATAATTCAAAATTTCAAAACTGATTCAAACTTAGTTTAAGTTTTCATTCGTGGATTGTTTTCTAGTGACGGTTACCCTAGTGACTGACTTCCCATGCTCTGGGCATCACACATTATCTTCATGCATGTGATACCATGGATACCCCTCCCTGAATTTGTTTTTTTTAATTATTATTTATTTACCTTCAATTACAGGCAAAAAACGTTATTAATAGCTCAGAGGATGTTACAGCATGTGCAAATATGCAACATTCGATTTTGAAATTTAATTTACACTGATAAAATACAATCGAAACAGAAGGTTTGTATGTGTCCCCGGGCTAGATTCGAGTTTGTAGTACGCACAGTCAGAACCTTGGCACTGATACAGACAGGAAGTGTTATGTAATAGATATACACATACGTCTGCACAACAATAGATTAGATTTCTTAAAGCTGTGATTTACCTGTATTGTATACCTGGACATGCAAAATTTTGCATTCATATTGAATAGGAGTCTGTTTCGTAAATTTAAACTTGAAATACATCGCAAACTATAAAATAATTTGTCCATTCTATCAGTAGCAAATTATTTTATACAAAATTTTCCATTGATTCAATACCAATACAACATTAAATTCTCGGCATGTTTTTTTTGGCTTGTCAGATTTTTTTTGGAAGCCCCCCCCCCCCCCCCATTTTGAAACTGTTGCTAAAGACCTAAAACACATGATAAAAATAAGCCCATAATTATTGTAGGTAACCTACAATTATGTCCATTGCATTCAGAATTTTAGTTGTGACTGGTAACAATTTATCAGTATTTGATCATCTGATTTGTTGGAAAATAAATGCCCGGTGTATACTCGTTGATGTGCAGGGCTGTATAAACATGTATATACATGTGGCTTAATTTAGCCGTTTAGCCAGTACCGTCCTGTATCTTTCATACATAACTTTCTCCCTGTAATTTCTGGTAAGGTTTGCTAGTTAAGAACTTTCTAGTTAAGTTTTGCCCCAAACTGAAATTACTTTCATACAGGCCTGTAGTTTGAGTAGACAGTATTAAGTGCAGTTTTTTTTTTTTTTTAAATAAGTAATGTTACATGTCGGCGTATAAAAATCAAGAAATGGACGGCGTACATAAAGAAATTTCATTCAGAATTCCTCCAGACTTTAAAGGCTTTGAACAAACAGCAAGTGTTATGCATTAATATGATATAGAAAAATAGATTTAATAGTATCTTATATTCACATATCGACGACGATAGGAGAAGGGGCTGGTTTTAACAGACTGTTCATATTTTATTGATTATTTTCTAAAGATATGCTATGTACATTTTGGGCATTCATGAAGTGTGTTAATTGATTAAATAAATATGTACAATACAGTGTAAAAATATACGTACAGGCAAGTTTTCTGAAATGTCCCTCGCCATTTTTTTTAGATTTTTATTCTTAACCCCCCTCAACCCCCCCCCCCCCCCCACCCACACACACACACACACGCACACACACTTTGTTGCCGTGCAAACTAATCGTCATGTTTCTCTATCCGAAATTAAAGTGTGTAATTTAACACCCACTCCCTTAAATGGTTTAAAGTATTCAGTTTTGTGAAACCTTTCTCTTTGGTTTCAATAATTACTCTGGCAGTCCCAAGTTTTTCAAGATCGCCGACCAATAAAAAAAAGACTTTTATTATTATTTTTTTAAATTTTTTTTTAAAGAAGTATAACGATATTTCTGTGATTTCAGGACTGCGTTTGATCAGTTGATATAACCTATATGTATGATGGGTGATCAAGGTGTCAAGACCGGCTACTGAAATATGGTCATGTTATACATACAGTTTTTACAGCTTGAAAACACGGTTATCGTAAAAGGGCTTGATCATCTCGTGAATTTTCCGAGAACCCATAGTCTTATAGTGGGCGACCGATAGGATATTAGCTACGCCCCACTGCACACGCTGTGATTGTGTAATACATGTACACGTGTTTGGTCAGTTTCAACTTATTTAGTTAATGACTTCTCTGCTTAATTATCAGCTGAGAACGCAACCATTTAATTTTTTTTAGCTTTATAAAAATATATCTATTGTCGACTTCTTTTAGAATATTTGAACATGATGAACAGAGCTGTTTTTTTTTATTCAGGCCCATAATTCTAACAAATATTCGGGATTATTGTAAATAATATTTGAACATGTTGGAAGAGGTAATTTGGCGTGAAAATGTGTTTTCAATTAATTTTTTTCAGTGATATACACATTGTAATTTTCAATTCAAAAAAAAAAAAAATTGCAGTAATACTGTATGAAAAAACTGTTCATGATGTAAAAAGGGCGTAAAATAAATCGAATCGATATTTACTACAATAAAAAAATTACATGTATGTTGATTTATAGATCTCCTCACTATAATTCAGGTTACTTATTAGAAACTACAACAATGATAATATTTTTAAATTAATAGAATAAATGCCAAGTATCATTCAAATACATGTATCACCCTTTAGACTGAAAAAAAGTTTTTATAAATTATTTCTAGAATTTTCACATGTTTAAGCCAAATTAAAAAAAAAACCAATCTTATATATTCACAATCAAATATCCTTACTTTGACATTAAGCAGAAGGATTATCGACTTCACATTGAGTAAAATACGGTAGAGCACACCGTCACGGTAATCTCGTGTCCCCGCGATCACCGCGATGATAAAACCGTGACGGTGTATCGCGGAAAGGATTAAAACACCATCGCGGGGTCGCGGGAAAATGCGGGATCCGCGTTGACCGTAGTGTAGGTATTAATTGGCTTAGAATTATCAAACTTAGTTGATGGGTCCTCAGAGAATGACAAGTGATAAGTAGGTCACCTGACCAACTCTCAGGTACTAGTTGGCTTAGAATCATCTTGGGTTCTCAGAATGTGAATTGGAATTTCAAGGGTTTATCTAAATGTACAGGATACTTAGAGGCTTCAAATAGAACTGATAGGTTATACAGTTTATCAGAAGAGCGATACAAGGCCCTTGGGCCTCTTGTATTGGATATCCACTTTGTTATGTATAATTCTCTACTGAAAATTTTAGCTCCATCACATGGACACGTTCAAGTTAAAGTTCACGATGAAGCATATGCAAGAATTAACCTTGGATGCGTCAATACAAACATTGATTTTTTTGTGGCTAGAGTGTGCTTCAAGGGAGGAGCCCAGTACAGCATAAACATATTCCAAGTAATTGATGTTCATGTATAGATAATTCATACAAAAGCTTTCAGAGATTTTTCTCGATTGTACTGGCTGTTTTGTTTGCTCATACAGGTATATACTTCCTTAGTTCTACCCATAAAGATGTGGATATCCTATATAATAGTAAACATAGTGTCTGTCTGCCCTTGTTTTTCCTGGTGTACCTCCATCTGTCCATCTTTGACATGGTAGACTTTATAACTATATAGATTAAAGATAAATGGTTTACAGAAAGATGTTGATTGTTTTGAGTCACAAAGTGAAAGCTCGTGGTAAAAAATGTAGATGCATGACTGCCATTAACATGACATTTATATGGTGCAATATTTAAAAAAAATGTTTGCATGCAGATTTCATATTTACCACAAAGATGAAGATTTGATTATTGAAATACACCTCTTTGTTTTAAAGCCACTTTTTCAAAGGTCAAGGTTATGATTATATAAATATGATCACTGATGAAATAACAAGCAATTTTTTTTTTCATATTTATTACTTAAATATTGAATGGAAAAAGTCACATTTATGTCGTATCTAAGATTCTCTGGAACATAAGTGGGGGGCAAAAGTCAAGACTGTTAGTATGCCTACTGCATATCTAGGTGATGCAGTAACTCAGATATTTTTTAATTTATACCTATATGTTCAATATGTAGGTGAGTAATGGTGTAAACGGTGTAAACCTACAGACTGTCTAAGATCAAGGTCAAACTCTTTACACTTTTTTGGTACAAAAAATTCATTTCATATTTATGTTTAATTTAAAGAGACAACTTTAGATTTGGAGGCCACTTGTTTAAAAGGCAAGATCATTCATAGCACAAGGAATAGTCCTGTATGACTTTTTATACCCCCGCTCCGGAAAGTGGGGTATACTGTTTTACCCTTGTGTGTCTGTCTGTCTGTAACAAATTTTTCGATTTTTCTCAGCAACTTCTTATACTCCTACTCATACGGAGGGGGGGGGGGGTTATACTGTTTTACCCTTATGTGTCTGTCTGTCTGTGTATGTGACCCTCTGTCTGTCTGTAACAAATTTTTCGTTGCAGTTTTCTCAGCAACTACTCATTGCATGTGGTTGAAATTTTAGCACACCCTTTGTTTAGGCATTCCATACATATTTGTATGAATCTGATGTCAATTTCCTGTTTATCCATGCATCTGTCTGTACCATGCATAACAAATTTTCATCACAGTTTTCTCAGCAACTACTCCTTGCAGATGCTTGAAATAAGCACACTCTTTGTTGAGGCATGCCATGGCATGGTGGGATTCATTTTTGTATGAATCCATGTCAACTTCCTGTTTATCTGCGTCTGTCCATACAATATGTAACAAATTTTTGTTGCAGTTTTGTCAGCAACTACTCATTGCAGATACATGAAATGTTAGCACACTCTCTGTTGTGGCATGCAATAGGGATGCACGATTTTATCGGTATACCGGTATATCGCAATTTTTTATTGTGTGATATGTATCGTGATACAGAGACTTAAGTACCGGTATTTGGTACATAACTATAAATTCCGGAAATCATTCATTTATTTGTTCAAACTATTGAATGACAGTTACAGGAAGTTAAACAACGGCATAAAAGACATGCTTTATACTAAATGAATAAAAATTTAAAAAATAAAGTTATGTTTTTATAGCATGTTTTTAACAAATATTATGTAAATTCATTTGAAATTCTAGTAAAAATAGTGTGTAAAAATATCACGATTTATCATATTTTTGGGAAAAAATCGTGATATATCATGATACGAAATCTTTGCCGATACCCATCCCTGATGGGATTCACTTTTGTACGAATCGAATGTCAACTTCCTGTTCATCCCTGTGTTTGTCCATAACTGAACTTTTGTATATTCACATCAAAATGTATATTCACATCAGAGTGGGGGTATTACTTCTGAGCATTAGCTCACAGACTTCTTGTTTTCGGTGTTCTAGTTGAAGCTAAAGCATATATCTGATATACATATATTAAATTTCTTTTTATAGGGGAATGATATGAAAAAAATATTCAAATTGGCTGCAAACTTCTCGAGAAAACTGAAAGAAATAGTTGAGGGTGTTAAAGCAGGAGTGCAACTCTTCAAGGATATAATATCTGGAAAGCTGAATCTGAAGGATATTATTACAGACTTCATTGATGCCATTACTCACTTACCTGAAAAGGTGATGAATTCTGTATTAAAATTATACCTATCATTCCTCACATTCTGTGCAAAAGACTTCCACTCTTATACCCAGTATCAAGTTCTTCCATGCAAAAATATAAGATATCTCACAGAGATTTTGGACCTAGGATTACAGGCACTACCAGCTAAGATAATACTTTTGAATAAAAAAAAATTAAGGGTACCCAATTAGCTTATACAATACCAATATGAATTGAAAGGCAAAGGTAATTTTTTAACTGTGATCAGTAAAAGTATTGCTTACTGTACCAGCTAAACAGTCTTTTGTAAAATTCAAAGGCATTTTCTAGTACTAAAAGAAAGTAAAAAAAAGCTCAGCCTTCACAGATACAAATTAGGATCTGACTCTGCCTCAAAAATAATGAAAATTGGTGTTCACTGAAAAATAGCAAAACCACAGTTGTTCAGTACCACATTTTAAAATGACAGTACATTTGTATGCATGCATATGAAGATATTTTGTTTTTGTAGGTACTGGGATTAAGAAAGATAGCTTCCACAGCTTGGAAGAAGATAGGACAGTTTGATCTGAAGGATTTACCCCAGGAATTTCAACCAGTCATCAATTTTATTCGTAAAGTTACAAAACTTTTCACAGATATTAAGACAGATGTGATGGGGTTTGTCTATGTGAGTAACTATACATACATGTAGATAAAATACATGTATTAGAGTCATATTTTTTAACTGCTGTTTATGAGGTCATCAGAGTCATTTTAAGGACAGATGATACAAACAAATTTTTTCTTTGGAGGAGACTTTATCATGTCACAGTTTTGAGCTTTTCTGATCACATTTCTGTAGTCCGTCTGTCCGTCCATCTGTAAACTTTTCACATTTTCGACTTCTTCTCCAGAACCACTGGGCCAATTTCAACCAAACTTGCCACAAAGTATCCTTGGGTAAAGGGGATTCAAGTTTGTTCAAATGAAGGGCCACACCTTCTTCCAAGGGCAGATAATCATGAATTTGTGAAAATTGAATGGCATCATTAAAAAATCTTCTTCTCAAGAACCACTGTGCTTGAAAATATGAACTTATGTGGAAGCTTCCTCAGGTAGTGTAGATTCAAGTTCGTTCAAATCATGACCCCCGGGGGTAGGAAGGGGCCACAATGGGCGATCAAAGTTTTACGTAGGAATATATAGGAAAAATCTTTAAAAATCTATTTCTCAAGAACAGCAACGCCATAATTAGTCATATTTATATGGAAGCATCCTCAGATAGTGTTCATTCAAGTTTGTTCAAATCATGACCCCCAGGGGTAGAAGGGGGCCACGATTGGCAATTAAAGTTTAACATAGGAATATATAGGAAACATTTTTAAAAATCTTCTCAAAAACAACAAAGCCATGATTGGTCATATTTATATGGAAGCATCCTCAGATAGTGTAGATACAAGGTTCTTCAAATCATGACCCCCGGGGGTAGGAAGGGGCCACAATGGGCGATCAAAGTTTTACATAGGAATACATAGTATTAGTATAGTGATATTTATATGGAAGCATTCTTAGATTGTGTAGATTCAAATTTGTTCAAATCATGACCCCCAGGGGTAGGGTGGGGCCACAGAGGGTGATCAAAGTTTTACATAGGAATACATAGGAAAAATCTTTAAAAATCTTCTTCTCAAGAACAGCAAAGCCATGATTGGTCATATTTAAATGGAAGCATCCTCAGGTAATGTAGATTCAAATTTGTTCAATTCATGACCCCCCAGGAGAATAGAGATGCCATAACAGGGGATCATAGTTATACAAAGGATATATCAATAAAAATTTTCTTCTTAAGAACAGCAAAGCCATTATTTGTCATATTAATTCAAAAGCATCCCTATGAAGTATAGATTCAAGTAAGTTCAAATCAATCCCCCCCCCCCCCCTCCGAACCACTTTTATCTTTAAACTTTTCAACCTTTCAAGATTGAACTGATTTCTGCTTTTTCCTAGCCATAGTGTTCAGGTGAGCGATGTGGCCCCTGGGCCTCTTCTAGAAAATTGGATAATTCTTTTGAATTTTTTCTCCTTTGACTTGGAGAATGAAATACCTTCCATATTTCCTCCAAAAATTACACAGCTAGAGTAATCATGGTAAAATTGTTTAATTTTCATTCATTTACCCTCTTTTTTTAGGTCACCTGAGTCAGGTGACCTATTGCTATCTGTTTTTGTCCGTCGGCGTGCGTCGTGCGATGTGCGTTAACATTTGAACATTTTTAGCTTCTTCTCTGAAACCGCTCAACCAATTTCAACCAAATTTGACATATAGCATCTATGGGTGAAGGGGAACAAAAATTGTGAATTTCATGGTCCCTGCCCCCCTGGGACCTGGGCTAAAACCACCAAAATTAATGCAATCTTTAAAAATCTTCTTCTTTACTCCTGGACATCAAGCAGTCAAACTGTTGGCATCATTGTAATAAGCATTGAGTCCTCTACCAAAGTTATGAAATTCATGGCCCCAGGGTCAGGGGTTCTGGTGCTAGGGCGGGGCTATATAGATAATATAGTGAAAGTGCATTATTTCTTTGAAAATCTTCTTCTCTGCTCCTGGGTATTAAATAAACTAACTAAGTATATAGTTATGATGAGTAAGAGTGCCTCTTCCAAAATTGTGAAATTCATGGTCCCAGGGGCAGGGGTTCTGGTGTTAGGGTGAGGCTCTATTGATTATATAGTGAAAATGCATTAATTCTTTGAAAATCTTCTTCTCTGCTCCTGGGTATTAAATAAACTAACTAAGTATATAGTTATGATGAGTAAGAGTGCCTCTTCCAAAATTGTGAAATTCATGGCCCCAGGGGCAGGGGTTCTGGTGTTAGGGTGGGGCTCTATTGATTATATAGTGAAAATGCATTAATTCTTTGAAAATCTTCTTCTCAGCTCCTGGGTATTAAATAAACTAACTAAGTATATAGTTATGATGAGTAAGAGTGCCTCTTCCAAAATTGTGAAATTCATGGCCCCAGGGGCAGGGGTTCTGGTGTTAGGGTGGGACTCTATTGGTGTATAGTGAAAATGCATTAATTCTTTGAAAATCTTCTTCTCTGCTCCTGGGTATTAAATAAACTAACTAAGTATATAGTTATGATGAGTAAGAGTGCCTCTTCCAAAATTGTGAAATTCATGCCCCAGGGGCAGGGGTTCTGGTGTTAGGGTGGGGCTCTATTGATTATATAGTGAAAATGCATTAATTCTTTGAAAATCTTCTTCTCAGCTCCTGGGTATTAAATAAACTAACTAAGTATATAGTTATGATGAGTAAGAGTGCCTCTTCCAAAATTGTGAAATTCATGGCCCCAGGGGCAGGGGTTCTGGTGTTAGGGTGGGACTCTATTGGTTTATAGTGAAAATGCATTAATTCTTCGAAAATCTTCTTCTCTACTCCTGGGTATTATTGAAACACATTAAATACATAGTTATGATAATCAAGGATGCCTCTTCCAAAATTGTGAAATTCGTGGCCCCTGGATCAGGGGTTCTGGTGTTAGGGTGGGGCTCTATTGATTAAAAGGGAAAATGTTTTAATTCTTTAAAAATCTTCTTCTCTGCCCCTGGGTATTGTTTAAACAGACTAAGTAATTGTTATGATAGGCAAGGATGCATCTTCCAAAATTGTGAATTTTATGACCCCAGGTTTAAGGGTTCTGGTGAGGGGGGGGGGGGGAGGGGGGGGCTTCTTTTGATTATAAAATGAAAAAGCAAAATTTCTTTGAAAATATTCTTTTCTGCTTCTGGTTAAAAAAGCAAAGAAGCTAAGTGTATAGTTATGATGAGCAAGAATGCTTCTTTCAGAGTAATGAATTTCATGACCCCTGGGTCAGATGTGCTGGTGTGAGGGTGGGGCTCTTGATAATATAGTGAAAATGCATTAATTCTATTAAATAATCCTGTTTGCTCCTTAGTGTTAAGCAGATAAACAAAGTGATTAGTTATGATGAGCAAACTTATGGTTCCAGGGTCAGAAGCTCTGGTGTTTGGGGGGGGGGGGGGGGGGCTCTATTGATTATATAGTGAATCTGTAGTAAAAATGCATTATTTCTTTAAAAATCTTCTCCGCACCTGGGCATATCTGAGGCAAATAGAGTAAAAAATTTTATAAGGAAGGGAATTTTTACCAGATTTTTGAACATCTGGACCATTTGGTCAAGTGTTCTGGTCCTGGCCAGGGCTCTATTAGTTTGTATTCTACTGAGAGGAGTTATTCCCCTTTGCCATTTACTTTTGATAACTTATCACTGTAAATAATGTACTTGAAAGGTAAATAGAATAAGAGAATTATGCAAAAACTTTTATTGTATAATACAAAAAGTACTTTCATTGTTTTAATGATCAGATAGACTTGTAAGTAGTAGATAAATAAAAATGAGACAAAAATAACTTGTCTTATTAAATGTTCATCAAAGACCAAGAGAGGCCAATGTAAGAGATTTCAACAAGGGATTAAAATAGTACCGAAGCATTGATAATTTGTTAATATACTGTATGGTGATAGTGATAAATGGGGAACAGATTAGAACCTAATTTATGAACTGTTAATAAATATTAAGACCAATTATTTTGTTGATCATGATCACCCTATTTTTTTTTTCTTTTGGGCAACAAAATTTCACCTTTCAGTTCATTTTATACTCTATGCATCCTTTAAATTATTGTATCATACTCAGGTGACCGTTAAGGCCCTTGGGCCTCTTGTTTTCAAAAATGTTTTTAAGGGAGCACAGAGTGAACTGAAATTACATTTACTTAATAACCTGTTGTATTTTCTTGCATTAAAGAAATGACACTTGGAAAATATTAGTTGATACTTCAATGAAATTACAAATACGGACAAATCACACAGAGTAAAGGTTTACAGATGAAAATAAATTTCAGAATATGTTAGCTTTGTGTTAAAAGTGTAATATAAACTTTTTTTTAAAAAAATATACTAAGCCAGGTGAATTTTATGAGGAAAAGCAAAATGGTAAAAATCACATAGCCAAGAGGCATCACCTCAGGTAAATATACAGACATTAGAGATTTCTCTTTGTGTACTTAATTGTAGCACTAGGCAAGTGACAAAAACATATCTGTATATATTAAATACCTTACACACAAGGCAAGTATCCATGGTATTTGTGTATTATGCATTCATTATCATCCTTGAAAGACTTGGTCAAATCAAGTACGATCCCAAAAAGATCACTTCATCTATCAGTTAATTTTACTTTTATACTTCCATGGATCCTTTACAGTGTTGTATTATACTCAGGTGCCTGTTAAGGCCCTTGGGCCTCTTGTTATTTTTAGCTCACCTCGACGAAGTCGAGATCAGCTTATGCTATACCCCTGGCGTTGGTGTCGGCATTAGCATCTGCTCCCGGTTAAAGTTTTAGGAGCAAGTCCATTCCCAAGTAACTATAAGCCCTACCTGGACCAAACTTGCATGGATGATGCATCTAGGGATGGACACTACCACACTTGCTTCGGATGCTGAATCTGACCTAGATTTTCCAGATGAGTGACCAGGTTAAAGTTTTTGGAGCAGGTCCATTCCCAAGTAATTATAAACCCTACCTGGACCAAACTTGCATTGATGATGGATCTAGGGATGGACACTACCAAATTTGCTTCGGATGCTGAATCTGACCTAGATTTTCCAGATGAGTGAATTTTAGCCATATTTTAATCAAATTAGCATGGATGATGTATCTTAAGATGGACACTTTCAGACTTGTTTTGGATTCTGAATCTGACCTACATTTTCAAGATGAGTGACCAGGGTAATGTTTTTGGAGTAGCTATATAATATTATGGCATGTTATGATTAAATTTGCATGGATGGTTCATCTAAGGATGAAAACTTCCAGACCTGCTTTGGATGTTGGAACTGACCAAAATTTTCTTGATTTGTAAACAGGTTAAAAGTTTTTAGAGCAGGTCTATTTCCAAGTAACTGTGAGTCCTTCTTAAACCAAACTTGTATGGATATTGAAATTGGGATGAACACTAACTAGAGAAAAAAATGATGTGAGATTTGCCTTACTTATAGATAACCTTCGTCGAGGTGAGCTTTGTAATCTTTGATTACCTATGTTTTATTATTTCCCATCAATCAATTACAATTCTATTAGATTTACAATGATATTTAAACATCTTAAATTTTTCCTACACATTCACTAACTGGTTCACACCAACCTCTCTACAGTGTATTTCCTATTAAGAATGGCCCTGGACAAAAACTCACCTCCTTGCCTCCAATCCCCCTTTCCACAAAAAAAATTATGGTTGTAAGGATTGTGTAAACCATAGCCCCAGAGCAAAGAAAAGGGCAAAGTGGTTCAGGAGATCTCTTTGGGGGAACTGAAGTATAAAGCCTATATAAAAGATTGAAAAAAAGAATAAAAATAGATTAGACAATTCTTTTACTTGTATATATTTTAATTCTGATTTTTACACGCCATTTGATTGGATAGAGAAAATCAGTTTATATTGTTTAACCTGTGTTGCCTATATTTACAGCTATTTATATGGAAGCATCCTCAGGTAGTGTAGATTCAAGTGTATTCAAAT
This sequence comes from Saccostrea echinata, assembly GCF_033153115.1. Lineage (NCBI taxonomy): Eukaryota > Metazoa > Mollusca > Bivalvia > Ostreida > Ostreidae > Saccostrea > Saccostrea echinata. The sequence continues at coordinate 4,082,903 of NW_026889758.1, read as the reverse complement.
CATAACCCCACAGGGTAGGATGGGTCAAAATGGATGATCAAAGTTTTACATGGGAAAAAAATCTTTTAAATGCGTGTCTACGAGAAAACCATGCAGAATGCTATGAAAGCAAGTTTTTCAAAATTTCTTGAAACTTTGCATACAAAGTGAGATCAAGGTCACTTACTTACTGCGTAAGTTTGGTGACGTCATTTGATTTGTTACCATGGATACAGGGAGAATTAGTTTATCGTCAGCCTATTTCTATACCCAGTATGGAAAAATAACACCTTTTGTACATATTCTGTTTGTGTATAAAAAATTTCCATAATATCTTCATAACTAATGGATTTAAGGAAATAAAACCTTTGAAAAAAATATTTACAGAATTTTTTCCACATACCTTTTTGAATGTGAAGAGCTACGAGTGCAAAAAGGTCACGATAATTGTAAGAAATAAAGATATTTGAATAGTCTGCAGAAAAACAGCTATAAAATTCCAAGAAACGCTTCCATTGATTTCATATTTTTAAAAAGTGATTGTTTTTAAATATATTATTTAGTATTAATGGGATTTTGGTTGCAAATTTAAATTAATGGAGTTTTCACTCTTGTAAGTGCAGAACTGCAAGTGCAAAAAGGTCACAATAATTCTAAGGGATATTCTGAAGAAAAAACAGGCATAGAATTTTAAGAGACACTTCAGTGATTATATTTTTTATCAAGAAGTATTTGTTTTAAGATATTTAAGTAAAAATAACAGGCAATTTGGTGGCACATTTGAATTAGTTGATTTTTTCACCCTAGCAAAATTACACAATATCTGGGTAGAAAGGCATACTGGACTACTAGAGTGATTACATTTTGAACGTTAAATCATTTCAGGCACATGACCTTCAATCTTCATGACTGAAATTAGCTTATATTTATCCAGAATGTCACAAAGATGCATGATTTGAATATTTGTTTAACCAGAAGTCTTTTTCGAGACTGTAGCTCTACTGGTTTGTAGGGGTGGGACGATACACAGATCTTGCGATACGATACGTATCTCGATACATATAGCACGATACGATACGTATCTCGATATTATGATAAATTATAAAACTATTTAAAAAACTTAGTATTTGTTTTTATTTTTTGTCTTGACAATAAATCAACAAATCATTCTATATCAAATCATATCTGATATTTGAAATTAATACTTGAAGTTCATCAATTTCATTGACTAAATATTTACAAAAACAAAATTATTTGTACTTATTGCCAAATGTCCATAAACAACTTGTTTATAAATTAGTTGGGTAGTTCATCAAGAACACTGACTAAAAATTCATTAAAAAGAAAAACATCACATGTACATTATTATTAATTGCTGAAAGTCTGCAACCAAGCTTAGTTTACAAAAAAAAAATATATTAATCCACAATTTGTTTCAAAATTTCAAATTCTTGAAATTAGAAAATCCATGCTTTGTTATGAGCTGTTCGAGCCAGATGGACTAACAATTAATAATATCAACTGTTGTGGAAACGATACTTTCTGTATATCACACGTTTTACCGGCTTTACATACGGAACTTTTCTTGTCCCATCTTTCGAGGATACTTAAAAGTGAAAATGTTTTATCCCTTGTCTCCGACTTGTAAGTTCTAAAGCCTGTTGTCAATATCAATATCATCTGACATCTCTTCGCTTCGTACAAGCCGCCATTTTTCAAGGACGAGTACTTTCATTTTCAATTTTTGGATAGGTTGTTCGTGTATCGTTTCGTACCGATATTTTAAGGCATGTATCGTAAACCGTATCTTAGCAGAAAATATCGATATGTATCGGTGTATCGGTATATCGTCCCACCCCTACTGGTTTGTACTTCTAACAAAGGAAGAGATAAGTAGCAGTTGGAATTGAAACTTTGCAACAGAAATAAATAGAATAATGATCCTTGATTTGGTCTCTTTTCATGGAAATCTGACTAAAACTAAAGGGGGAGTAGATTTTAAAAGAATTTAACAGAAATTTCTATTTCAGTAACCATAGCAACACCGTTCATCAAAATCAAAATCCGATAAAAAAAATTATGTATCTCAGTGTACTTTACTTGTGTGCCAAGTAATATTGGAATCAGACCAAAACTGTAGGAGGAGTAGCTTTTGTTGACGGACAGACAGACGACCAACCCCTTACTATCGCATAAGCTCTTCTGGTCTCTAACCAGTAGAGCTAAAAATCATGAGTTTTTGACAAGGCTTAATGTATTATAGCAATGAACTGGCTATACATGTAGCTATGGGGCTCATTTTACAGGATCCCTTAGCATGAAAATGCACATTGCAAAAACTGCAAATACATAAAATTGCAAGTTTAACAGAGAGAGTGTTCAAAAGTGTGAACACATCAGTAAATAAAATCCACTTTTTCACAGTGTTGCCCAAATTTCATACAGTTCTTCATTGCAAAAGTTGTTTTTAAACATGCAAAACATTTTATACAAATGCTGATTTTGTTTGCCCTAAAATTATACAAATGAATGAACAGAACAAAGTTTATGTCTTTTTTAATACCATAAAGTCATAAAAACACAACTAGTATTTAAATGAAATATTTGACAATGCTCAATTAAATTCCTTCAACTGCATTTGAAAAATACCAAATGTATCATGTACATGTTCATGTTACTTTTACAGAGAAAATTTAAAGACAGCAACATTATAAAAAATTTTATTACTAAGATGATCTCTAATTTTAAATTGTCAAAAAAAAAAAAAAAACAACAAAAAAACAAAAAAAAAAAATTAAAAACTCATTTGAAGCTACTACACTGAAATAAAGCAAAATAATAATATTTGAATTAATATGACAAATAATGGCTATGTTGTTCTTAACAAGACAATTTTTATTGATATAACATTTGTATTCCTTTGTATAACTTTGATCCCCTGTTATGGCCCCCCTATTCTCTTGGGTGGGGGTGGGGGGGGGGGGGGGGTGTCATGATTTGAACAAAATTTGAGTCTACATTACCTGAGGATGCACCCATATAAAAATGACCAATCATGGCTTTGCTGTTCTTGAGAAGAAGATTTTTACAAATTTTTCCTATGTACATGTATTATATGCAAAACTTTTATCGACCATTCTGGCCCCACCCTACTCACGGGGGTCATGATTGGAACAAATTTGAACCTACACTACTTGAGGATGCTTCCTTTTAAATATGATCAATCATGGCTTTGCTGTTTCTGAGAAGAAGATTTTTAAAGGCTTTTTCCTATGTATTCCTAAGTAAAACTTTGATCACCCTCTGTGGCCCCACCCTACCCCTGGGGGTCATGATTTGAACAAACTTGGATCTACACTACCTGAGGATGCTTCCATATAAGTTTCATATTTTCAAGCACAGTGGTTCTTGACAAGTTTTTAGGTGATGCCATCAATTTTTCACAAATTCATGATTATCTCCCCTTGGAAGAAAGTGTGGCCCTTCATTTGAACAAACTTGAATTCCCTTTACCCAAGGATACTTTGTGGAAAGTTTGGTTGAAATTGGCACAGTGGTTCTTGAGAAGAAGATGAAAATGTGAAAAGTTTACAACCACGACGACGACAGACAATGGACATATTTCGATCAGAAAAGCTCACTTGAGCCTTCGGCTCAGGTGAGCTAAAAAAAAGTTTCATCCTTTTCCTTTGGAATGCCGTCGACAGCTTGAAGCATCAACTCTGTACCTTGGCATGGTGCAACAGGCCCTATTGCTAAATGTACTGACTGTAAAATATTCCTGAACAGTATTGCAAATAGTCCAATTTCTGAGATACTTGACACTTTAAGGAAGGGTAATCTCCATTTGACAGGATATGCTTTGCATGATTGAACAATTTATGCTGAGATCTTTCATCTTTTGACCAATTTATATGCACTGATGATATGAATTCAAAATCTGTAAAAGCAATGACAAATTGATGTTTGAATTAAAGTTCATAATTGATATTGCAATAATTATGATAATCAAAGAAGACATTTTTGTACAGTAAATTTTCATTTATACCCAAAAGCAAAAGAGCATGTATTTTGATGTTCTAAATGACATTGGGAATTAGGGAATAATTTCAATTTTACAACAAAGGGACCTTGGCAATGCTAGCCTGAATCACCTTTATTTCCTATTTTGTAAGAGATCCAAATGCCTTAAATGGCTAATTGAGTTTAATGCAAACCTGCAAATGATCCAAATATAAAACAAGCTAATTCAGAGAATTGTGGCCCCCAATTATGGAAAAAAATGAGGATGGAAGAACTGGACCAAAAAAAAATGCAGATGGAAAAAGAAAAAGGTCAACCTTAACCTTTCAGCTTTTGGCCTTAAAGTCAATTGGTGTCTTTTTTTATTAAAGAAATAAATTCAAGACCTCAAAGAGAACCAAAGTTATCACCAGGACATTATTTATTGCAAGATATGAATTTTTCAACTAAACCTTTTAACTTTGAAATCAAAGGGGATTTCTTTAAGTCATTGGAATTATGATATAAAATTTAACAGAAAAAGCTCAAGGGAAACTAAAGTTATTATTTGAGTTTTTTTTGTATTGTAGGAATTTCCAACCTTGACCTTTTGACCTCAAATCAATAGGGATCTTCTCTAGGCTGTAAGGAGTTGTGATATGAAATGATATTGCAAAAGCTCAAAGGCTTTAAGAGATATTGTTCCCAAATTAAAGTGTTATAGTACATACATGTGCAGACAGAATGACCAATGGACAGACCAATAAACATTTATTGGGGGGGGGGGGGGGGGGGGGTTGGAGGCTGTTACCTGCAGGTATTAGGTCATATGTTTTCTGTTAAGTCCATGACTTCTTCCATTTTCCTCCACTCTTTGCTCTGTAAAATAATTGAAAAAGCCATGAAGTATATATACCCTTATACATTACAGTTAATGCTAAAAATGCTAATGCTGAAACATTTTGAATGAATCATAATTAAATAATTTTAAAGCTCAAAACTTGAACTATATGAACTGGACTTTTCAGTTTATCAGTCACATATTCAGGCATCTTCACCATTTAGACCTAACTTCACATAAATTGTTCTTTGTTACTTTACTTATCAGTAATGTGAATGAGCAGTTACATGTATATTATCATGATTATAGTAACTTGTATGTATACATTATAAAATGTTAACCACATGTACAAACTCTGGTTCATGTCATTGAACTGCATGAGAACAATGTCCACTTGGTTATATTTTTCAGTGTGGAAATGAAACATATTTGTTAATTTTATTTTTTGAGATATTAAACATTGACATTATCTTTATTATTATGTAGTACCTTAAAAATATTATATTATATTACAGTAAGTGATCACCTGTTTGGTTTGATTCAATTGTTGCCTTGTCAATAGGAACACATTTCTGCTAAAGAATAAACATTAATTTTAATATTAACTATACAATACTTAATAATCCTCATAGTTACATGAATACTTATAACCAGTTATGTACACATAAAATGAAACAGAAATCACACTTGAGATTTTATTTTTAGAACTAATTCAAAACAATATGCAATTGAAATTTTATTTCCAAACAGGATTGGATCATTTACATGTGAAATGATCAATATTATGAAACTATTGAGTGTAAAAGCCATTCATCAACATTTACTGTAGAATCCTTAATTTATGTGAGTACTAAATATACTCGAATGAGAACAAGAATTAGCAAGTGGACTGCTGCTCAAGAGTTTTCACTTTTTACATGTATTTCAGCTATAACATAATAAAAGCAGGTAATTTTGCTTCATAAGTGAAACTTGGTGTATAAGCTACTGAGTAAATTTTAGAAATAATTTGATAAAACTTTTACATATAATTATAAACACACAGTATATGTATATGTACCTTTAAGCTCTTCCTTCAGCTTTACTTCCATACTGATTTTTTAAAGTGTGTTTCTATACATCTTTTGCATATACCTGTAACAATTAGGAATCAAATTAGTTGATAGATATAAATCATTATAGATTGGACATGTAAGTTGTATAAACTTGATATCAATAGGTTTTCACAACTATAAACACAAAGTCAGTAAATATTTCCAATTATGATATCACTTTGTGATATTATATTTACATGTATAGGGTTGTCCTTAAGACCTGTGGGACTGGGGAATTTCTTCACCTATAATGACATAATTCCCCAATTACTCTGGTATTGCCCTCTCAACCCTCACTAAGGGGAGGAACCCCCAACATGCTTTTTTTTTTTATAAATCTGTTTCATTTCTTATTGACAACCCAAATATCATGTACAGTGTCTCTCTGAAAACTTTAAGGTCAGAAATTAAGTTAATTTCAATGGTTTAGCAAAATTCCCTAAGTTTTTAAACTGCATAATGTTCTTACCAGTTCCAACAGGCAAAACCTCATTCAGCTTGACCCTCTCGGTTAACGGGTTTGCATAATAGCGTCTCCCCTATCAGGTATGGGTGACAACATGTTCTTTTTTCCTTTTCCAGTGTAGACCAAGTATATTTCTGTGTTTGACACATACATGTACATGTAGGTATGTTTACAGAAATTAGAATGTCCAAGTCCCATAACAGCTGTATGGTTCAAGATGGTTACCGATAAGAAGCGTTTCACGGACAGAAATGTCTTATGTGCTGCATTTAAAATACCTTGTATATTCAGCTGAATCTATTTTACAATCTTTCAACAAAGCTAGAGATCTTTTATCATAATATTGTCCTCAAATCAACACTTCATCTTTTCGTCTGTCATTAAGACATCACACTTTTAATTCCTTTAAATAAGGAGAGTTCCACTAAGGGAGATAATTTTTCTAATAGTTTCAGCCAACTTCAATCTATTTTTAAATTAGCATAATGCCATTTGCAACCAAATTCCTTTTAACTATATATTGATTTTGAAGGATTTTTGCAATTAAACTGATATTTATAATGTTTTAAGCGTTTCTTGGGTTTTTACAGCATTCTAAAGATAGTGGTATTTTAAACACATTGATTTAATCTAATTTTAGACCCCACTTTTACAGAATCAGTGTTGATAAATGAAATTAAATAATATATTTCTAGTTAGAGCACTTCCTTTAAATTTATTTAATATGTAACATTTGAATAAAAGTGCATTTTTTCCTGCAATTTTTTTCTCTTAATCTATGGGTGTTTTTCAAAATATTTTCATAAAATGTGCTAAAAATAGAATATAGGGCTATAATAGGGATCCCCAAAGGTACCTGACAGTTTTGATACTGGGATTTATTAGAGGACACATGATGCTAATCAGAAACAATAAAATCAGTCAAAATGATCACAATGCCTTTCATAATAAAATTTGGATTTTGCATGGTTTTCTCGTAGACACGCATTTAAAATCTTCATCTCAAATACAGCAAAGTCATATTGATATGGAAGCATCTTAAGGTAGTATAGATTCAAATTGGTTCAAATCATGACCTCCAGGGTAAAGTGGGGCCAAAATGAGTGATCAAAGTTTTGCATAGGAGTGCATAAGTTAAAAAATCTGCTGATTAAAAAGTCATGGCCATATTGGCTCAGGTGAGCTCTGTGGCCCATGGGCCTCTTGTTGATCAGTGCAAACTAATTGTTTAATTTTAGGAAGTGGAACAAGCTATTAAAGTGGTGATTCCCCAACAGGCCACAGCAATATATCATGGAATTAAAGATATAATCCATGGTTTTTCTATTATATTAAAAAATCCTAAGGAGTCTATAATGGGCATTGGAAAAGGAGTTTTTTCGTAAGTACATTGTATACCTCTAAATGTTAAATATTGTATCAAGAAGTTTGATGTTGGAGGTAGTACTGTGACAGGGGTCTTGTAGATGGTAGTTATATGAATCCACAAAGACACCTGCGGGTTCATTGATGGTTTATTGGATGGACAATAATAATGATAATAAATATCTGGAAGATAATCACCATGTAAATACACATATAAATAGTATTAGTACAATTAAATAAAAATTGAATGACCATTTTTTAAAGTTTAAACATACAATATAGTCATAAAATCACAATACATTATACATAATTACTATGCATCATTTGAAAGAGTTATTCCCCTTTTCACAGCATTTTATAAAAATCTACATATATACTTGAACAATTTATACATATTCCCTTGAAAGATATATTGTTTTACATTATTTATTATAATCATTAAGTGAATTCTAAGTCCACTTATTAATTAAGAAAATATGAAAATGATAAGTACATTTGTAAAAATATGAAATGTACCTGTTTATGGAACAGAGTGCCTGGTACCTTTTTTGATTACAACACTGGCACTTTATCAGATATATACTGTAATAAAATAACAACATTCACTCTCAACTGTTGCACACTCAATATTTTCATTAGATTATTAATTTCAGATAATTCAGATAAATCAGATTTTTAAATATATTTTGTTAATAAGAAGAGTAAATAAGTTACTTACATGTTAGCAGCTGGTAGCCAGGTCAAATTTAAAGTTATAAAGTATATATCTGAAAATCATGTCTTCTCAGTCTGAAATCAAGCTGAATAATGTCTTTGTCTCATGTCCAGAATTTGGAGGTAAATGTTTTGACTAATAGGATTAAAGAAAGTTGAATTCTACTCAGGTAGCTTATTTCAGGCATAGGAATAGTACAAGGGGTGGATCTAAAATTTTAGCCGATTATTTATTTTATTTCAGTTAGTTTGTTTTATTTAATATATTTAATTATTTCATTTGATAAAGTATTTTACTGAATAATATTATTATTTGATTTGTAACTTATTTGTTTTTGTCAATATTGATTGACAAACAGATTAATACATGTATTTGAGAGTTTAAAATCAGTTGTGGCATATTCATAAATGTATAATAAATTATACATTTGAATATTGTATTAATTAAAACAATATAAAACTATCACTATTACAGTACACCTTGTAATAAAACCATTGTACATTTTGTACACAACTTCGTTGTAAAAGAGGTAGGTTCACTTTATGCATAAAATGGCCCTGTCCTTATATCAATTAATCGACTATCAACCTCTATCGCATTTCATATATCAAAATAAAGTAGAGACTTAGTGCTTTCATTTGCTATCACAAAATTTCTTTTTGAGAATCTAGGTATTGGAAAACAAGCTTTGGGAAAATGCAATGTTCTTGAATTTTGCAGAAAACATGCGTGTTTGACTACCTTCAGCAAAGAATTAAAATATGAGCACAGCCCACGATCCAAAAATTAAAACATGTTTTGTGATCTTCAGAAACAGATCTTTCATTATGTAATTGCATATTTTGGATCAGAGGTTGTGCTCTATATTTAATATTGAAAAATACGTCAACTTTTGGCCATTTTAAGGGAAATTTACAGGATATGGGAAAAATGACGCATTTTATGACGTCATAATGCATTGACTAGAGAGAAAATTACGTCATGTTCAATAGATACACGGTCACCAAGGGTCCAAGTTATAAATACTGCATTTTCAACTAAAACAGAGTAGTTTCGATTTTTCAGAAATTCTCAGGGCCAAAAAAGGCCCTAAGTGGCTCTTGCTCTTTTTAATCCAAATATTTTCTTTGAATCTCAGAATTTTCAGAGCTATAAGAATTATCATAAAGGAAAAGGAGAAGATTCAAGATGCTTGTTTTTTCTTGAAAGGTATTTTTCTGTGTGAATCATTTACATGTATGTAGATTTAACATCATAAACATTATTTGTCCTTCATCATTTGTCTTTAATATTTTATATTCTTTTGCAATTTCTTTTGAAGATGAAAAACCATACTGGTTCAATTTACATGATTTGTGGATTGAATATTCAGCCATGGCTGACAATGCATTCAAAGGTTTGAATGTTAGTGGTCAGAAGTGGATAAATGAAAGCATCAGTGAAGGGGAAGATGAAATTATGAAATTCTCTAAAGGCAAAAGTTCTTCTGTAAGTTTCACAATGAAGAGTCTTATTAATTAAAGTGGATATCTAGACTATCCTACTCAAGCAATTGTACATATAGGAGGGTTGTCCACTAAGTTTGTGGACAATAGCATTTTTGTAAAAATGAGTGATCCTTGATATATTTATTGTATATCAAAACATTTGTTATGAAAATCCAAGTCAGAATAATTTGGTTTTGATTGTTTGAACTTAATAATTTTGAAAAAATCGCTGTCTTTAATGGTTGCAGATAGTGTGCAAGGCCTAAGGTTAAAATGCCTTAAAGTTTTGTGATTTAAAAGATTATTTTCTTTATAAAACAAGCCAAAGCTTAATAAAAATTAAATGTGTCACAAATAAAGGGCTATTGTCATCTGATATCTCAAGTATCGCTTATTATACAGGTAGTGAAAATATTAAGAAACAAGCATTCTGAGAGTATTGCATTAGCAATACTAGTCCCCTACCGGCAAGTGTAATCTGGTTCCCGTTAAGAATTGAAAATGCCATAATTCCGTCAGAAATTAATGAAGCGGGACGAAATGCAAACTTGATCTATAACTAATAAAGCCACATACCAAAAATCAGCTCAATATCTACAAGCGTTTAGAAGAAAATTGCGGAAAACCCTTAAAAATTGAAAAGGCCGTAATTCCGTAAAAAATCAATGAAGCGGAACGAAATGCAAACTTGATCTGTAACTCATCAAGGTACACTCACATACCAAAAATCAGCTCAATATCTGCAAGCGTTTAAGAAAAAAGTGCAGAAAACCAAGTGGGACAGACTGACAGACAGACAGAGGGACAGACAGACAGACGGACGGACAGAAAGACGGATGGACAGACTCAGAGGAAACCTATAGTCCCCTCCGGTTTCACCGGTAGGGGACTAAAAAACTGCAAGAAATATGTTTCAAAAACATATGAAAAAAGCTTATTTCACAAATTTGGCAGTGTTGCATAAAAATGAAAATGTAGTCTGTGTTGATGAACGTAATAAAAATTATTTTGTAGATAATATTACTAAACATATCAAATAAACACAAAATCCTAAAATACTAAAAATATATACACTTTTTTCAAATATTTACACTTTACCACAACCCATAATTTTGACATTATCATGAAATTAGCTTTACGTCGGACTGGGCTGCGCAGCCTGTATATACAAGGTATTAACACCTTTAACATTCGTAAAATAGCATGTTTTGTTTTAATTTTTAGCTCACCTGAGCTGAAAGCTCAAGTGAGCTTTTCTGATCACATTTTGTCCGTAGTCAGTCTGTCCGTCTCTCTGTCTGTCTGTCTGTCTGTCTGTCTGTCCGTCTGTAACTTTTTCACATTTTCGACTTCTTCTCAAGAACCACTGCACCAATTTCAACCAAACTTGCCACAAAGCATCCTTGGGTGAAGGGGATTTAAGTTTGTTCAAATGAAAGGCCATGCCCTCTTCCAAGGGGAGATAATTAAGAATTGGTAAAAATTTGGTGTCATCTTTTAAAAATCTTCTTCTCAAGAACCATTGGGCCAGAAAAGTTGAAACTTATGTGATACCTTCATTACATAGTGTAGATTCAAGTTTGTTAAAATCATGACCCCCGGGGGTAGGGTGGGGCCACAATGGGGGATCAAAGTTTTACATAGGAATATATAGGAAAATTATTTAAAAATCTTCTTCTCAAGAACAACAAAGCCACAATTAGTCATATTGATATGGAATCATTCTCAGGTAGTGTAGATTCATATTCGTTGAAATCATGACCCCTGGGGGTAGGGTGGGGCCACAAAGGGGGATCAAAATTTTACATAGGAATATATAGGAAAATTCTTTAAAAATCTTCTTCTCAAGAACAACAAAGCCACAATTAGTCATATTGATATGGAATCATTCTCAGGTAGTGTAGATTCAAGTTTGTTGAAATCATGACCCCTGGGGGTAGGGTGGGGCCACAAAGGGGGGTCAAAATTTTACATAGGAATATATAGGAAAATTCTTTAAAAATCTTCTTCTCAAGAACAACAAAGCCACGATTAGTCATATTGATATGGAATCATCCTCAGGTAGTGTAGATTCAAGTCTGTTGAAATCATGACCCCCAGGGGTAGGGTGGGGCCACAATGGGGGATCAAAGTTTTACAGAGGAATATATAGGAAAATTCTTTAAAAATCTTCTCAAGAAAAACAAAGCCGCAATAGTCATATTGATATGGAATCATCCTTAGGTAGTGTAGATTCAAGTTTGTTGAAATCATGACCCCTGGGGGTAGGGTGGGGCCACAATGAGGGATCAAAATTTTACATAGGAATATATAGGAAAATTCTTTAAAAATCTTCTTCTCAAGAACAACAAAGCCATGATTAGTCATATTGATATGGAAGCATCCTCAGGTAGTGTAGATTCAAGTTTGTTGAAATCATGACCCCCCCCCCCCCCCAGGGTAGGGTGGCAGACATCTTTAAAGTTCTATTTTCAAGAACAGCAAAACCATGATAAGTTATATGAATATAGAAGCATCCTCAGAAAGTTTAGATTAATTTTCATTCAAAACATGGCACCTGGGGGTAGTGTATGCCTAGAACAGGCGATCAAAGCTTTACATATGAATATATAGGAGAAGAAATCTGCTGACGAAGAACAGCAGGGCCATATTAACACAGGTGAGCGTTGTGGCCCATGGGCCTCTTGTTATATTTTTATTAAATAATGGTCTGAATTAAAATATTATTGTACTTATTTGCCAGTGCAGTCATTTTGAAGAAAATTATATATAGCATTTGTTCATGAACTTAATGGACAACCCTTGTATTTGACCTTTATATTTGTAGAAAATAATCAAAAAGGAAATTGTGGAGACTTTCCATACCATAAAGAAAGAACTGATTGACCCATTTCAGGGTTTAGTGGGAATGGCAGATTCTTTCATTAATACATATGGCAAAGTATTTAAACTCATCAAGTCAATAAAAGATGCTTACAATATTCTCAAGGAAGGGTGAGTTTTTCATTAGCTTATAATTTACATTGGTAAATAAAAAAAGTATAAAGGTTACTGGTCTAAATTTTCTTGTAAATAAATAACTCTTTTTAATGACTTTTTCCCCTGAGGTTTGGGAAAAAACATATTTATTTACATATACTGATTATGTTCTCTTTTATTATGCCCCCCCCCCCCTTTTTAAAGAATGGAGGGCATATTGCTTTGCTGCTGTCTGTCGGTCCATCAACAGTTTCCGTTCATTTTCTTTGCAGAGGTTGCACACACTAAAATGAAATTTGGTATACAGATTAATCATAAGAATATCTAGGTCAAGTTCTGATTTGGGTATGATCGAGCAATTTTTGATGAGACTTATGCCCTTTGGACATAGAAAAATTCCAGTTATTGGGGGGGGGGGGGGCATAAGTGTTTCACAAACATCTCTTGTTTCTAATGAAATCACTTCCCTTAATCAATCCATAAATTCTAAACTAGTTTGAACAGGTTTATTAAAGATTCAAACAATAAAATATATGTCTTTGTTTATGTGGGATTGTTGCAACTACAAGTATTGCAGAAAAAATTATGCACCTAAAGATGCATATATAATGAACCAAACATATGCTTTTGCAGGTTATGTATTTTTTCTGAAGTGGGTGCAACTGTTAATTCCTGCATTAATAAAATCATTTTGTTTACATTTTAAATTGGTATTACATATCAGAAGTGATTAAATTTTACAGGTCGAGGAAACTGTATTCTCTTTCTTCAGAATAAATTTACATACTAAATGAAGTACCAATGTAATCAACATACATGCTGATCAATCAGCTAAATGAGTTGAAATGCATTATGGACTACTACAAGAATACATCTGAAATTTTATGGCAATTTTCTACTCATTTTAGGAAGAACATTTTAATTTTTTCATGCATTTCACAGATTAAACACAATATGCACATTTTTATCTACTATTCCATGCTCACATTGACAAACAATTGATTTATAAATGTAGAATTCTATATTAGAATTTTGTAGTATCAGTGAGTAAAAAATTCACATGGATTCCTTGGACCAAGATGATAGCACTAAGATGTCCACTTATTTTATCATGTGTTGGCCATTCCATTAAGCTTTAAATTGTTAGTATTGTGATAGTTTTGTGAAGGGGTTACAATTTACTGTTTAACTATTTTACTATATTATTTAACTATATTAACTATTTTACTATATTTCTTAATGTGAGCAAGGAACATCTCTATTAGTACCTAATCTTTGAATTTTTTATAAAAGTAATGAAAATGAGTTTCCATTGTCTTTCCCGCATTTCAATGAATATTACTTTGTAAATTGACCCGAACCGTGTGTTTGAATTAAAATGTAAAAATTTAGTAGACCATGTCTCTTCTCTTCAATTATTGGACTGGATAACCGTTCCTGGTAAGCTCTGCTCTGTGCCATAACAATTGCCATATAAGGTAGTTTCCTAGACCTGTTAAATTCCAGTTATTGATAACTAGAACTTTCTTTCGCAAATAAATAACCATGCAAAATTACACAAATGTAAAAATTAAGAAGTATAACGATTATGATGGAAAATAGTTTGATCCACTATTATAGTAAAACATGCTTATAACAAAGTGCCAGGGACAGATGATTTTGTTTCGTTATAACTGTAATTTGTTATATCAGTTAAGTTTACAATATATTTTAAAGTCACGGTGAATGAAAATCACTTTGCTATAAGTGCCAGTTGAAGCGTGTTTGCTATAAGCATGTTTTACTGTACTTGTATATTGACCTGTATCATAAGTAGTGATACAGAACAGCTCACAAGTTACTGCTTCCACAGTGGAAAACACATGGTGCAAAAATGATCTGTAATGTACGTGCTATTTTATCATATGACTATCCTATATCCTGTAGATGTTCAGTCATTGCAAAAATTTATCATTTATCCTACACTTTGTATTCAAATTGCCTCTTGATGTCATATTAACCAGTGACCATTATAATCAAAAGTATATGTATACTAACTTTGAAAATGACAGGTATAGATATATGAACCAGGTTTTCAAAAATAATAAATAAAGCTTTTTGTAAGTGAGGAAGAAAAAATGCTGAAGGCGTAGCACATTAACGTCTTGAATGGGACAACAGGGCTCGACATTAACTTTTTTTCCTACTTGTCCATTCGGACAAGTGACCAAGACATTTACTTGTCCGAACTTCAACTTCACTTGTCCGAAAATATTTCAAGAAAGATCTAATCCTTTCAACTGAAAAACTAAAATAAAGTCCATGACATGTGCGTGATGTAATTTATAAATACAACAAACACACAAATCAAAATTTTATATAGACTCTCTGTCCTGACAACATAAATGCTGTCAACATAAAACGGAATCCGAACTTCTTGAGTTCCATGCCTTTGCAGTAGTATGCAATTAGTGAACATCGATCCCGATCGAGTATCAACTCTATTACATAGCAATCCATATCGGGATCGAAGTTTGGTTTTTATGTACTGTTTCCGTCTTTAAAGCAGCGGTAAACTAAATACTCAACAGTTGTTCTTTTTATTATTTGGAGACTTCTTCACATTAAAATGCACTTGTCCAATTGGACAAGTGTCCAGCAATATTCACTTGTCCGTAATTTTTTTTTCACTGGTACCGGACAAGCGTTAATGTCGAGCCCTGGACAAATAAGCACTATATAAAATATTACAATAAAGTTACAATTCTTTGTTTAATAAACCTGTGGACCTTTTCACAAAAAACCTTATTACATATTTTTATCTTAAGTGAAAACTTATGATAAATCATTTTCACAAAAAATCTTAAGAAAGTCCTAAGTGCAAAATCTGTCGTAACTTTACGAGAGCCCCAACCCTCTCTTAAGTATTTTAAAACCGATTTTATTATAAAAATATAACCGCAAAAACCAAAATACACTTCAAAGTGAACTTTTTAAAGCAACCTCCAATAATATTTTATATTTTTTTTCACAATTATTGTCGAAAAATAAATGAAATACACTACAAAATATTCACGATGTAAGTTTCACTTAAGATTTTCGTATGACCTACTTTTACATCAGACTTGTGATTGTCAGGTCAGATTTAAACTTCCTTGCTTCACAAATGATTGCATTCGATATTTGTTGTCAATAATGTTTGTTATGCTGACAAATGTTGATAACTAAGTATTATTTTTATTTTCATCCACTTAGTTAAGGATTATAAAGCATATTGAAGTCGTTGCTAAGGATGAAGTCTGTCGTGAGTAAACTCTGAAGTTCAATCTGCTACGAATGCGTTCATGAAATGCACTTAAGATTTGTCATAAGAGATTCTTAAGTTAAAATCTTATGCAAAAACTTAAGATTTTTTGTGAAAAGGGTTACTGAATTTTAAACATATTCAGGGATTTTTTATGGCCTATACAAAGGATTGAGCTGGCCGGGGCCTTTCATTTGGCTATGAAAGATTTACTTAGTTTAAAATAAAATGTTTGGGGATTTTATAGATATGAAACTGCAAGAGGAATAATTGATGCTCTGTTTGGCACAAGAGCCCACAAACTATTTCCAGTGGCTCGAAGAGAAGTAGGTGATGGATGCAGTGGAAATGGACAGTATCCATCTAGTCTGGGAAGTAGTAACATGGAATACAGACATGACGGAGTTGATCTCCTTACTGAAATTGGAGAAGTGGCAAGTAACAACTTCCATGTTTTATTCACTTTGTAGATATTGTTACGTTCCGATAAGTTTACCTGTGAAATTCGGATTAACTGTTGTTGACAAGTTCCGAATAAACGGACCCTGAACCCGATGTGTATAAACTACTAAAATATTTGTCAATGAACAATGAAAGAAAGAATTGAACAATGATTTATTATTTGAACTTTATCAATTTGATTTATGTATTGTAATTACAAAGCGTTATGTTGTATATGTTCTATATAGGTACAACGTTATTAAGTAATTTTAGTGGTCAAAACCCGCTAACTTACAAATTAGATATTGATTGTGACGTTATTGGTATCTGACGTTTATACGTCATCATAACAACTTTTGTCTATAAAAGACAGCTGTTTTGTGTTTAGAAGTCAGTCTGCAGTGGGTAGCGACTCCGTATACTTCGGGTGTTAGACAGTGGTATGTACAAACAGTACCAAGTCTATGTATACGAAATCATTAGTGAAGAGTCATTTAGAGTAGAAACGTCCTGGATTGACCATTGGTTCGTCATCTTTGTATTAACCAAATAACGTTGTACCAGCCAAGTGTGTCATTGTGCTTATAACTGAACCATTTGATCGTCTTAATAAATATCATAAACTTTACAACGTGTTATTCATCACGGTTCTAGTGCAGATATTATAGTGAACTAAAATTTGGTCATTTCGCCAATTATTTAGTGGACCAAAAATTGGTCGTTATTCCGATTTTATATAAATTTTGTGGACAACCATTTCAACCATGACCAGTTACCAGTAACCAACAGCGGCCCACGATTAACTGATTAAGTAATAACCTTATACCCTCGGTTTCGTTACAATATTTTTTGTATGCTTAAGAGTTTTCGAAATTTTTGTTAGAGTGTAAGACATTCAGACTGATTATGACTTAGTTCAGGATTTTGTCAGTCCTCAGATGACTTCATTTTTATTGTTCAGTGTTTCAAGTTGAATGTCAAAGTTTTAGCTGATGTATGAAAGAATTATTTTGAAATTCTTCATATGAAAACTATATTAAAATTCATAAAATAACTGGGAAAATATAATGAAGTTTAATCCATTAATTGCATTGGGGTTTGTTTTTTTGGGGTGCGGGGTGGGTGGGGTGGGGGTGGTTACCAGTAGGAAGATTATTTTAAAATAAAGTCTTGTTGAGCTTTAGGTATGCTATTCTGAATTCATTTAAAGCAAATGAATATTGCATGCTTGAATTTTTTAACTAACAGTATTTAAAATTTTAAAGGTGAAAATCAGCATTTATAAGAATGCATTTGCAACAATCATAGTATGTACATAGTATAACCTGTTGATATAAGAATTCATTTACTTGTATTTTTCAATTGGCAGGTAGTGGCCCCTTTTGCTGGTGAATTAACTTTAGATACAGAGGATTCAAGCACAGTGATTATAAAAATTAGTAGAGGATCACTAAATGGAACTGCAGTAATGATTACTAACATTAACCCAAGTTCCGAGATAGTTGATGAAGAGCCAAAATGGGTAAGATTTAAAGAGATCCCAAGAACCTAGTTGAATGAAAGGGGAATTTCTATTTTCATATTTTCTTTTTATATAATAATTTTATGAGCACTTCACATTAACAGATTTAAAACTTTGCAACAGAATGGCATACTTTATATTCTTTAACATGAATTGTTAATAGGGTTGGATACCGTTAAGGATGAAACGGTACGATACCATACCGGTATTTTTGAAACGATACGGTATTTTTAGCGATACGGTACTTTACTTTGATGAATGAGGATGATGGTTCATTTTATAACAAATGTGCTTTCACCAATCACCAACCCTGCAATGTTATGATCTAAATGAGCTTATAAACTATGTTTATATTTTAACTTTTTAATAAATGATGAACAAAACAAATATATTGAATCTTAAACAAATTAATTTGACTAGATACATAATCACAAATGGGCTGACCGCTTCAAACGGTTGCCAGGACCTAATTAATTTGTTTGGTCGCACTAAACGATGATGCATTAGAAAATGGATAGAGATGCACATCACATTTTTTGCCCTTTTAATTTACATTTATTATCAGATTTTATTAATAAAATTAAAACAAGATTAATGTGAATGTATTTTATTTTTTTTTTTAAATACACGTATTAATTTACCTTGAATATCGACAGTCGAAACCACTACTACCACTAAATGGTACTAAGCATCCATTTCTTTAATTAGCCGAGCCTTTCAACGGGCGGAGAATTCGGTTTTAGCGAGTCTGGAATTGTTTTTTTTAAATCATATTGAATGTATTAAAATGTTTATAAGATTAAGGAATACCGTTATTAGTACCGGTATTAAATGAAACGGTATTTTACCGGTATTATTAAAGTAACTATTCGGTACGGTATTGGTACCGAGTACCGGTATCCAACCCTAATTGTTAAGACTTCAAATTTTAGAGTCTTTGATATCCTGTATAATGATATGCTTATTAAATGAAGCAATTACCTTGTATGATAATTTTAGGTTTTTATGAACTTTATGGGGTTTTTAAATTTTTGTATATTGGAGACATTTTTTGATATCTTAAACAATGTACAGCGCCTTAGAGTAATGCATTTTATATAGGGCACTATATAAATGTTTTATTATTAAGTACCTATTCAGAAACCTTTTAATGTTTCAGGTTGATGCTGGCCAGCCAATAGGTACAGCCACTGCATCAGTTTGTAAAAACCACATACACATGGCTATCAAGAAAGATGATGGTGACTACATAGATCCTACTAAATATCTAGAATTCACACCTGTTACGATGCCCAAATGGAAACAGCAATGTGATGATTACAAACTCGTCTTTAAGGTTTGTGTTATTTTTTATGATGTGAAATATTCAAAAGAATAAGAAATGGTGTGTAAGTAAATGCATGTAATTTATGACATTTTGTTTGCTTTAGGGAGTTACATTAGCTGCTGGTGTGATTGTTGGACTGGGTGGCCAAAAGGAAGAAAATAACAACACCCAAATAGCAAATGCTAGCCAAGCAAAACCTATCGATGATCTACCAAAGTCATCAGAACCAGAGTATACCAAGGAAATCAAAGGTAAGGATATAAACTTAGGTTAATATGTTAACAATTAAGCTTTGATTTTTTTTTAATAGCAATTTTTGACAGTGATTGAGACATATGTGACAGGGGTTTTTGATGAAATAAAAACACCTGCTGGTTCGATCATGTATTTATTCCATATTCAATCATCATAAAAGTATTTCAGTCCTATTTGTGGAATAGAGCGGACTCCTTCTTTTGATGTCAAACAAAGTATTAGTAAATAAACGTTGACTATATACAGTTTCTTTCAAACAGTCAGTCTATTTTCTTTGAAATATGAAACGGTCATAAAGTACATGTATTATAGCCATGAACAGTCAAGCTGAAAAGTGTCTTTGTCTCAGGTCAGGAATTTGGAGGTAAAATTTAAACCAATGAAATTGAAGTAGGATGAATACTACTCATGTACCCTTGTTACAGATGTACAAGTAGTACCATGGGTGGATCCAACCATGGGTGGATCCAAAGTTTTATTTATTTGATTGTTTATTTTATTTCTGATCAATTAATTTATTAAGGGACCTAGTTAACTTTTTTTGATAAATTATTTTATTAATATTAATCCATTTATACATATTATCAGTTTTAGTCAACGTTGATTATAACACATTCTTATAGAAGTTTTTAGTTTAAATCATTTGCTTCATATTCATTAATGTATAATTAATTTGAATATGATAATAATTAAAACAGCATAAAACTATCACTATTACACATATAGTTTTACTCTTGCTGATTCGTGTCATACCAGTACATCTAGCTTATACTAATCCCATGTTATTATTCTTTTTAACTCACTTTGACAGAGTCAAAATGGGTGTGTAACTGTATGCTATACCTCATCATCAGCATCCAATGTTAAAATTAATAAAAAGTCCATTCTCTAGTATTAAACTATAAGCTCTACGTACACAAGACTTGTATGGATGAAGCATCTAGAGATATTAAACACAACCAGACATGCTTCAGATGCTGTATTTGATGCTTTCTGGTTGCAATACCAGTTTCATTGTTGCATCTTTCAACATACAGAGCATTGGATGCTAAATCTGACTTAAATTTTTCAGAAGATGGAAAAGATTTATTTTTTTTAGAGCAGGTCCATTATCAAATAATAATAAATCTTACCTGGTCCAACTTGCATTGATTCTGCATTCAGTGATTCACACTATCTGTAGACTGGACAGATGAATTCTTTTGAGAATGTTCATTTTTATGTAATTATTAGTCTTACCCAGACCAAAAAGTATAGATATTGTACTACCAGAGCATTGATTTTGCCCTATAGATAACATTAATTGAAGTGAGCTTCAAAATCTTTGATTTTATGTAATGTTTAGTGTAGTGTAAAAATAAAAAAAAAGTGTATCTAGTCTCAATTTTATGCCCTGTTCACACGGAGAGTTTAATTCGCAGTTAATTAAATCGAAGTAAACTAATTCGAATTAAACTAATGCGAATTAGATTGAGTTCACACGAGAGCTAATGCGAAGTAAACTAATGCAAATTAAAATTATATTTTTACAGTAAGGCTATTCTGTAAGCCTATTATGATGTCATTTTCAAATCACATCACATTGTGCAGAGCAGGTACATTTTACACAATGTCATGGTGTCTGTACACATTTTATTGATTAACATAATTTTCTTGGGTTTTCCACTAAAAAATAGCACAAGTTACTATATCTGACCACCGACATGTGGTCTTGACTTAATTCTGCCCTTACGCATGCGTCAAAATTTAATTCGAATTAGCTTTGCTTAGCATTCACACAGAGCTAATGCGAAGTAATTTAATGCACAGTAAATTAATTCGAATTAAACTAATTTGCATTAAATTCTCCGTGTCAACGCGGTTCAAATTTAATTCACAGTAACTTGCATTTAATTCGAATTAAACTCTTCGTGTGAACAGGGCATTAATCACTTTCGTTACAAATTGTAGTAGTATTTGGTAACGTTATATCTTAGAAAATTTCTATCATTTAACTTGATTTGTAGATAATCCAGAGAGTGCCTTCAGTAAATTTAAATTCAAAATGGCAAATGACAAGGATGAAAACGGAGATAAGGGAGACAATGTCCTGGATGTTGATTCAGAAGATGATCAGTGTGCAGCATACAGGCCTCAAACAACAACAACAACAACAACAGTGGCACCATTAACAACAGCTGCTCCTAAAAAAGGAATCATAGGTTACACATACAAAAATATTTGCCTCAGAAATGATAATATAACCAAAAGGATAAATATCATGAAGATATTCAGTCAGTCATTTTAAAAACTACTTGATTGTGTATAAAATGTAACTATATATATATATACATGGTTTATGTCTTAATTTTCATAGCATTCTGTTCATGTTTTAAATGAACTTTTCCAATCTTGTATATTTTAGGTTTTTTCAAAAAGCTGTTAAAAACAGCTGACAGATTCCTTGAAAAATACAACATTCGTCGTTTGAAGTTTGGCACTATTATAGAATTTTTAGACAAACTTGGCATGAACGAAAGTAAAGAGGCAATGGCTAAAGTTATGATAACTATTAAAGTATGTATATAATAAAAATCAAAGAAAAAATATTCTTGGTTATTGATTATTATCTTGTAGTTTTTAGAAATGTAGCATATTTTACATCTATCAAAAAGTAAATAGCACGTGATTATGTACATTATATTTTCATTTAAACACAGTGAAACCTGTCTACTCTGACTAGCACTGGGGACACAACTTTTGCATCAGAAAAGACAGGGTATCAAATTGCTCAGCAGGGTTGTCCCTAAGAATTGAAATAGCAGGGGACATTAAAATAGTAGAAGGGGGGGGGTTGTTGTTCCTCCCCTAACAGGGGATTGAGGGGGAATACCAAAATAACTGGGGGATTACTTCATTATAGGCAGGAAAATTCCTCAGCCCCCGGGTCATAGGGACAACCCTGCACAGAATCAAAAACAGAAAAAAAAGCTAAGTTTGAATCAAAATAAAGGTTAGAATTGATACTGGAACAGATCACACTAATGTCAAATTAGACAGTTTTTACTGTATGTTGTAGGAACTAATAGACAACAAACCTTGTATTAGTCCACAACAAATGACTGATGATGAGTTAATGAATGAGCTTATGGAACGTGGAAAAAGAGCAACTGGTACCAGAGAGGAAATGATTGATAGACTTTTAAAACTTGACCAAAGTAAGGAAAAAGTGTTTGTATCATGAGAAGTATTAGTAAGATTATATATAATGTTAAAAGACATGATAGAACTGCAATATCTTAATATGTGTAAGAGTTTGTTGCTATCTTTTTAGTAGGTCACAAATTAAAAATCTCAAGAACCACTGACCCAGAAATTGCATTATTTTTGCTTTCTTATGTAATGAAAATTTGTTTATTTAAATAATGGCCTAGGACTACAAAATAGTGACTTTATTTTACATAGAAATATATCAGGAAAATAAGTAAAAATTCTTTTCTCGAGATCTATAGGGCTTCTAGGTGAAATTTATTTGTAAGCTGAAACAAGTCAGTGATTTTGTCTAATTGAGAGTGTACAAAATTTAAGGAATCTGCAGTAGTTTAGATTCAAATATATTCAGCTTGCATAACTAAGAAGTTCAGTACTAAAAAGGACAGATTATGTTTTAGAGAAAACTTGCCTTGTGACACAAGGTGACCATTTTATATATTGCAGGTTGTCCACTTGTATCTTTCACAATGCCAAAAAATGTTTATTGTACCTTTGATCATTACTGTCTTGGGGTGGAGTGTTGTGTCAATGTCAAACTGATGATGTTCCTCAAAGTCTTCAAATTTTATGCCAGACTGGATCCCTGTTCACATCCTATGAAATTTGTCTTTGGATTCGATCAATACAATTATACTGCTGAAATCAATGAGAGTCAAAAATATGAAGGTAAGATTTCATTCTCTGACCGCAAAATGCCTCATACATGTATGTTAATGGTTACAATGAAAACTAAACCTGAGTTATATGAAATAAGATACTGATAGCTTTGTAGTAAGAGTTGTCATTTTTAGCTCTGACACCTGAGGTGGAAGCTGGAGCTTCTCTGATCACATTTTGTCTGTAATCCATCTGTCTGTCCCTCTGTCTGTAAACTAATCACATTTTCAACTTCTTCTCCAGAATCACTGGGCCAATTTCAACCAAACTTGCCACAAAGCATCCTTGGGTTAAGGGGATTCAAGTTTTTTCAAATGAAGTCCTGTGCCCTCTTTCAAGGGGGGATAATTAAGAATTAATGAAAATTTGGTGGTATCTTTTAAAACTCTTCTTTTCAAGAACCAGTGCCGGGCCAAAAAAGTGGAAACTTATATGAAAACTTCTTTACATAGTGTAGATTCAAGTTTGCTCAAATCATGACCGTGGGGGGTAGTATGGCATCACAATGGACAATTCAAGTTTTACATAGGAATATATAGGAAAAAAGCAAAGCCATAATTTGTCATATTTATACTGAAGCATTCTCAGGAAGTGTAGATTCAAGTTTGTTCAAATCATGACCCGGAGGGAAGGGTGGGGCCACAATGGATGATCAAAGATTTAATTAGGAATACGTAGGAAAAATCTTGAAAAATCTCCTCAAGAATAGCAAAGCCATGTTTATTCATGTTTATATGGATGCATTCTCAGGTAGATTCAAGTTTATTCAAATCATGACCCCATGGGGTAGGTTGAGGCCACAATAGGTGATCAAAGTTTTTCATTTGAATATTTAGGAAAAGTCTTTAAAAATCTTCTTCTCAAGAACAGCAAAGCCATGATTAGTCATATTAATATGGAAGCATTTTCAGGTAATGTAGATTTAAGATTGTTTAAATTATGACATAGGGGGAGGGGGGGGGGGGCACGATAGAAGATAAAACTTAAAGGAAAAAAGTTCTTAAAATTCTTCTAAAGCCATGATTAGTCAAAGAAATATGGAAACATCCTTAGTGTAGATTCAAGTTTGTTCAAATCATGTCCCCTCCCCTCTTTTTGGATAAGTTGGGACCACATATAAATTTAAACTGTTAATTTCTGAACTCCTAGCCAAATTGCTCAGGTGTGTGATGTGTCCCATGGGCCTCTTATTTGTTTTATTTCAGGTTTGGAAAAAGAAGTCAGGCCTGGATTAACTCTAGATTTGATGGGAGGCATTGAATTGATATTAAAGTAAGTTCAAGACTTCATTTAAAATATAAATGACACTATAAATTTTTAGTGTACATGATCAGAATTTGTGCCATGTCTGGTATCTTTTCATATGATTGACGTCTATAAAATACCAGGGCAAATATCAACTTAACTTAGCACAGAGTGTCCCTGGGCAAATGGTAAACAACTTTGTTGATATATATATATATATATATATATATATATATATATATATATATATATATATATATTTATATATACATATATATATATATATATATATATATATATATATATATATATATATATATATACATATATATATATATATATATATATAAAGCGTTGTGTCCTGGCCATTCCATGGGGAAGTAATTCAGATATTGTTACCAGAAAGTTTCTAGAAACATAGAGCAGTAGGGAAAAAAGACTTCAAGTGTAATACATATTCAACTACTGTAAACCAACTTTTATTCGCGTGTGAGAAATTTTCGCGAGGTTCGCGAGAGCCTTGTCATCGCGAATATTTCTCGCCGCAAACAGGTACTTTTAACTCTCTCTTTCTATTAACAACAGATCCAAAAAAGGCTTGATCGCGGAAATTAATCGTCGCGAACTAGTTTATCCCCGGTAAATCGCGAAATAAAGTTGTCGCGAATAAAAGTTGGTTTACAGTAATATAAATTTAGTTTTTACTAATATAACTTCAATTTTTAGAATGAGCATTTTCCAGATGATTGAACAATATCAAGTTTTGGAGGAGGTCCTTTCCTAAGTAACTCAAAGCCCCATCTCAAACTTACATAGAATTTTTGAAGAGATTAACAAAATTGCAAGGATGATGCATCTAGGCATGCACTCTACTATACTTGATTCAGACGCTGAATCATACTAACATTTTCAAGGCGATTGAATAGAAAAAAGTTTCAGGGGCAAGTCATTCCCAAGTAACTAAAATCTTACCCAGACAAGACTTGCATAAAACTTGCGTCTATAGAGATGCACACTACCCAAATATTAAATTTTGTTTAGAATAGGATGTTGCTTTACTCAAAGATGACATTCGTTGAGGTGAGCTATATATATCTCCAATTATGTATTTTTCTGGATGGAGAAAGCCTATGCAGAGAATAAGCTGTATCATTTATCAGATGATCATAAAACTATAGTAAATCACATTTATGGCAAAATGAACATATGCATGTGTAAAAAAAGAAGTTAATGTTTCATGTTTAGTACTACGGTAAAATATAATAAAGTGGAGAATTATAACTGCCAAACTGAATTATGTCACAATATAACAGATACTGTAAATGATTTCAGCTGTCCTTGCAAGTTAAATATGAGTATTACATGAATAATCATGTTTTACTGTATTTTTGCATTGCCTTTATTTTTTTGAGATAACAATTTACACTGTATTATCATTTCACAGGTACTGTATAGTAAAGGAAGACAAAACGCTTCTTGTCACACTTGGAGTAGGTTTTTGCAGTGTGAATGATTTAGACAACTGCATTTTATACCTGAACCTTCTTGAAAATGCAATTTTCCCCACACCTTCTTGTCTTTCAAATGGAGATATAGTGTGGCCCAAATGTAAGTTTTTTTTACTATTCCATTTAATTCTGACTTTTGGAACAAAAATTAAAGCAGCAATGAGACATTAACACCTTAAACTCGATAAAAGTTAATAATCCAGAAAATTAATATGCTCGTTCTTGTTTTTTTTTCAGTGAATTTCAAAAATATATTCAACAAGAAAGCTTTGCTTCAAAGAATGAAAGATAAAGGAAAAACTGTAAAAAAGTTGGCTTTAGTTGAGCTTCTTTCAAAATTCTTGGAAACTCTGCATATTAACAAGGTAGGTTGAATGTTCAGTGTAGGAAAGAAGTATGTATTCCAATGGATTTTTATGAATCTCTATGAATTATTTCTTATTGTTCAGTCATTCCTTGATAAACTACTACCTTTTTAGTGCACATTAGCTGAAGGCTTTTCTGATTAAAAAAATCTGTTAGTTGTCTGTCATTGTTGTCTTTGTCATAAACTTTTCAAAATTATATTTTCTCCAGAATCACATCATGGTATTCAAACAATAACTTTTTGTAACAGAAAAAGCATTTCTGGAAAAAAAAGCATTATTATGGCATTATTGCAAGAATGGGGATGAATTTAATAGCTTTAATTCATGAATTAACTGAAGAAAAGTTTGGAATATTACTCCAAATGCACATTCAAATTGAAATAAAAAAAAAATCAAGTGATTACTTTTTATGTTGTCTTGTAATCATTATTCATATTATATTTAAAAAATGAAGTTAAAAGATATTTTTTAAAAATGCATTTACATGTATTTTTCTTTAAAGGACACATTCCTCTATGGAAAACCTGCTCCAAGACCAGAAATAATGACAAAAGGTCAAATAATAAATGAATTGGAGTCCAGGAATTTATCAACTGAAGGCTCAAGAAACATGCTGAATGAACGATTACTGCAAGATGACCTTAGTTAGTATATGTAGAAAAGATGTGTTTTCTTTCATGTCTTATGTCACTGGGTTTACAGGTGTGTGAAAGTCAGTCAATATATCAGGTCTCAAAAACTCAATGGTTAGAGTGTTGGCATGGTACGCCAGAGGCCCTGGGTACGATTCCTGGTTGAGATCTGATTTTTCACCACCTGTGACTCTTATTCATGCAAAACAGAGATTATAATTTATAAATAGTTGAAATTTTAAATATAGAGTAGTTTTGTTCTTGGTTGTTACTATTATAGGAGTATTCATTTGTTATTACATGAACAATTTGTATGTATATGTATGAATACACCAAGCAAACTGACATAAACATTTCTTTTTGTAGGTTGTTCTAGCAATGGCCATGAATATAGCTTGCCAAAAATTCAGGGGAAACTTTCAAAAATACTGTATTATACAATACAGAAGGACTGTATGAGAATAGATACTTGGACAGACATAAGTTTGAATATTCTGGCAGAAAGCTTCACCCAGAGTTTCACTGCTTATCTTGATCTAAACCCTTGCAGTTATTTGCTAAAAGTCTCATTTGAAAGGAAAGTATTCCACATGATCCTGCTGGATTATAAATGGGGTATGTCAAAATTTCACCTACTGGTACTTTTTCAGACCTGTTTACTTTTACCGTTTCACCCGATTTGTAAGTAAGAATATGCTTTATAGATTGAGGTTACAAAACTATGCTAATAGCAAACTGGAATACTGTATACTTTTACATAAATTTCTTCCAATAAAATCCAAATACATTTGAATGAATTTTAGTATCTGCATGTGTCACTTATCATTATTGTCAAGTTGATATTTGAATGAATACATCAAGAATGATTTGTATTGGGGATTTTCTTTGGTATAGATAGATATTAATTAGTTTGGCTTCCCTCTTAGTTGCTAAGAAATGTCAAAATCTGACTGAAAAAATCAGAAGGGTACAATAAAAATCTTTCTGGAAAGTGTTTTCTGAATTATATTGAGAAGCAACAAAAGGGGGTAAACAGGTCTCCTATGTCATTGTTTTTGAAATTACATGCCACGTTTTACAAAAAAATTTGGAAGTTAATCTAAACTTTAAAATCTGTTAGTTGATTTGTTTTATATATATGAAAGGTGATCAAAAAGTTTGTGAACTATCTTTATATTTACAGAACCACAATTCAGATCAAAATAAAATCTTGCACACATATAGTCATACTCATGTTCTATAAATAGCAGATGTTATGTAAAGTTTTGCTCCATGTTTGTGACATTACAATGTGAAAATATTGTCAATATGCAGATGACTTAACAAAAAATGGTTGACTGACAGTCTTACTCGAGCAACAAACAGCTGTAAAAGTTTAATGTATTTCTTGGAAATTCCTTTTGCAGTAGCATATAATAATTTGTACAAGGTTTATGAAGACAAAAGACTTGCTGGAAGTTCAATCATTAATTGGATTGATTGATTTAATGAAAGAAGGGAGATGGTTAAAAAGTGATTTTTGTTTTGTTGCCCAGTGAAACAAGCTGGGGAAGAGATGTGTCCTTATAGTTGAGCAATTTGATTTGAAAGATTGCCAAGTTACAGTTAGAAAAATTGTTGAATATCTTAACAATAATATAATTATTAGATCCTAAAATAACGTTTACTTAGACTTTAAACATATCAGATATGATAAAAAGAAGACACCCATACTTTATCCACATTGGATAAATGACGCTCCCAAGGCGGAAGACTCGGGTTGTGATGGTCAAATCTTTTTGGGAAAGGATATCCTTATCCACTTATCCTATTGCCGAGATTTCCCCATTTCTGACAAATGGACTGTTCTTGTTATAAAAAATAACTTGTATGGTAAGAAATAAAACAATTGGAAAAATCTTTTAGCTTTTGTGGCCAGAACGCTACAGAGCATGTCACGTGACCGCCTGGATCACGTGATTCATGCATGAGCAGAATGGTGCATTAAAATCGGAGAGGACTACTTTGAAAAGTAATGAAAACTGAAATCTAATTTTATTTCTTATATGGAAGCAACTCAATTAGTTCGTGAACTTTTTGATCACCCCTCGTATATATACTTAGTCAGGTACAGTTGAGTATTAAAACCAATTTCATACCATTTATAATGATACTTTTTTCCAATCAATTTCCAGAAAATCCTTATTCTTTCTCCTTTTTTAGGTTCAGAAGAAGTAGAAGTAGTCTCCCAAAATATCAAAATAAAGTAAGTATTTAAGACTTTAATGCAGACATGTAAATTTTCAATCAAGGTTCTATGTACAGAAAAGGTTGTGTTGCAAACAGTGTACCTAGGTGTTTTATTTATATATATATATATATATATATATAGAATGAATGTAAAAGCCTCCAACATACTACTTAATAGAGCCATATTTGTAGATATCAGATAAAAAAGGATACAGAGAATGGCCTCTTTCTACTGAGTTTTGGACTACAAATCTGTGTGGAGCCACCTTCTGATTGTATTCTTGATGAGTATTTTTTCACAGATTTCAAAATCCCATCACCTGTGTGTGAAAACTACACTTTACCAGGTTTATAAATCTTTATTTCACTTGTTTTTAACTGAAGAGAATAGTGAGATGCACATATAT
This sequence comes from Saccostrea echinata, assembly GCF_033153115.1. Taxonomy (NCBI): domain Eukaryota; kingdom Metazoa; phylum Mollusca; class Bivalvia; order Ostreida; family Ostreidae; genus Saccostrea; species Saccostrea echinata. The sequence continues at coordinate 4,052,849 of NW_026889758.1, read as the reverse complement.
TCACATAGGGTACATATAACTACACAAATCATAATGCCTTCTTTCAAAACGTTTTTCTTGCTGCAGGAAATGGATCAATTGGAGGACTGCTGACACACATTGGCATGGAAAATGTCGAAGATGCCTTTAATTTGATATTGAAAAAGTTTGATTTAGATGTAAGTTCTAATCATTTCTTATTTGAATTGTTAAATAATTTCTGACATATACATAGATCAGCTGCATTTGTTTTTTTTTTAGGCTGTAATAACATCTGAAGAAATTTCCCTCTCCCCTTCGTCTTCAGGTAAGTTTGACATCATGACCAATTTAAGAGCAGTAAATAGCCAAGAAGAAAATTAAAAGAAATATGTCATATGATATGAAATTATGCATCTATGATTGCAGATTGTCCTGTGAAAATTGATCCAACAAAGTATTTAGATCCAACTACTAGACGCATGGTGAGATGTGTTCAGCCATCCAGCTGTTTGGGAATTGAGTGCAGCCTTGATTTGGCTTTCAGTCTACCTGATACAAATGCAAGGATTACAAGAAATGTTGCTTTCTCATTTTCTTTGGATCCATGTGATTTTTCCATTGAAATCAAGTTTGGAGGAAGAATTTTGATTAATTCCAACATTTTACAATTTGAATTTGGTAAGACCTTTCTTACAACTTAACCCCACAGTTACTCAACATTCATGAAATACTGCAACAAAGATATCAAAGATGAATATTTTTATCATTATAATGTTTTAGCTCACATGAGCTGATCGATTAAAGGCTCAAGTGAGCTATTTGGATCAAAGAATGTCCTGTATCCGTCTGTAAACTTTTCACATTTTCGACTTCTTCTCAAGAACCACAGGGCCATTTTCAACTGAATTTGCCACAAAGCATCCTTTGGTGAAGGGGATTTAAGTTTGTTCACAGGAAGTGCCACAGCCTCTTTCAAGGGGAGATATTTAAGAATTTGTGAAAATTTGGTGGCATCTTTTAAAAATCTTCTTCTTAAGAACCACTGGGCAATATAAGATGAAACTTATGTGAAAGCTTCATCACGTACTCTAGATTCAAGGTGTTCATGTCATAACCCCCATGGGTAGGACAGGGCCAGGGGGTCAAAGTTTTACATAAGAATATATAAGAAATGTCTTTAAAAATCTTCTTGAGAACACCAAAGCTATGGTTAATCATATTATAATTATAGAAGTATCCTCAGGTAGTGTAGAATTAAGTTTGTTCCAATCATGACCCCTGGGGGTAGGGCAGGGTCACAACAGGGGAGTCAAAGTTAACCATTGAAATATATAGGAAATATCTTTAAAAATCTTCTTCTCAAGAACAGCTAAGCCCCTGTTAGTCATATAAATATAGAAGTATCTTCAGGTAGTATAGGTTTAAGTTAGTTCAAATCATGACCCCTGGGGGTTGGATGCAGACACAACAGGGGACCAAAGTTTTATATAGGAATATATAGGAAATATCTTCAAAAATTTCTTCTCAAGAACAGCTAAGTCATTATTAGTCATATTTATACAGAAGCAACCTTAGGTATTGTAGAATCAAGTTTGTTCAAATTATGACCCCCCCCAGGGGTTGGGGGGGGGACACAGCAGAGGGTCAAAGTTTTACATAAGAACATATACTAGTAATCATCTTGTAAAAATCTTCTGCTTAAGAACAGCAAAGCTTGATAAGTCATATTATTACAGAAGCATCCTCAGATAGTGTAGATTAGATAAAACTTTTAGGAAAAAATCCTTAATAATTTTCTAAAACCATTAGTTTCAGAAATATGGGAGCATCCTCAGTTAGTATAGAATCATGTTTATTTGAATCATTCCCCTCCCCCTCCTCTCATTGTTAATAGGTCAATATCATGTATATATATAAATTTTTCAAAATTGAACTGATTTCTTCTTTTTTCTCGGAAAAATGCACAGGTGAGCAATGTGGCCTATGGGCCTCTTGTTTAGTATAGATTCAATAGGAAACCATTTTCAAAGGTATAACAATAATTATTTTTAACAGCTTTCATGCAGTTTAAACATGTGCATGCTTTAGCAGAAATGTATACCAAGGTATATTAAGAGAGTATAAATTGACCAGGTTCCTGAATGTATGTCATAATGTAAAATTAGGTCAGGTGAAACTAATACCCCTAAACACATGAAAACAAGTCTTCCAACTTTTTATTCTGTATTCTTTTTATTATGTGACCAAAATAACATTTCCATATTAGATGTTTATTTGTTTCAGTGATGCTTTTTGCTTCTTCCAAAAAAAAAAAAAAACCAAAACAATGAAGATAAAAAAAAAATCACCAAGTAATATTGATCTAAAATGTAAAAGACAATCTTCAAATTTTAATACCTGCTCTGATGGAGAGGGGTGCTGTTTTACCCTTGTTTGCCCATCTGTGTGAGTGTGTTTGTCTGTCTGTAACAATTTTCATCGCAGTTTTCTCAGCAATTACTCTTTGCAGATGCTTGAAATTTTAGCACACTTTGTTTTGGCATGCCATATGATGGGATTCATTTTAGCACAAATCTTATGTCAACATCCTGTTTATCTGTGCATCTGTCCAGAGCTGTGCATGTGCCTGTACCAAAATTTCGTTACAGTTTTTAGGTCACCTGAGTCACTCAGGTGACCTATTGCTATCCGTTCTCGTCCGTCGGCGTGCGTCGTGTGTTAACATTTGAACATTTTTAGCTTCTTCTCTGAAACCGCATAACCAATTTCAACCAAATTTGGCATATAGCATCTATGGGTGAAGGGGAACAAAAATTGTGAATTTCATGGTCCCTGCCCCCCTGGGGCCTGAGGGGTGGGGCTAAAACCACCAAAAATAATGCAATCTTTAAAAATCTTCTTCTTTACTCCAGGACATCAAGCAGTCAAACTGTTGGCATCATTGTAACAAGCATTGAGCCCTCTACCAAAATTGTGAAATTCATGGCCCCAGGGTCAGGGGTTCTGGCCCCAGGGTGGGGCTATATAGATCATGTAGTGAAAGTGCATTATTTCTTTGAAAATCTTCTTCTCTGCTCCTGGGTATTAAATAAAGTAACTTAGTACATAGTTATGAAGAGCAAGAGTGCCTCTTCCAAAATTGTGAAATTCATGACCCCAGGGTCAGGGGTTCTGGTGTTAGGGCAGGGCTCTATAGATTATATAGTGAAAATGCATTAATTCTTTGAAAATCTTCTTCTCTGCTCCTGGGTATTAAATAAAGTAACTAAGTACATAGTTATGATGAGCAAGAAGTCCTCTTCAGAAATTGTGAAATTCATGGCCCGAGGGTCAGGGGTTCTGGCCCCAGGGTGGGGCTATATAGATCATATAGTGAAAGTGCATTATTTTTTTGAAAATCTTCTTCTCTGCTCCTGGGTATTAATTAAAGTAACTAAGTACATAGTTATGAAGAGCAAGAGTGCCTCTTCCAAAATTGTGAAATTCATGGCCCCTGGGTCAGGGGTTCTGGTGTTAGGGCGGGGCTCTATTGATTATATAGTGAAAATGCATTAATTCTTTGAAAATCTTCTTCTCTGCTCCTGGGTATTAAATAAAGTAACTAAGTACATAGTTATGATGAGCAAGAAGTCCTCTTCAGAAATTGTGAAATTCATGGCCCCTGGGTCAGGGGTTCTGACCCCAGGGTGGGGCTATATAGATCATATAGTGAAAGTGCATTATTTCTTTGAAAATCTTCTTCTCTGCTCCTGGGTATCAAATAAAGTAACTAAGTACATAGTTATGAAGAGCAAGAGTGCCTCTTCCAAAATTGTGAAATTCATGGCCCCAGGGTCAGGGGTTCTGGTGTTAGGGCGGGGCTCTATTGATTATATAGTGAAAATGCATTGATTCTTTGAAAATCTTCTTCTGTGCTCCTGGGTATTCAAAAAAGTAACTAAGTACATAGTTATGATGAGCAAAAGTGCCTCTTCCAAAATTGTGAAATTCATGGCCCCAGGGTCAGGGGTTCTGGCCCCAGGGTGGGGCTATATACATCATATAGTGAAAGTGCATTAATTCTTTGAAATTCTTCTTCTCTGCTCCTGGGTATTGAATAAAGTAACTAAGTACATAGTTATGATGACCAAGAGAGCCTCTTCCAAAATTGTGAAATTCATGGCCCCAGGGTGAGGGGTTCTGGTGTTAGGGCGGGGCTCTATAGATTATATAGTAAAAAAGCATAAATTCTTTGAAAATCTTCTTCTCTGCTCCTGGGTATTAAATAAAGTAACTAAGTACATAGTTATGAAGAGCAAAAGTGCCTTTTCAAAAATTTTGAATTTCATGGCCCGAGGGTCAGGGGTTCTGGTGTTAGGGTGGGGCTCTATTGATTATATAGTGAAAATGCATTGATTCTTTGAAAATCTTCTTCTCTGCTACTGGAGATTATTTAAACAAACTAAGTGCATGGTTTTGATGCATAAGGATGCCTTTCAAAAATTGTGAATTTCCTGGCCCCAGGATCAGGGGTTCTGGTGTAAGGACTAGGCTTTATTGATTATATAGTGAAAATGCATTGATTCTTTGAAAATCTTCTCTGCTACTGGAGATTATTTAAACAAACTAAGTGCATGATTATGATAGGCAAGGATGCCTCTTCCAAAATTTTTAAATATGTGGCTTCAGTTTTTGGGGCTCTTGAGGAAGGGGGGGGGGGGGCTCTATTGATTATATGGTAAAAAAGCAATAATTCTATTAATTAATCCTGTCTGCTCCTTAGCGTTGAGCTGATAAATAAATTGCTTAGCTATGATGAAAATGGGAGCTTCGAACAGAATTTTTAAATCTTGTGGTCCTAGGGTCAGGGGTTCTGGCATAACGAGGGGGGGGGGGGGGGGCTTTTGATAATATAGTGGAAAAGTGTTAATTCTTTGAAGTCCATAGTTATGATGATGAGGGTAACTCTTCCAAATTTGTAAATTTCTTGACCCTTGGTCTTGGGTTCTGGTGTTAGGGTAAGGCTTTGTTGAATCTGTAGTGAAAATGCATTGTACCTGTGAAATTCTTCTCTGCTTCTGGGCATATCGGAAGAAAACTGAGTAAAAGTTTAAATGATATAAGTAAGCATATTTCTACCAGATTTTTGAACATCTGGACCATTTGTCTAAGCATTCTAGTCCTGGGCAGGGCTCTATTAATTTGTATTCTACTGAGAGAAGTTATTCCCCTTTTTCGTTCACTTTTGATAATTAATCATTGTAAATAATGTATTTGAAAGGTAAATAGAATAAGATAATTATGCAAGAATGTTTATCATATAATTCAAAAAGTATTTTCTTAGTTTTAATAATCAGGTAGACCTGTAAGTAATAGATAAATAAAAATGAGACAAAAATAACTTATCTTATTAAAAGTTCTTCAAAGACCATAAGAGAGGTCAATGCTAGAGGGTTTAAAAATAGTACAGAAGCACTAATAGTTTGTTAATAGTCTGCATGGTGATAGTGTTAAGTGGAGCACAGATTAGAACTTAATTTATGAGTTGATACTGAATACTAGACTAATTATTTTGTTGATCCTGATCTTCCTACTTCTCTTGCTTTAGGGCAAAAAAGCTTCATCTGTCAGTGTATTTAACTTCTAAATTGTTGTATTATACTCAGGTGACCGTTAAGGCCCTTGGGCCTCTTGTCTGAGAATTACTCTTCGCAGATGCTTGAAATTTTAGTATCGTATATACAGTGGCGCCTCGTTAATCCGGACGCCTCCGTCCCCAACGAAATCGTCCGGATAAATGAATCGTCCGGATAAGTGAATCACTTCTTAAAAGACGTACCCTCTTAAAGCATGTACATATGAACATAGTGGTATTAATGTGAAGGCAAAGAAAACACCTTTATTTTACCTTGACTTATTGATTTTATTTTTATAGTTTTAAAAGAAATAATAAATATTTTAAAAAGAACAAAATTAAAATATAATTTACACGATGAAAAATGGATAGGCAGTTTTATGTTGAGACTTCCTTTTCTAACACAGGAAACTTTACTCGCCTTCTATTTGACGTGTAGTTACATGGGCTGACCAAATTTTGATCTGCTACTGTTTTATTTCGGCACCTTTTTTAAATATTTATTCAAGCTCATATTAAGTAGAACTGTTCATTATCACCATTGAGAATGTTCAAATGACTAACCGCGTATATTCACTACATAGGGAAGTAAGTAACTAAATACTGTAATCAGTGTACGTATTGCAAACATTCAACGAAAACACAAGCCATATTCAGGATTATCAATACTTTTTCTATAAACTCTAAGTTATATATCTTGAAAAGACGTGATCGGCATTTATAACTAACGCCAGTTACGTATTTCTAAGTGCATTAATAGAAATATATTTTCTTGAATTATGTATCATAATAAATTGTCTTATGAAAAGAAAAAAATGTACGATCGTATTTTGATAAACTTACGTAACTCGATACCACAACGAAATCTCGTGATTTATTATTCAGTAAAAATTTTATTTACAACTCTCCAAAATTCACATAAATTTATATTCTGTTAGCAATTTAATTAATGCACAGTATAAGCTAAATTCTTCGGGCTTTATAATATATAAAAGACGTATGTTTTAGCTGAGGTAAACACACGCTAATTATAGACGCTATTGTTTAGAGGTCACAGGTAACTGCCTTCAAACTGTCTCCACGGACAATGTTTTTACAATAATTATCACTACTGCAAGAAAGGTGTGAAAAGTCGTTCCTCGAAAAATTACCGTCCGGATAAACGAATCATTTTTCAATGAAAGATTGCGTTTTGTAGTAGAAATTGACCGTCCGGATCCGGAACGCGAATTTCCGGATTAATGAGACAGAATAACGTGGAAAAAATCGGTTCCCAAAAAATATCGTCCGGAAGGTGAAGCGTCCGGATTATTGGCGTCCGGATTACCGCGGCGCCACTGTACTCGCCTATAAGTCGGTTTTTTGGGAGTTAAACTTTGGTCCAAAACTCTGTATCCGACTTATATGCGAGTTATAAAAAGATTGGTATTTTAGCAAGTCAATCCCTCTAATTTAAGCTTAAAAAATACAACCGACTTATAGGCGGACCGACTTATAGGCGAGTATATACGGTACACTCTTTGTTGTGGTATGCCATATGGTGGGATTCATTTTTGAATGAATCTGATGTCAGCCCCCTCTACGTCAGTGCATCTGTTCATTCCGAATTTCTGTCGCAGTTTTCTCAGCAACTACTCTTGCAGATGCTTGAAATTTTGGAATAATCTCAGACAGTTATGAATTTATGATTGAAATACTAACATAAGAGGCCCATGGTCATATGCTCACCTGTGCATTTTCTGCTCAATTTGTTGCATGTATACATATTTTATGTAAATAAAAGAATATTTTTGTGGCTTTTTCACTACCCAAGTGCAAGGGATCTAGCGTACATTTAGAGGCAAAACTGTCTTTTGATGGCATCTAGTTTGTTTTGTAGGAAAGCAGGCAGTTCTGACTTTGGGTTCTGGAAATCCGCCACCAGTTAAAATTGTGTAAGTTAATACTTTAATGCAGACTTTGTTACTTTACATGGAAATTTAAATTGCACAATCCTATATTAATTGTTATATTGACTGCATTATAGGGTGTTTTGAATTTTAATTATAGATACAGAATAAGGAAAATTGAGGAAAGCAGAGGGTTTTTGATGGATTTGAGATTGACGATATGTTTCCCTATTGTTGGAAAGAAGTTTTGTATTCCCAATGAAAAAGGATTCTTGTTGCTGGAAAATCAAGAGATCAGAGAATGTGGCAGTATTGAGTACATTAAATTTCAGAGTAGGCTCATTTTCAATTTATTATTTTAAAAAATAGATATTATGGATTACCTTTGTATTGTGCATTTTCTTTTTGGATTTATTTTACTTATAAATAATATTCATAGGGCGAAAAAAAGGACATGTATATTATAGTAAAATCCACCTGTGACGTCACTCTTTTGTTTGAGTGCTCCATTATTTTTCAGGAATGGAGAGTTGCATAGTGTAAAGGCAATACATATCTTACTATCAATTTGTGAAGTATTCTCTTTTGAAATAATGTTATAGTTTTGAGTGTGCTGCTTTACCTTAACTCCTGCAAGTACAAATGAATATTTTATATGTATAGTTACAAGATGTCACTAAGCCATTCATTCAGTTGTGATGTACTTAGAAATTAATATTGTGCATGCAGTGTTCTCCTTGTATTACTTGAAGGGTTGCAATATTTTTATAACTTTCAGATTTTTCTCTTACGAATTGGATAAGAGAGAAGGGCCTACCAGTAGACGAAACATTAGATGAGGGGGCTCTGATGTTGTTACTTGAGCAACTAAACCTGACACACTTCTTTCAACAAGAGAAATGTGACCAAACAAGACCACCGTACATTCCATCAATACAGGGAATAAATAATGGTGACTTCTGATTTGAAGTTCTTTTTTTTAAGAATAAAACTAGATAGCAATATACTTTTCTATCAGAAAAATCCACTTGCACAATCGGACAAGTACAATAACATGCATGCAGTTTCATTGCAATTTCCCAGACTGTGAATTTACTTGCCCCCGGGTAACTGTTAATGCTATTCCCTGTAAACAAAAAATGAGAGCAATTTTTCTTTTTTATTTCATGTTAATTTTTAAAACCTATTTTGTATCCTGTAGATTGCCCTGGTTCTATTGCTAACCTTCCACTCAGGATCCCCAATCCTATGTCTTGTTACATCCCAAGTTACTGTACAGGAATAGAGTGCTGTGCTGAGATCCCAGTGTTGGGACTAGGTTTACATCTGTTTGTGAATTTGGACTTGAATAAACTAGAACTGAGTTATGGACTGGAAAACAAGATATACAAAGTAAAACTATTTGACTATATTTGGGGAGATGAAGTAAAAGTCTCTGTTGATGGAAATTTAATAACATTTACGTAAGTACAGTCATATTTAATTGAATGCAGTTTTCAAAGTGTGTAAGCTAGATTTTCTATCATAATTTATAATGACAACTTAAGGTACAGACTTCAAACAACATACGTACATTATGAGGGTACAAGAACAGGGTTCGACACTAACCTTAGTCCGTTAGTCTCAGACTAATACATTTTCATTCGGACTAATAAAATATGTGGCTAATTAGTCCGAACGGACCAATAAAAATTTCTGAAAAACAGTATGAATAAATTACCGATGTCCGATTCTCGACAACTTTTACTGGAAAACCCCGCGTGTATTTTTAGATTTCTAGCTTTTGGCGGGTAGTTACGCAATGCCGGGTCAATCATTCAGCGCTTAATTTTTCGACTGATCGATATGGAGTATAAGGTTTTAGCGATCATGATTTAGTATGACACTTTTAAGAAAGATTTTGGACGTTTAGGATGTAATGTAAAGACAAAAAAAAAAACGAGATCGGGAATACGATCGTACTTGCTGATTGCGAGATTTCAATGAATCTGTGGAATAATATATTTCACGTACAAATACTTTGCTTATTTCAAAAAATAATACGTATATTAATTGTCAAGTTTAATTAATATTAAAAAACATTGATGTTTCTTTCTTTTTTTTTGTTGACGGACTAATAAAATCGCGTGCGGACTAGTAAAAGTAATGAAGCACTAGTCCGGCTGGACTAAAGCCTTAAAAAGTTAGTGTCGAACCCTGAAGAACTATAAAGAAAAAGAATATAAGGGGTGGATTAGAAAAATAACATGTAGGAAGCCATCTTTACAGCAACTATGTAGTCATGCTTAGTGAGAATAATAGATATATATGTATTTATGATTTAGCTTCAGCATAAAACCACTCACCAACAGGGATATGTACATCTTTAATGCTCGTGTATCTGTATGCCTTGATGACAGAGACTGTTATATGAATATACCAATATTCTCCAACACCAAAATACCAACAGTCAGAAAAATGCTTCCACAGGATCAAAGTATGTAGTACACACAATCGAAATGTCATTTTAGAAAAAAGATAATACTCTATTAAAAAATTATCAGTAAAGATGTGTGTAGCATGCTGTGTTGTTCAGAATTTTTTCAATAAATTTCAGAATTTTCTTTGACAAAGTGGATGAAAAACATGAATATTGCATCACTTACGGATTTGAAAGACAATGCAAAGACTTTGTTGATTCAGCAGTTGCAGATAGACAAATTCCTTCTTGATACTACATGTGACATCCATGATGATACTTACTCACCTACAGTAAAAGGATGGAACAATGGTAAAATTATTTTTAAAACTATGTTAAATTAAGATCACAAAAGGATCCATGATTTTTAGTTATATGATATAATCTGGGCATCAACCTTCTAAGTTAAAGGATTTGGAGCAAGTCTGTTCCCAAGTAACTATAAGCTCCTGGATGCACACTACCAGACTTGCTTCAAAAGCTGGGTCTGACCACTTTTTAGCTCAGGGCTATTCCAGGAAAAATTGTATGGGGGGGTTGGAAGGCACTTTTATTTTTACCCCACCACCCATACATTTTTAATTACCTTCTACCCCACCCCCCATCAATTTAAAATTGCTTTTGATACAACCACCCATCTAAATTTAAAAAAAAAAATGTGTCACACATATATATGCAATAAAATTTCATGTACTTTTTTCAGGTCTTGTAATTTATCTGACTTCGAATGAGTGTTGGGTTTTGACATCTATCCAACCAGGGCCTGTTTTACAAAAGAACTTATGACTAAGATCAAAATGTTATTATGCAAATAAATTTCTTTTTTGCATTACTTTAAATATGTTTTAAATCTTTTTGAAAAAAAAAAAGATAGTTTTATGCGAACAATTTTTAACAGAAACATAAGTTTTGTAAGCTTTTATGAACAACTAAAGTTTTTTACTCTTAGTAATAAGTTTTTTTGTAAAACAGTTCCCCGTGTTCCTGCTACATGTACAGCTTAAAAAAAATATGTTCCTTTAGGCCTATGATACACACCACTGAAAGCCTTTATTATAGTGATTTGTATATCTGTTCTGATGCATGACTTTGTAGTCTGTAAAGCTTAGGTAAAGCTTTTACAAGTATGTATACACATGTACTAGTAGAAATGACATTCCTACAATTAATTAAAATTAATATTGTAAATTATAGCCTAGCTATCCTTAACAATTGTTGTTCACCTTGTTCATAACAAAATGATTCCTGCTTTTTTTTTTTGGTGGTGGTGGTGGGGGGGGGGGTACTAAACTTCTATAGGCAGTGTCTGTGAAGTGAAAACTTTGATAAAAAAAATATATTTAATGAATTCTAAATCCCATCTAACAACTTAGACCATTGGGGCATACAAGTTCGACAAGTAACACTTTACAGGTTAAGGACTGGCATGTTTTTGACATAATATATTTCATATTGTTTTCAAACTCATATCTCATCTTCCTTTTACTCTGTATGTGGAGTAAAGTAAAATATTTGACTTGCAAACTCCGTAGTCATGCTCTAAAACGTTCATTATCAGATACGTTTTTTTCTACTTTCGGTTTAAAATAAAACGATCTTTCTGATTGTTTCTAATATAATTCAATTTACCAATGTAATCATGTTTGATTAAACTGGCGAAAAGAAACTGGACCAGGGAGTCCAAAGCACAACTAATCCGTTTTCCAATCCCCCACTGTCATTGCAGTCACAGTTGCACATGCTTTTATAGTTATCTGCCCTTGTTTCCGTTTTGTTCGATTCTACTTTCACTTTCAATGTAAACACACTTTACAACTGTTTAGGACGAAAATATCAGTATTTACCGATTTATACAAAATGAGAGGAAAGAAGTACTTTGCACTTGATTATTTGTGAGGGTAAATACAACCACCCATCTAAAAATATATCGAGTGAGGACAACCACCCATACAAATTTAATTGCTCCAGACCCACTACCCATACAAAAATATATGAAGTGCCGTCCAACCCTCCCGTACATTTTTTCCTGGAATAGCCCTCACCTGAGTATTTGGCTCAGCATTTTTCTGATCAAATTTGTCCATTGTTTGTTGTCATCATAGTCTTCATTGTGGTGGAGACAGTCATCATAAACTTCACAATTTCATCTTTCTCTTCAGAACTACTGGGTCATTTTCAACCAAACTTAGCACAAAGTAGATCCCTGGGTAAAAGGTATTCAAGTTTGTTCAATTGAAGGGCCATGTCCCCTTCAAAGGGAAAAATTGGGTGGGGTCATATAAAAAATCTTCTGCTCAAGAACCACTTGGCTAGAAAAGATGAAAATTCAGTGAAAACTTTCTGACGTAGTTTAATTTCAAGATTTTTCATTAACCCCAAGGGTAAGGTGGGGCCACAAGAGACGAGACAATCAAAAGTTTTACATAGGAACAGAAAGGAAAAATCAGGTACTGCCATAAAATAAAATAAAATGGCATAACTCTTGTCATATTAATATAGAAGCTTAGGAGTAAATATTATTAGAAAAGAAATCTTTAAAAAAAACTTCTTCAGAAGAACAGTAAAGGCAAGATTAGTCATATAAATATGGAAGCATCCTCAGGTAGTGTAGATTCAAGTTTGTTCACATCCTGGCCCCTGGGGATAGGGTGGGGCCACAAAAGGAGATCAAAGTTTTAGATAAGAATATGTTGAAAAAATCTTTAGAATTTTTCCTCTCTTAAGTGATAGTAAAGAGAGTAGATAGCAATGGCATATACCGGTACAGGAAAGTTTATGAGTTGTTGTTGATTACCTATTTTGTTGATCCCTGATCATCCTTTTTGTCTTGTTTTTGGGTTTCAGTTTATTCTGTGTTATTTATTATTTACCATTCTATGGATGCTTTACAGGTTAAGTGACCAACAAGGCCCATAGGCCTCGTGTTTCTAGTGAAGGTGGAGGTTTTTTTTTTTATAAGCACATGTAGTATGGTAAAGTTGGTACTTATGGATGTAATTTTAAAATCATAATACTTCTGTAATCCTAACTGATGAATGTTGAAAAAAAAATAGGAATGTCGTCCAGTTTGTCTGAATGTTGTCAAAACACCTAGAAGAATTGAAATGATTTTAATGAATTGTAGAATGTCCATTGGATTGGGTAGTACCACCAGTGATTCCATTCCAAAATGTGAAGTGTGCTCTAACAGAGAACTGTACCAGGATTGACTGTTGTGTGGACTTTAGTCTTCTCAACCTTCAGCTTCACTTCTTCCTCCATTTTGACAGGTGTAATTATGTCATCTCTGGTGGAATAGAGAAGAAAACCTTCTCATATGGACTACTGGATTTCAACAACTTTTGGGGTAAAACTGATTACAAATTGGATTTATGTTCTTATTTGTTTCACTCAAACGAACATAAAACATCTATGAAATAAACACAAACTTCTGAAGTAGGATGTGAAGCACTCTGAAAGTTCAGTTTAATTATTTCGTAAACTCAGTACACATTATCATTGTCTTTTTCTAATGTCTGCATGCATGTATCTCCAAATTCTACAAAATAGAAAATAATAAATTTACTACAAAGTATAAATCTACAATATTCAAAATGTAGCAATGGGCAGGTGGGTGGGACCTATAAGACTGCATGCACAAAACAGAGCCTTGGAATGGCTTTCCCTAAACAAAATTTCTTTCATGGTCACTAATAGCCTGTGCTAGGAATATTTTTGTCACCTGACTAGGTTACAATTCTAATGGCCAATAGACGATGAGAATAAACAAACACAAACATGTGTTTGAGTAACTTTATTTAACACATAACATTGTTTTACATAGAAAAAGAAGGGGGGGGGGGTAAAAATGCAATAACAAATTCAATTAATATGTAGGAAACTAAAATGCATGTACTTCTTTTTGGTTGCATTTAAATGACACGTAGAGTTTTTTTTTTTTAAAGTCAATCTACTGCATGCATGTTTAAGTTATTAAGTTACCAACAAATTGGTAAATAAACATGTTAAAAGACTACATGTGTTAACTTTTGGTTGCAGTGGTTTTTCAAACTCTAAAAATAAAATAAAATAGAAAAAAAACTGATTAATATCTACTTAAAAATTGACAATATCTCAAAATAAATTATGTTACATAGTTGCATATTAATTTAAACATTTATAAATTAAAACACAAGAATAAAAATTGATTGATGTAAAATTTTTAAGCATACTTATTTTGAGGAGTATTCAAGATTAATGACACGATATTACATTCAGACTGGACAATAATATATTGCTCCCATTATACCTGTGTACTAATTACTGTTGCCCCATTATAATAAAACCAAACTTTGAGGAAGATCGAGACCCACGTTTTTTATTGTGTGTGTATGTATCTTTTTTGATGTTTTTAGGTCACCTGAGTCACTCAGGTGACCTATTGCTATCCGTTTTCGTCCGTCGTCGTGCATCGTCCGTCGTGCGTTGTGCGTCGTGTGTTAACATTTGAACATTTTCAGCTTCTTCTCTAAAACCGCTGAACCAATTTCAGCCAATTTTGGCATATGGCATCTATGTGTGAAGGGGAACAAAATTTGTGAATTTCATGGTCCCTGCCCCCCTGGGGCCTGAGGGGTGGGGCTAAAACCACCAAAATTAATGCAATTTTTAAAAATCTTCTTCTTTACTCCTGGACAACAAGGGGTCAAACTGTTGGCATGATTGTAATAAGCATTGAGCCCTCTACCAAAATTGTGAAATTCATGGCCCCAGGGTCAGGGGTTCTGGTGCTAGGGCGGGGCTATATAGATCATATAGTGAAAGTGCATTATTTCTTTGAAAATCTTCTTCTCTACTCCTGGGTATTATTGAAACAAATTGAATACATAGTTATGATAAGCAAGGGTGACTCTACCAAAATTGTGAAATTCATGGCCCCAGGGTCAGGGGTTCTGGTGCTAGGGCGGGGCTATATAGATCATATTGTGAAAGTGCATTATTTCTTTGAAAATCTTCTTCTCTACTCCTGGGTATTATTGAAACATATTGAATACATAGTTATGATAAGCAAGGGTGACTCTACCAAAATTGTGAAATTCATGGCCCCAGGGTCAGGGGTTCTGGTGAAAAGGTGGGGGGGGGGCTCTATTGATTATATGGTGAGAAAGCAAAATTTCTTTGAAAATCTTCTTCTCTACTCCTGGTTATTATTTAAACAAATTGAATACATAGTTATGATTAGCAAGAGTGACTGTACCAAAATTGTGAAATTCATTGCCCCAGGGTAAGGGGTTCTGGTGCTAGGGCAGGGCTATATAGATCATATTGTGAAAGTGCATTATTTCTTTGAAAATCCTCTTCTCTGCCCCTGGGTATTATTTAAACAAATTAAATACATAGTTATGATATGCAAGGATGCCTCTTCCAAAATTGTGAATTTCATGGCCCCAGGATCAAGGGTTCTGGTGAAAAGGGGGGGGGGGCTCTATTGATTATATGGTGAGAAAGCAAAATTTCTTTGAAAATCTTCTTCTCAACTCCTGGGTATTAATTAAACAAGTTAAATACATAGTTATGATAGGCTGACTCTACCAAATTTGTGAAATTCATGTCCCCAGGGTCAAGGGTTCTGGTGAAAAGGGGGGGGGGCTCTATTGATTATATAGTGAAAAAGCAAAATTTCTTTGAAAATCTTCTTCTCTACTCCTGGTTATTATTTAAACAAATTGAATACATTGTTATGATAGGATGCCTCTTCCAAAATTGTTAAATTCATGGCCCCAGGGACAGGGGTTCTGGTGCTAGGGTGGGGCTATATAGATCATATAGTGAAGGTGAATTATTTCTTTGAGAATTTCTTCTTTGAGAATCTTCTTCTCTGCCCCTGGGTATTATTTAAATAAACTAAATACATTGTTATGATATGCAAGGATGCCTCTTCCAAAATTGTGAATTTCAGGCTCCCAGGATCAAGGGTTCTGGGGAAAAAGGGGGGGGGGGCTCTATTGATTATATAGCGAAAAAGCAAAATTTCTTTGAAAATATTCTGGTTAAAAAGCAAAGAAGCTAAGTGTATAGTTATGATGAGCAAGAGTGCTTCTTCCAGAGTAGTGAATTTCATGACCCCTTGGGTCGGATGTGCTGGTGTAAGGGTGGGGCTCTTGATAATATAGTGAAAATGCATTAATTCTATTAAATAATCCTGTCTGCTCTTAGTGTTAAGCAGACAAACAAAGTGATTACTTATGATGAGCAAACTTCTGGTCCCAGGGTGAGAGGCTCTGGTGTTTCTCAGTGGGGAGAAGGGGGGGGGGTGCTCTATTGATAATATAGTGAATCTGTAGTAAAAATGCATTATTTCTTTAAAAATTTTCTCTGCACCTGGGCATATCAGAGGCAAAAAGAGTAAAAGTTTTAATAAGGAAGGGTATTTTTACCATATTTTTGAACATCTGGACCATTTGTTCAAGTGTTCTGGTCCTGTCCAGGGCTCTATTAATTTGTATTCTACTGAGAGGAGTTATTCCCCTTTGCCATTTACTTTTGATAATTAATCACTGTAAATAATGTACTTGAAAGGTTAATAGAATAGGAGAATTATGCAAGAATTGTTATTGTATAATACAAAAAGTACTTTCTTAGTTTTAATGATCAGGTAGACATGTAAGTAGTAGATAAATAAAAATCAGACAAAAATAACTTGTCTTATGAAATGTTCATCAAAGACCAAGAGAGGCCAATGTAAGAGATTTCAACAAGGAATGAAGCACTGATAGTTTGTTAATATACTTATGGTGAGAGTGATAAATGGGGAAGAGATTAGAACCTAATTTGTGAACTGTTAATGAATACTAGACTAATTATTTTGTTGATCCTGATCACCCTATTTTTCTTGCTTTTGGGCAACAAAGGTTCACCTTTTAGTTCATTTTATACTCTATGGATTCTCTAAATTGTTGTATGATACTCAGGTGACCGTTAAGGCCCTTGGGCCTCTTGTTTGTTTTTATATTTTATTTTAAAAAAACAAACAATACGAACAAGTTTGATATTTTTTAATAATGATTTCCTGTATTTTAAAGGCAAAGAAGTGGAGTTCAACATTTTAAATATTGTGCAACTGAAGTAAGTTTATAGAAACAATAAGAAATAGAATTGAAAATGAATAAGAATATTCAAGACATGATTTAATAATAAATTGAGAAAACCAGCTTTCTTAATTTTCTAAGGCAGTCAGTGATTTACAGAAAATGCTGTCTTTTGATCAAGGTTTATGGCCAATCAGTTACCAGTATCAAAGAAATATATCATAGATATGAGTCTTGCTATATGCCTGGAACCAAATAAGTGTGAATTTGATGCATCTATTTTCCATGAAACTCTTCTTCCAATGCTTGAATGTGATCTTTCAATGGGTTTTAAATCAAGAGGTAGGTTTAAAAATTATTACTGCAAATTACAAGGACTGAAATCCTTCACCAGAATGTTTTAAGACCCGAACTTATTTCCTTCTATTAGGATTTTCTCTGACAAAGTGGATGAATGAGCAAGGATTGTCACTGGAGGGAAGTCTGTCTACAGCTTTGTCCAACTCTCTGTTCAAGTTGCTGGGTATTGATTCATTCATGAAAGAGGAATCCTGTTCTCGTTCAGAGCCACCTTACAGTATTAACAGGTTACAGAAAGATGGCTGGTCTTCAGGTAATGTATATCTGAGAGCAAAAATATTCTTGAAATAATGAGTGTACAATGTATGTAAAATAATTATACCCATGCAAACAAAGTTAGAATTATTTAAATTTTTTTTCTTCAAATTTTGTAGAATTAGATTCAGTTTGAATTTGTGCTTCATGTATTTTCAGATTGATTTATCAAAATTTGAAACAGTTATGTCTTTGTAACGGTTATAAACCAAAAACTGTCCATTATGTCAGAAATTAGACAGTCCGAGGCACGTTAGCACTAAGGAGTGTCTAATATCTGACATAATGGTCAGTTTGAGGTGGATAACTTAATTAAAACATTTCACCAATATTGAACACTCCCATTGTTAACTTATTGGACAGTTACAGGTAAACTAGTCTCACTCTGCTTGGATGACGTAGCCTGACACTCTTCACTATTCTGGGAATGTTCCACGTATCAATTAATGTGAAATGAATAAAAATGAATGTTGAATCATGACATTCAGTTTTCTGTGGATTCAATGGGATTATTTTATTAAATTGTAAATATTCATTTACCGTATTTGGCTGAATATAATACGCACTTTTTTACCAAAATAATTTTCTGTGAGAAAGGGGTGCGTATTTTACACCACAATGGGATTTTGATAGGTTTTTCCTTCATGTGAAACACGGCTATCATACGCACATACCTTAGTATTACCTAGAGACTTATGCAATTTCTTGCTATTTATCGCCGTACTTAAAACTTCGGAAAGTTATTGTTGGAATGTAGGCTTGTTAAAAATGTTATATTTATAACCTTGTGATAGTTAAACTAAATTTAAAAGCAAGTTAAAATTAATTTGAGCTGCATGTCTCCGTGTAGGCCGCCATTAACGATGTTATTTATAGATGTTCACACATTCCTTTGCCACGTGCTTCCGTAATCATAGTACACATGTACCTAATCAGTCAGACGATCGGTCAAAAAAGTAATAAGTCATTTTTTAATGAAATACAATAAAATAAAATTTATTTTAGGTTTTAAATAACTGAGTGAAAATTCATTTCAACATATACCCCCCTCTATACGTCCCAATGAATGGAAGCCAATGTTGTGAACACGTGCGCTTGTCACTTGATAATCAGCTGATAATTAACCCTCAACACCCCTCCAGGCAATGAAATTGTTTACCGACTCCAAAGCATTGTTTTTACAGTTAGAGCACTGATTATTTACTGCACATATTAATGGCTTTGATTATTTTCTATGTTAAAAATCGGCGGTTGGTTTATGATCTTTCATATGTATAAGCGTGTGTTGATTACGACACATTAAACAGTTAAACGCTTGTTAAATGTAATTTTACTTTATCTTATATCGGTCTCGTGTTAAAATGATTGAGAGTTTAAAAAGGAAATATAAAGTATGTTGAAACTTAAGTGTTATCATTTACTCGTGCTCTGTAGAAAATAAGATATCCACGAAGATTACCTCGATGTATGAAAACACATATCCCACCTTTGTACATCATTTTTCACAGCTTTGGAGGTGTGTTGATAACTACACTTTACACGCTTGTTAAATTTTGATTTTATTTTTATAACAGCAGCTATTTATTTAATTAATTAATTTCAAGTTTAAAAGAGGAAAATCGTAGTCTATGAATACTCTGATGTTGCAATATCGCTTGCCCTATTAAATTTACATAATTTTCAACATAATTACCTTAACCTAAAAATAAATGTGACAACTGTAAAATTTGCAACAATATCTCGTGCTTTGTTGAAATAAAATTATTTCCACAAAGAATAATTAGAATACGGCGACGTATAATTTCAATATCACCGTATGCTAAAAAATAATAATAAACTCTGTTAATACTTTAATGCAACATTATCTTGTGCTTTGTTAAAATAAATAATTTCCTCCAGATTGCCGCGATATAGAAAGTCAAGATTAAGAAATAAAAACGCATTTGAATAAAATATCGTGTTCTGTAGATTTTCGGCACTTTATCTCCGCGCCGATTTTCATAGCAAATTACCCCGATTTTCACAAGTTCAGAACACCGCTTGGTAAAATTTTCTGCTGCGTATAATACAACCGAACTGTGTTTTTTTCCCCCAGTTTCAGGCTCAAAAAGGGGGGTGCGTATTTTACACCAATGCGTATTATATTCGGCCAAATACGGTACACTGCTAATTTCCTACATTGCTCATTTTATGTTCTTTGGGCCATGACATTTTGAGGCTTGGACTTTGGGTGGTTTTCTTTTTTGTACTCAATACAAAGATTGTCCTCGACGAAAGGTGGTACAGCTTTCAACCATATATATTGTTTTTCAACAAGATCAGGTCATGGAAATTTGCAGTATAATTTTTATCAAGATGACAAAGTTCTTTCCTAACCTAAAGATTAGACTAAGCCCTTTTTAAGGCCCCATGGGAGATGTTAGTCCTGTTATGACAGTACTTAGGCTCCAATGAGCCAAGCTTTCATATGTATTTGAAATGCATGGCGATAACAAACAGTATTCAAGCTCAAAAGTCCATTAAACAGTACAAATTTTGGAGCAGAGCAAACACGGACCTCTAAAACATCAGAGGTGGGATCAGGTGCCATGGAGGAGTGAGCTTTATTTATGAAATTGCTTTAATCATAATTAAGTATGGACCTGAATTGGCTTTTAATGGCAGGAAAGATGCTAAAATATAATTACTGCATAAATAAGTACATTTACAGTAACATTGAAGAGGTCATGCAAAATACATCAAACAGGACAAATTATTGCCAATGAGTAAAGTATACATTGAAAACTTGAAAGGTCATGCAAAATACATGTACTTTAAACAGGATCATGAAGTATTGCTACACTGTAGTAATCTTTTTTGCATTGTAATTGTTCCTGTATGCAATATTTATTACAATTTTTGATAAAAACATACCATTTTGTGTTTGAAAATTATTTGACCATCTTATGAATGTCTATAATGACAAAATTATAGATATGCTAACTGGAATAAACTTCCATTGATAATCTACGTATAAAGTGTTAAATGTATTTACATATACATGCAAGTCTTGATTCAGATACTATATTTCATAGATTCATAAAGACTGGTGAATGTTCTGAAAGCATATAATTGAACATTGAATTCATTTCTCACTTATAGGTGACATTCATCAAGATGCAAAGCTCTTTTATATTTGATTACCCCTTTCTAACTTTATTGTATATATTGCTTTTAGAATGTCCAGTGCATTTACCAATCTCAAAGTTAAGAGGAACAGCATCTTGTAACATTAAGGAGTCCTGCACTGCTGTATCTTGTTGTATAGAAGTGGGCAAAATAGGGAGGACATTTGAAGTGGAACTTGACATTGATTTTTGTAACCAGAAAATAACATTTGGGATTGAGAAACTGACGGAAACCCTCTCTTTACAGCTCTTTGAATTTGGTAAGTCATTTAGCAATTTATTATTAGGGCCTCACATGAAATGGAGGAGCCATATAGAAATCACACTATCTGCCTTTCTATCTGTCAGTCTGTCCTGCAATCATGTCCAGGCTATAACTTTGTAATGGAGAATCGTAAGAAAGGTGTGTTATGACCCTAAGGCAATTTTCTCTTGGAAGTTCAAGGTCTCTGGCAGAAAAAGTATAAAGTTCATGTCCGTCTACAACTTCCTAATGGAGAAACATTGGAAGTTCTTACCTCTAACAAAGATTGTTTATGATACGAAGTTATGTCATGCCCTTGGTCTAAGGTCATTTGATCAAGTTCAGGGTCACTCTTATGAAAATGCTTAGTTTTCTGACCATATCTTGTAAAGGAGAAAACTAGAGACTCAACTTACCACAATTATTGCTTATGACCTGAGGGTATGTACTGACCTTGACCCAAGGTCATTCCAGCAAGTTCAAGTTACTGGCTTGAAAAGCATGTAATTCATGTCCGATCTATGATTCTCAAATGGAGCCTATTTGGATGTTCATACTTGACACAAACTATTCTTTGACGTAAGGATTTGTCATGATGACCCAAAGTCATTTTGTTAAGTCCAAGTTCACTGGCAGAAAAAGTGTTGAATTTGCATCTGGTTTATAACTTTCTAATGGAAAAACATTGTAAGTTTATACTTCACACAAATATTACCTATATCTTAAAAGTGTGTCATGATCTTGAACCATGGTCATTCTGGCAAGTTCAAGGTCACCAACAAAGAAGTATAAAATTTTGTCCTCTTCTTTACTCCTGAATGGATAAATGTTGGGAAGTTAAAACTTCAAAGAAAGATTATTTGTGAGCTGATGGTATTTTATGACATTGACCAAGGTCATTGAAGCAAGTTCAAGGTCACTGGTAGAAAAAAATGTTTTATTCATTTGTACATAAATCTTTACAATAATCTTGTAAGTCTTGCCTTGGCATATGGACATGAGAGCCGTATGGACTGCAAAAAATGTAAGTGTTCCCAGACCAACTCCAGGATCATGCATAGTTTAATTAACATTAAATTATCATTAAGGACAAAGTATGGTAAAAGCCGATTCTGGCCCCTCATTTGATGTAAAAATCAGAACACAGTTAAAACTGTGATAGTTTGTGGTTAAGAACATAAAATCATGCTTATTTTAAAACCAGCACTTATTTTGATTCAGAGCTTTCACTGAGGCCACAAGAGGATGCAGAAGTAGGACATTTTCCCGAATTTCCTCAATTCTGGTGGAATTTTGTCAAATTTGAGATACTTTTCAGTTTAGGAAACTTAGAGCACATGCTTGCCTTTCTGAGATTTTCATACACCAGATGCATCTGATACTAATGTATGACATAATTTAAGTATGTAAATTTGGTAGATAGGCAAGCTTGTGCTCTATGTTTTCTGAAACAAAATGTGCTGTAAAATCGATGAAAATTTGCATAAAAATGAAAAAATTCGGGAAAAATTCGGAAATTGACATATTTTCTGACCTTCCTGTGACCTTTGTGTATCCCATAACTTGGAACCAACACTCATTTTTTGGCAGGGGTGTCAACAGGTTTTTATTGATAAACTGTTGCATCATTCTAAAAGACACCCCCAATCCAGGGTCCAAAAGGGGTCTTAGCCTATCTTGTCCTTTAGAATGCATAATGTCTTTGAGAATCTTAAGCATCAACCAAAAAAAGCCTTTCAAGTACATCTTTTCTCCCAGAAGTATTTTAAATTCATATTGGTGAAGCTATAGTCTCATCAAAGGTTTTTGGTTTCATTAGCTCTGGCATGGTGGATTTTTTTTCTGTTTAATCATCAATTTTTAAAGTGGGTTTAAGATTAAGACAATATTTATATAATAGTGTTTTGTTTTGCATGCACTATGCCTAAATAGTAGTCAGGGTTTGACACATAGTGCACGAGCCGGAGGCGAGTGCACTTTGTGTCAGTCCCTGACTACAATTTAGGCATAGTGCATGCAAAGCACAACACTATTGTTATTATTATGCTGACTGTCGTATAAAACCGACAATATTTTCTCCATTTCTAAAGTTTCATCTCCTCTTACAAACATGTTTTTACAACCCTATTATGACATCAAGTTGTGCTACATGTACGTCATAATCTTTTTTTTCTTAATTTTGAGTGTTCATGTAATAAGGTGTTATGTACAGAGAGTTTCATAGAATTTTAGTTGAGTGAAGGTAAAGATGTTGCAAGAAACTATTTAAGAAAAATTATTGTTGTTTATTTTTTTCTTTAAGTATCAAATATTTGAAACTAAGTTTATATACATGTAAATCAAAATACACAGTTATAGATAATGGCGTCCGTGGCTTAATGGGTAACATGTGGGACTGACAATCTCGGGGTCGTGAGTTCAGTCCCCAATGTGGGCATTGTCGGATTTTCTTTAATTAAAGAAGCCGTGCACTATTTCAGCATAGTATGCTTATGCTATATAAATCCTTAGAACACTATGCGAAAATGGTTGGGTATTATATAGACACAAATAATTTCTTGTATAGAGTATACAATATGAAAAAGAATGAATTATTTATATCTTACTAGGTCTTTACCTCCTTTAGGCAATTTATTGCAGTGGATTTATCTTTTGCAGGTACAAGAAAGGAGATGGTAATAATGGGAGTTGTCAAACTTGGGTATGTATCGTACTGTTTTGTATTGGTTGTGTTGCGAGAGAAAGAGCAAGATTCACTTAGGATCTTTTTTGGCCATGTGAATTTCTGAAAATCAAAACAGCTGAATTTTAGTTGACAATGCATTAAATATTACTTGAACACTTGTTGACTATATCTATTGAAAGTGACCCCCTGGGGTAGGGCAGGGCCACAACTGGGTATCAGTTATACTAGGGGTGATCAAAAAGTTTGTGAACTATCTCTGTATCTAAATAACCAGAATTCAGAACAGAATGAAATTTGACATACATTTCAGAAATAAACAACATTATTCAGTGAACACAGCGTTATGAATAGCAATTGCTAGGGATGTAATTTTAACCATTAAGTTTACAATATGTTTTAAAGTCACGGGCAGTGAAAATCACTTCATAATGTAAGCGTCAATTTGTTATAAGCTTGTTTTACTGTATATAGGTTTAATATCATTAAAAATCTTCTTCTTAAGAAAAGGAAGGATATGATTAGTCATATTACTAAAGAAGAATCCTCAGGTAATGTAGATTCAAGTTTCAAATTATGTCCCTTGGGGATAGGGTGGGGCCACAATAAAAGTTTTATCTTTTACATAGAAATATATAGGGAAAAATCTTTTTAAGCTGTGATTACTCAAAGAAAAGTAGAAAAAAAAGGTCAGTAAATATAGATTCAAGTTTGTTGAAATCATGCCCCCCCCCCCCCCCACTTGGGGGGGGTAAGTTTGGACCACTTACATATATTTAAACTTCTTTGATACTGAACTTATTTCTGCTTTTCTGTAGCCAGTGCTCAGGTGAGCAATGTGGCCTATGGGCCTCTTGTTATTTTTTTTGGATTGAGGGTGTCTGCACATATTTTAATTCTTTGCAACGCCTGTTTTCCAATACATATATAGGACCTCAAGGTAATGTTTAGGATGGGAAATGAATCAGCATTAAGTTTTTATTTTGTATTGATATTTGAAATGGGACTAAGGTGTTAGTCCATTTAACAATTGATATATGGACAAGGCATCCATTTATATAACATTTTTTGTAGCTTTACTGTGTGGGACAATTATGGTGAAGGAGTGTATGTTGTGTCTGCCAATGTATCTATCTGTCTAGAGGATGGTGGAGATTGTTTGATTAATATTGACATTCTCAATCAAGCCAAACTACCTAAGCAATCATGCATATGGGAGACAAAGTTTCATACTGCTGGTATGTTGTTTTGTTGTTGTTTTTTTTATGTAAAATATATATATTTTTAGAATTGTTTTGTTGTGTTTTATGTTTTTATGAATGTTTATGAATAAACATTGAGCGAAAAAAAGTTATTCATGGGAATTCTTTGAATTCAATGACTTTTCACCCATGGATTTCTCTTGCACTATGAACCATGTTTGTTAAAAGGAAAAAAGGTTCTTGGTCATGGTTTTTAGCTCACCTGAGCTTTTCTGATCAAAATGTTTCTGTTGTCTGTCGTCGTCATTGTCGTCGTAAACTTTTCACATTTTCATCTTCTTCTGAAGAACCACTAGGCCAATTTCTACCAAATTTGCCACAAAGAATCCTTGGGTAGAGGGGATTCAAGTTTGTTCAAATGAAGGGCCACGCCTTCATCCAAGGGGAGATAATTATGATTTTTGTGAAAAATTAATGGCATCATTTAAAAATCTTCTTCCCAAGAGCCACTGTGCTTGAAAGTATGAAACTTATGTGGAATCATTGTGAGATAGTGTAGATTCAAGTTTGTTCAAATCATGACCCCTGGGGGTAGGGTGGGGCCACAATGGGTGATCAAAGTTATACAAAAGAATATAAAGGATATATCAATAAAAATATTCTTCTCAATAATAGCAAGGCTATGATTAGTCATATTAATTCAGAAGCATCTTCAGGTAGTGCAGATTCAAGTGTATACAACTCATATCCCCAGGTGTAGGGCAAACATATAGGAAAAATTTTGGAAAAATCTACTTAAGGCATGATTAGTCAAAGAAATATTGAATCCTCAGGTAAAGTAGATTCAAGTTTGTTTAGATCATTAATTTGCAAATATTCCCATGTTGTGATGATCATTTATTTTTATTTTTGACCTTGGGGTTAATGTGGGGGCTAAAATCATAGAACTAATTTTACATAATGCATGTATACATGAAAAAGAATTCTCCCTTAAACCAGGGTCATGTTATTCATTTATGATATTGAAGAATCTCCGTGTTGTTTGTATTAAGAGACCCCTTAGAATTAAGGTGAAGCCACAACATGGGATCTCAATTTCTCATAAGAATAAAGAGGATAAAAAACTTCTCTCGTGTTCATTTTCAAGTACTGTGTACAGGGTCTTTTTTTTTTTTTAATTTTTATCTGTGTTATTTTGGCTCTATAACATTTGCATATGATTTTTCCCTGTTTAAAATGTTCTCCAACAAGGTTGTGGTAAGAGAAATAAATGGTCTATGTTAATTTACTATGTTTTGAATTCGCCAACTGACAATGAGGGTGAACATAAGAAAAAAAATAGAATGGGCCGCAAGTTTCTCTGTAAACAGAAATTACAATCTTCTACATCCAAATCCCATTAGAGATAAGAATCTCTCAGTAGAACTCTTAGTGACTGCATGGTCAGTTTTCTAGTTACTGCAGTATATCTTCCATTAGGATAACTAGGTTTTTCTCTTTTTTTTCCTCCTCCAAATCTAAAAATTATTGTTTTGTAACTGTTTTGTTTTTAGGTTTTTCTCTAAGGCAATTTATGAAGAACAAGGCATTGGGGAGTTTTGATGACATTCAAGGCCTGGCCTTAGAGGAACTCAAAGAAGAACTTGGACTTCCTCAGTTTTTATCCAACCCAACTTGCTCTTTGTCTAGTGCAATATACCAACCTTCAAAAGATGGAATTAGAAATGGTAAGGAATTTGAGTGTCTGTCATTGTACATCATCCATTTTGAACATTTTTATATTAAGTGAAGTTTTAAATTTCAATAAAGTTTTAGATGTAACATATATTGAAAAATTGGAACAAACCTAATGAATTTTGTAGTCCTCTGCTCCTCTCACCCCATGACGAGGGGTCATGGGACAAGAACCATAGAAATTTATACAATCTTCAAAAATCATCTGTTCTCCTTGACATCTTGGGAGGCCAATTTTTTGCATATTTTAGTATAATTAGCAGTTCATCATGTACCAAATTTGCCAAAGTCATGAACATTTTGTCTTAGGGTTCAGGCCAAAAACAGGTCATTTATTGAAAATTAAATGTATAAAAACTTAGAACATCTTCTTTACCATGGACATCTAGCAGCAAACTGTAAGATTAAAGTGAGCAGCTATCCCTCTACAAAAATTGTAAATTTCATGTTGTCTTAGCCCTTGCAGGTCTTTAGGTGGAGTTAAGTTAATGAGCTCACTTTGATCTCAATCTCACATTTACTAAAGGAATTGATAGTGGAAAAAGATCAAAAGTGAGTTTATCTAAGTTTTATGGCCCTGGAGCCAAGGAATGGATCAGTTGGCTACATACCGTATTTGGCTGAATATAATACGCACTTCTTCCCCAAAATAATTTTCTGGGAGAAAGGGGTGCGTATTTTACACCACAATGGGATTTAGATAGGTTTTTCTTTCATGTGAAACACGGCTATCATACGCACATACCGTAGTATTACCTAGAGACTTGTGCAATTTCTTGCTGTTTATCGCCGTATTTAAAACTTTGGAAAGTTATTGTTGGAATGTAGACTTGTTAAAAATGTTATATTTATAACCTTTTGATAGTTAAATTAGATTTAAAAGCAAGTTAAAATTAATTTGAGATGCATGTTTATCGTCTCCGTGTAGGCCGCCATTAACGATATTATTTATAGATGTTCACACATTCCTTTGCCACGTGCTTCCGTAATCATAGTGCACATGTACCTAATCAGTCAGACACTCGGTCAAAAAAGTAATAAGTCATTTTTTAATGAAATAAAATAAAATAAAATTTATTTTAGGTTTTAAATAACTCGGTGAAAATTCATTTCAACATAAACACCCCTCTATACGTCCCAATGAATGGAAGCCAATGTTGTGAACACGTGCGCTTGTCACTTGATAATTACCCTTCAACACCCCTCCAGGCAATTGAATTGTTAACCGACTCCAAAGCATTGTTTTTACAGTTAGAGCACTGATTATTTACCGCCCTTATTAATTGCTTTGATTATTTTCTTTGTTAAAAATCGGGGGTTGGATTATGATCTTTCGTATGTATAAGCGTGTGTTGATTACGACACATTAAACAGTTAAACGCATGTTAAATGTAATTTTTCTTTATCTTATATCGGCCTCGTGTTAAAATGATTGAGAGTTAAGAAAAGGAAATATGAAGTATGTTGAAACTTGAGTGTTATCATTTACTCGTGCACTGTAGAAATTAAGATATTCACGAAGATTACCTCGATGTATGAAGACATATATCCCACCTTTGTTCATCATTTTTCACGGCTTTGGAGGTGTGTTGATAAACACACTTTATACGCTTTTTTAATTTTGATTTTATTTTTATAACATCAGCTGTTTATTTAATTAATTAATTTCAAGTTCAAAAGAGGAAAATCGTAGTCTATGAATACTTGAGGTTGCAATATCGCTTGCCCTGTTAAATTTTCATAATTTTCAACATGGTTACCTTAAACTAAAAATAAATATGACAACTGTTAAACTTGCAACAATATCTCGTGCTTTGTTGAAATAAAATTATTTCCACAAAGAATAGTTAGAATACGGCGACGTATAATTTCAATATCACCGTTTGCTAAAAAAAAAAAAAAATTAATCATAAACTCTGTTAAAACTTTAATGCAACATTATCTCGTGCTTTGTTAAAATAAATAATTTCCTCCAGATTGCCGCGATATGGAAAGTCAAGATTAAAAAATAAAAACGCATTTGAATAAAATATATCGTGTTCGGTAAATTTTCGGCACTTTATCTCCACACTGATTTTCATAGCAAATTACCGCGATTTTCAAAAGTTCAGAACACCGCTTGGTAAAATTTTCTGCTGCGTATAATACAACCGAACTGCGTTTTTTCCCCCTGTTTCAGGCTCAAAAAGGGGGGTGCGTATTTTACACCAATGCATATTATATTCGGCCAAATACGGTAATGAAAATTTATAACATGTACCCTTGAAAATTTTGTTATTTCTGAACAATTAGCAAGAAACAGATGCTGCTTTGAGCACTATGATTTTGATGCTTCAAGTGTGAATAAGTAACTGAGAAAAAAAACACCTTTATAAAAATATTTATATTTTAGAGTGTTCTGAACACCTTGGGATGTTGCCTTCACTTCCCTCCAACATGAGATGTGCTATGTCAGAGTCCTGTACTGGGATAGACTGTTGTATAGGAGCAGCACCAATTCATCACAACTTCCATACATATCTAGATATTGATCCCTGCAGTCTTAAGATGAAGTTTGGAATTGATGAATTTCAGTTTCAAATTTATTTGCAAGAATTTGAGTTTGGTGTTGAGAAAGATGTCAGACTGGCAAATGTTGTAAGAATGAGGTATGGCTGATGTTTAAAAAGGAGCATGCTTGTGTTTCATTGAATGTGTATTTAGTTACATTTTAAATAAAATTTTATGCTTCCTCTTGAAAAGGGGACATATTGCTTTGCACTGGTTTGTTGGTCTGTCATAAACCAAGTGTCTGCTCAATATCTTGAGAACCCTTTGCTGTACAGACATCAAACTTAGTATACTGGTATTCTCTAAGGGTAGATGACGTCCTATTGATTTTGAGGTCACAAGTTCAAAGGTCTAAGGCCAAATTTCTCTAGACATAGGAAGATATTGTCCATTCAATATCTTGAGAACCTTTGATAGACATCAAAATTTGTACATTGGTTCCCCATAAGAAGTAGATAACCCCTATTGATTTTGATGTTTTGGGGACACAAGTTCAAAGGTCAGACTGCATGGACATAGGAAGTCCTTGACTGCTTTAAAATATCTTGAGAACCCTTTGCTTGATAGACATCAAACTTTACACTGGTTTCCCTTAAGGAGTTGATGACCCCTATTGATTTGGAAATTACTAGGTCAAAGGTCAAACTGGACATAGGAAGAATTTGCATGACAGACATCAAACTTACTATACAAATCCCCCCTGAGAAATGGATGACCACTGTAGATTTTGAGGTTACAAGTCAAGGATCAGACTGCTCTCAACATAAGAAAATAGTGTTTGTTCAATATCTTGAGAACTCTTTGCTTGACAGACAACAAACTGGAATGTTGGTTCCCCTTAAAAAGTAGATTACCCTTATTGATGTTTAGGTCACAAGACCAAAGATCAAGGGTAAAACTGGACATCGGAATATATTGACTGCTCAGTATCTTGGGAACCTTTTCCTTGACAGACATCAAACCTGGAACACTTTTTCTCCTAAAAGAGTAACAACCCCTATAAATTTTATGGTCAAAGGTCAAGTTGCCCTTGACTAGTAGATAATCATTTTTTTTTCACTATCATTAGAGATATTCTAAATTTAAACTTGTTCCATTTTTAATATTGCCACAGGGGCCATATATGTTTTTCAAACATTTATTGTTTCAAAGCACTTTTTTATTCCATTGCCAGATTCACCAAAAAAAAAAAAGTTTTTGTATGCTTGTAGATTTACAGTATGGGATCTTACAGCAGAAGGCCAGTTTTTGATTAATTTTAGGACAAGCATTTGTTTTGAGACTCATCTCCTGTGTTTGTTGGATGTTTTAATCTTCAATGAACTGCGCTTACCAAAGAAAGACTGTGAATTTGGACAAAAAATTTCAAGTAAAAATTTTCATACTTAAGGAATGTAGTCTCTTTAAAAATAAATAGAGGATCTTCAATGCTTTGTAGTTGAATATGGAATTTATTTCACGAGTGGGGCAGTTTTTTTAAAATATTTTCACGAGTGCGAAGCACGAGTGAAAATATAAAAAAAAAATACTGCCATACTCGTGAAATAAATTCCACATCCAAGTACAAAACATTGAATTTTCTGTTTATTTCATTTTCTTTGATTTTTCCTTTGCCTCTGCCTTTTCTTAGCACAGTGTCATAGGCTGTGACATCATAGTTGAGCGGTTGAGATGTCATAGCTTAGCAATTGTGAGAATGAAAACATTGTAACATCGATTTAAGCAACATATTTAGGAAGAAATTGGCAGTTTTAGTCTCTATCATGACAGTTTAGTTACTATCTCTATCTTATGACAGACCAGAAATTATTTTTTACTTTGATATTCTTTCACAGTGTGAGAGAATATCACTTTGGTATCCTTTCACACTGTGAGAGAATATCACTTTTATTCAATAAATAAATCACAGTATTTCACTGTTGAAAATGTAATAAAAATGAATATATCTAAACAAATGGATTGGACTATTTAAGATATACTGAATTATCTGCAAAAGACCTTAAAATGTGTGACATCTTCCTATTGGTTTCAGCTATCTGATTTGATGTAGTCTCATCCTGGCTACAAGTTTTCAAGTAAATTACAGAATTAAGTAAATATTTCTCCCCTCAGATTTTTCATTGGATGGATGGAAGTCCTCCATGGGGTTAACAATGGATACACTAGCACCATCAGATACAGACAAACTGATGGAATACCTTGGAATAGCTGGATACCTGGGGAGAAATCAATGTAGTGTAGAAAGAGGAATGAATACAATCAATGGATGGGATGATGGTATTATATTTATTCCTTTTTTTCTGTCCTTTAAAGTAACCCAAGCTAAAGGATTAAGTGTACTTTTTCTGCTCAAAGACTGTCTTGGATCTTTTTGTGTCTGTTAACACTCTTGCTCCTGAAGCACAGGACCAATTTCAACCAAATGTACTGGAAAGAAAACTTAAATATGGGGGATTAAAGTTGATATAGTTGAAGAGCCAAGGGTAGATAAGCAATAAATGATAGAATCATGATGG
Organism: Saccostrea echinata; assembly: GCF_033153115.1. Lineage (NCBI taxonomy): Eukaryota > Metazoa > Mollusca > Bivalvia > Ostreida > Ostreidae > Saccostrea > Saccostrea echinata. Next base: position 4,021,149 of record NW_026889758.1, on the reverse strand, counting down.
ATATTTTTTAAATCCTTCTTTGAAAAACATTTGGGTCAGAAAATACAAATCTCTTGTGAAAGTTTCCGTATAAAGTGTATATTCATGCATGTTTGGATGAGGCTACAATAGAGGGACAAACTTTTACACAGGGATCAGTTTATAAGGAAAGTCTTTTTAAAAAATTTCATCTAAAGTAAAACAGCAAGAATTATCAGTAATCATATTAATATACAGTTGTTGATTCAGGATTTCTTGAATCATAATCCCTAACATTAGGTTGGTCCCTCAATGGGAATAAAATTTTTACTTGTATTCAAGAACAAGAAACAAATAATTTGTAAAACTGGTATTAAGGCATCATTTTCCTATACAGTAAAACATGCTTATAGTGAAGTGCCAGGATGACCAATTTTGAATCATTCATTATAAATGTAATTCTTTATATCCATGGAGTTCATAATTTATCTTTTAAAACTACAGGGAATGAAAATCACTTCGCTATAAGCCTGAATTCATTTTAAACATGTTCACTGTAACCATGTTTTACAGTTACCTGTACATATACATTGTTGAAACCATAGGTTTAAGTTTATGGCTAAAAAAGGAGTTTATTTAAGGTAGTCCTATTTGCAGGTTCTGAAAATCAGCTTTTCAGTAATTGAAAATGCTCACAAAAATGTCTCTGATTTCACATAGTAACATGAATTTACCCATGGAATTTCTTCAAAGTTCATCATTATTAGTTAATCATATTATATAGGGAAAATTATCAAATCTCAAATATATTTTCAGGAAATGTGAATAAAAACACCTGTTATTCATTTTCTAATTGAAAACTGATCAACAAATATAATTTAGGATAGAAAAATATAAGTACCCAGGCATTTGGAGAAAATTGCATCTTTTTTATGCTTGTACAGTATTTTAGTTCTTCTTTCTACTTCAATTGCCATATAATATATAGAGTACAAAGCTTGTGTTATCATTGCCAGACATCACATATCACATCTAATTTCATATCATGCTAATAAGCAGTGGTATCTAATGCTAGACTAAAGGAAATTCGATTTCCCTAAAAATGAATTCATTTTTTTTTTTCTTTTATGGGGTACAAATGTCAACTTTTAACAAGACCGTTTCTAAGACTTCAAAGAACCTTAAATCATATCAAAATGCATAAAATGAAAATTGTTGCACGAAAAGATCTCAATTTCAAGCTTCATTTTGAGCTTTTTCAAATAAAATAATAAATTTAAGAGTTATCCTTCCTGGCTGAGGATCGGATATCCTTAATATCTACAGTTTTAAGGAATAAAACATAACTTGGGTTTTCCCTTTAGCTTCTTGGTGTCCTATTTGTTAAACCAAGCAATTTTAATTCAGATTGTACCGTAATTTTTGGGGTATATGTCGATGGGGGTATATAGGTCGAAAGACTCATTTTTAGCTCTAATTTTTAAAAAAAATCCATAGATAGGATGAAAATCGGAACATAGGACGAGGCATTGTTCAGTGATTCATTTTGGTGTGCGTCCTGCGTAAATTATGCACAAATTTTGCTCAGGACGCATTATTGCAATAAATGTGCATCCCAATGGACGCAATAAATTTATAGAAGGACATGTACTATTTTAAATTAATTCGGTATAATCTGATTCAAAACTTGACCGATTGCATCATATCCACGTGCTAAGCGATATGTATGAACGATTTTAACAGGTATAAGGTTGCCAACAACAGGTCAGATTTCACAACTGCAGTTAAAAGCATATTTGAAAGTTAGTTAGCATAGTTCGATTATCACTGATTATGTCTATACCATGGAACGTTTCTGAAGCGAATACTATACCTTTGTTTTTAAGCTGTAACCTGTATCATTGGGTTTTTTTTTCTTTTCGTTTTTTCCTTACAAGCTAAGAAGTATAAAATTTAATCATTTTTATTTCTGACTATTTGACATTACTTCTTAAACTTTTTTTTACTTCATTCTGCTTCTCTGCATTTTATGACTGATACCATGTGTGAGATCGTATGTACGATCTAAAAATAGAGCCAAAGTGCACAGTGGACAATATATTATTTTTATGACACAAAATCATGTACTCTTACTTGGACAATTGATAGTAAAAGTATATATCACTCACAACTACAATAAAACTTCTGCACTTTCGTACAATACCCTTTTTTATTTCACCAGAATTTCCTCTGTAACATCTAATATACGGTACCCTTGGATTTGGACGCATTGATTTTAGCACGGGACTCATTTTTGTCATTAAGAGGGGTCCTTTGGACCCATGATAACCATTTTCAAAATGAATCACTGATTGTTTATCCAATTTCTAGAGATTCTTACATAGAAACTACGTATCAGAACATGTGAACTTCTTGGCTTACCCCGTGTTATTATTGTATTGAGAAAGTAAAATGGTATATTTTTAGTAAAACATTTTAATAGTGTTTTATATATATATATATATATATATATATATATATATATATATATATATATATATATATAAATTCTTTAGTGGAAACTTCCTTGAATTCTGCTATACAACGTATTTTCTCCAACTTGCCTGCTCAATGCCCTCGTAGTTTGACACTGTCGTTAAACAATATCCATAAATACAGTAGTATACGACAGCTATAAATTAGGGAAATACCCCAGACCAAACAATAATTATTTCCATTTTTAAACATCGTGGACACTTTCTTAACATATTTTAAATAGGCATTATTTACAATATTAACTTCGATGACCGCCATTTTTATATTAGGGATTAGTTAAAGCATGCAAATGACTATTACATGTAATATTTGAAATTAATTTTCATGCTATAATTTGGCCTGTGATATTGTTGTAAAAATAAATTTAATTAAGAGTACATTTGCAATTTAACAGTCATCATGAATTTCAAAGCTTTGTATGTTCAATGATGTGTACAAGCACTAATACCCCTATTACTGCACGTGCTGTTAATCATGCCCCGCAGGTGGTTAAACCAACATAGGTGTCAACACCTTTTTGTATACAGCGTACATATTCCTTTATAAGTCAGACAATTAAAATTCAAACAGAAGCCAATCTTTGAAAAAATCAGTGTACCTCTTGGGTACGAGGAAGATAAGTGCACTTTATTAGTTAATTAGATATGAAATATATTTATGACTAGCGGTATATTTGATAAATAAATTTGGGAATTACTGGCAACAATTTATTTCACACATTTTACATTTAAAAAAATATCACAAGACAATGAAAAAATATTTAGGTAGACTATTTCAATTCATCGATACACATAAATGGTAAAAAAAAAGAAGAAAGATGACAATTATTTACCAAATTGCGATTGTGAAAACTCCGTATTCTAAATTTTGATATGGTTGCAGTTTTATTTTTAGTGAACGAGTTGTAAAATATACTTTGATGAAACATTATTTATGAGATGATTAAATTTTTTGGGGGGTACATCGATGGATATTTAAGGGAACTTAATTTGCAAGAAATCAATGGAATATATTTTTAAATTTTTATCGTGTATTATTTTTTCTCAGTAAAATAATTTAAAAAGTTACGAAAATTGTTCAGATTTGTTTTGAAATTGATGTAAATTTTACGGATTTTGGGTCATTTTTTGTAAACTTGAGTCTTAGAAAGGTTGATTCTTTAAATAGGACGACCCCAATGGTACTGAGAAAAAAAGGATCGACCTATCTTCCAAAAATTACGGTATTTTCTTTTATGTAAAAGAGATGTACTGCACACTGAGAGAAATTTTTTTTGTAAACTTTTCAGAATGTCCCAAGTCTTCCTTCTATCAAAAGCTAGACCTATCCACTTTGCCTGTGCTGTGTTCAGTACCCACCAAATGTACAGAGATTCACTGTTGTCTAGCTGTGAAACCTCTTGGGAGAAATTTTGAAGCTTTTATTGACTTAGATCCATGCTACAAAACTCTTGAATTAGGAATAGAAGATTACAAATTCAAAATCAATCTGATGACTTATGCTTTTGGTAAGTTTATAAGCAATGTATTTAAATTTTGAATTCAGCTCTCTCAGATCTCAAGATGTATTTTTTAATGTTAAATGAAAATTCTTATGAACTCTAATATGTGAGATGTATATTATGTTTTTATACATTGTTTGAAGATAGTGCAGCATAAATGATTTTTACAGGAACGAAATCCAAGTTTTGGCTAAAAGATATTTTCAGCATAGAGTAAGTATGCCAATCTTCATTTATAGGAAATATGATTGTTATAAATATTTTTGAGATTTGTTAGTTTATGCTTGGCATTTTATTTTTTATCAGGTACAGCATTGAGGATCTTGAAAGCAAATATCTTGTGAACATGAAAGTAGATGTTTGTCTTGAGAAAGGAAAACCATGCTTCATATCCCATGATATTGCTAAAGACTTGTGTCTGCCAAAAACTGAGTGTCATTTGACTCTCAATTCTTCAGGTGTGTCAAGTTCTATTCAAGTAGTATACTATATATACAGCTCTTTTTTGTCATGGTCAGGTCACTTAGTCAGACAGATGACTTTTTGCTATATGCATATTTCCAGTCTTGTCCATAGTGCTTTGTGTAATACTTGTAATCCCTGCCTACAGACAAAAAGGTAAAGAATTTTACCTACTTGTCTGAACCTAATGAACTAATTGTAAGCAAATTGATTAGCATCTTTGGATGAATGGAATTACAAATTTCGAGTTTAAGGTTCTTCAGGCAATGTGGCATAGGGGAATTTGGCCAAAAATTCCAAAATAAATGCATTCTTCAAAATTTAAATTTAACCTATTGCTATCTGATTTGTCCATTGTCATACATCATCCATTAGCATCTGAACATTTTCAACTTCTTCTCTGCAACAGCTGAACCAATTTTAACCAATTTTTGTACATAGCCTCTATGGGCAAAGGTGAACAAAAGTTGTAAATATCATGGTCTCTGGCTCCCTGGGACCTGAGAGGTTAGGCAAAAACCATCAAAATTAGTGCAAATCTAAAAAAATCTTCTCAATCATCAAGTAGTCAAAATATTGGCATTATGCATTGAACCCTCAACCAAATTGTGAAATTCAAGGCCCTATGGGCAGGTTTCTGGTGTTAGGGTGGGGCTCGCTCCTGGTTATTAAGCAAACAAACTAAGTGCATGGTTATAATTAGTAAGGGTACCTCTTCCAAAATTGTGAAACTCATGATCCCTGGGTCAGGGATTCTGGTGTTAGGGTGGGGCTGACATGATCATACAGTGAAAATGCATTAATTTTTGAAAAATCTTTCTTTTCTCCTCTTGGTTATAAAGCAAACAAACTAAGTGCATGGTTATGATGAGCAAAGGTAACTCTCTAAAAAATTTTGGAAATTCATGAACTCTGGGTCAGGGGTTCTGGTGTTGGAAAACATCAGACAATGTTGTTTCATATATCCATATTGTCTTATTTAGTTAAGGGACTGTCATTCCCAGCATAATTGATATTAGCATTACAGCAAGTTGACATTTACTGTCAATGATTTGTTTCTTTAGGTGTTGTGCATTGGGTTCTCTGTAATCAAATGGGGTCATTGGCAGTTCGAAACAGATGTTATATTGATTATCTGAGTAAATTTTCTTATTTTGCTCTTGGTAAGGATTAACTAGTTGAGTGTATTGTAGGATTCTCCATCTCTGAGTGGTACAAGAACATGTCCCTGTCACCTGGTTCAGTGTTGTCAACCACTTATCTGTCCATGCTAAAAGAGAGTCTTGGAATCACCAATTTCCTGCTGCCCAAGGAAAAACAGTGTAACAGGAGGTCAGCTGCTTATCTTCCACAGACTAAGGGTCAGGCTGGATGGAAAATTGGTGAGTGTGACATAAAATGGATTGTGACATAAGGGAGATAAATCTTGAACATTATACCAATATCTAAATAGTTTTATGAATTTAATGAAGCCATATTGTTTTCAGACTGTCTCCTTGATGTGGGTAACATGACCCAGTTATCCAGCTCCCTTCCCATCAGCTGTCACCTGATGAGTCACTGCACAGCTGTGGAATGTTGTCTGGATTTTCAGGATCCTCTACAACAGACAATCCATTTCTTCCTGGATCTGGATCTTTGTCTCCAGACATTGAAAGTGGGAATAGAGAACTTATCCTATGAAAAGACACTGTTCTCTTACCAGTATGGTAATTGAAATACTTAAAAACAATTGTTTTATTGAAGTGGTTCTGCATATTACATGTATATTCTGAAAACTCAGTAATTGATGATATGATGAGATTCACTTTTCATTTAAGAGGCCATTTACATTTTCCTTTGATTTGATGAAATTGAGCAACCAGTTGATAATTTTTTAAGTCCTCCTTTCTATTTACTTGATATTTTAAAACTTTAAGAATCTTTATTGTAAAATACATATAGGTGTGGAAGACAGCTTCAGCTTGATGGATGTGGTTCAATTGAGGTAAGAAGTACATGTATCAACAAAGTGCATAGTAAATATTTCCATGTGTATCTTTCATGTGCTTGCTATTTTAACAAGGTACTATATCCTGTCCAGATGTAAATTTCATGAGGTTGTTTTGCTAATTTACATTAAACAGGTACAAGATTGAAGATGTGGATAGGAGTAACTTAGAGTTAACAGCAAAAGTAAAGATATGTTTGGAGGAGAGAACTTGTATATATGAGTCTGTGCTGTTTGAGAAACAGAGGATACCAAAACCTGGGTGTTTCTGGAACCTTAACTTTACAGTACCAGGTTTGACATTGTAGATATTTGTTAGCTCTGACACCTACCTGGAAGCACTTATGAGCTTTTTTGATCAAAATTTGTCCATCATCTGTTTGTCATCTATTTCTGTTAACATTTAATTGTTCCTTGGTCATAACTTTTGAGTGAGAAAAGATGAGGTTTTCATATGTTACATGTATATTACCTGTGACAAGCCCTTTCCAAATATTCCATGATTTTTGACCTTGTGAACTTGATCTTGAAGTTTTATCTACTTTTTAACAATGTTGACATTGGTAATAACTTTTAAATGAGTGTAGATAGGGCATTCATATTTGACATGCATTAACCTACGACAAGAGCTTTGCACTATAATTTTTGACTTAGTGACCTTGACCTTGAAGTTTGACCTACTTAAAAAAAATAACATTGGTGATAACTTTTCAATGAATGAAGATAGAGTGCTTATACTTAAGGTAGTCCGATCCTCAGGTTCTGAAAATCAGGAGTTAAAGTAATGTGTATTTACCTAAGGTATTTCTTCAAAGTTCATCATTATAGTTAATCATATTATATAGGGAAAATTATCAAATCTCAAATACAGTCAAACCTCGTTATCTCGAAATCAAAGATTTCGAGATATCCAGGGTAAAATACTTAAGGAATAAGCAGTTGGGACTTCCATATGACTTTGACATATCCATGGCATTCGAAATATCCATGTTCGAGATAACAAAGTTCAACTGTATATTTTCAGGAAATGCAAATAAAAGCACCAGTAATGCAAGTTCTAATTGAAACTTGATCAACAAATATAATTTAGGATAAAAAATTATAGGTATTGAGGCATTTGGAGAAAATTGAATGTTTGAGCTCACCTGCACTGAAGACTCAAGTGAGCTTTTCTGATCGAAATTTGTCTGTTGTCTGTCGTCATCGTCATCGTAAACTTTTCACATTTTCATCTTCTCAAAAACCACTGAACCAATTTCAACCAAACTTGCCAGAAGATATCCTTGGGTAAAGGGAAATCAAGTTTGTTCAAATGAAGGGCAACACCTTCTTCCAAGGGGAGATAATTACAAATTAGTGAAAAATTAATGGCATCATTTAAAAATCTTCTACTCATGAACCACTGTGTTTGAAAATATGAAACTTATGTGGAATCATCCTCAGGCAGTGTAGATTCTAGTTTGTTCAAATCATGACCCCCAGGGGTAGGGTGGGGCCACAGTGGGCTATCAAAGTTTTACATAGGAAAACATAGGAAAAATCTTTAAAAGTCTTGCTCTCAAGAACAGCAAAGCCATGATTGGTCATATTTATATGGAAGCATCCTCAGGTAGTGTAGATTCAAATTCGTTCAAATCATGACCCCCCATGAGTATAAAGGAGTCATAGTCATGCAGAGGAATATAAAGAATATATCAATAATTTTTTTTCTTAAGAACAGCAAAGCCATTATTAGTCATGTTAAATCAAAAGCATCCTTAGGTGGTGTAGATTCAAGTTCATTCAAATCAAACCCCCCTCCCCCTGAACTGCTTTTATATTTAAATAGCTGCAATAATGTAGCCCTCTCCAATTTTTTTTTTTTTTTTTGGGAGCGGGCTACAACTCCTTAGGATCTCCGTAATGGTGCAAGTGTGGGAGTGATTCACTACCGCACAGATTTCGGCTCAAATTATCAGTAACTGGGTATTTTATTAACATATCTTACCTGAACTCATAAAATGTAGTTATGCAGGACATGAATTGATCCAAAAATATACAGAACAATCCGTATATCGGTTATTTTTCGTGTATGTCAACATCTCAACTTGAATTTATCCGCCATGTTTACTGACCTTGATCGATTTTATTTTGGGACAACCAATGAGAATTTGGGATCTAGGGGAGCGGATCTGTATGGATTTCCCTTATTATAAGCATAAATATCACTGTTTATGATAAAAATATCACGTGGAATGCTTTTATTTATCGATGTTTAGTTATATCATACAACACAAACATTTATCAACACCGACATTTACATTATCAAGTGATTCTAAATTTCAAGCGCAAATCTCAGTACATCACGCGAGAACTGTCATGGCTGCTGAGGTGAACGACTGGAAAACACGCAGATTTATTTTACTTGGTTTTCGCTTATAAAGGGCTATGATGTTGATAGTGAATAAAAATTCCGTCTTATTGGAAGTAAGTTGAATGCAATATCAATTTATTTTGCCTGCAGTCACCCGTATCTAAAAAATATATTTGCACCATTACGGAGATGCAGTGGAATTGTAGCCCTCTCCTGAAAATATCAGATGAAAAAAAATCGGAGAGGGCTACATTATTGCAGCTAATATTTAAACTTTTCAATACTGAACTAATTTCTGCTTTTTCCTAGCCAAAGTGCTCAGGTGAGTGATATGGCCCATGGGCCTCTTGTTTTATAATTATACGGTACATTAGTTCTTCTGTTTACTTCAATTGTTATATAATACATAGTATAAAATGTTTGTGCTATCATTGTAAGACATAACAGATCACTTCTAATTTCAAGCTAATAAACATTGGTATCTAAGGCTAGATTAAGAGAAATTCGATTTCTCTAAAAATGTATTTATTTTTGTACTATAATTATAGGGTACAAATGTCAAATTTTTACAAAACTGTTTCTAAGACGTCATTTAAAAGAACCTTGAATTATATATATTGAGATGCATGATATAAAAATTGTTGCATGAAACGAATTCAATTTTAAGCTTAATTTTGAGAATTTTTAGCTCACCTGAGCTGAAAGCTCAAGGAGCTTTTCTGATCACCAGTTGTCTGTGGGCCATCTGTCCCTCTGTCCATCTGTAAACTTTTCAAATTTTCAACTTTTTCACAAGAACCACTCTGCCAAATTTAACTAAAGTTGGTACAAAGCATCCTTGGGTGAAGGGGAGTTTAAATTGAAAAAAAATGAAGGGCCAAGCCCCCTTCCAAGGGAAGATAATCAAGAAAAGTAAAAATAGGGTTGGATCATTAAAAAATCTTCTCAAGAACCACTGGGCCAGAAAAGCTGAAACTTAAGTGGAAGCTTCCTGAGGTAGTGTATATTCTAAATTGTTCAATTCATGGACCCAGGGTTAGGGTGGGGCACAATAGGAAATCAAAGTTTTACACTGAAGTATATTGGAAACAATCTTTAAAAATCTTCTTCTCAAGAACCACTCGGCTAGAAAAGGTGAAACTTATGTGGAATCCTCCTGAGGTAGAGTAGATTCTCATTTGTTCAAATCATGGCCCCAAGGGATTGGATAGGGCCACAATAGGAAATCAAAGTTTTACATTGAAATATATGCGAAAAATCTTTAGAAATCTTCTTCTTATCAACCGCTTGGTCAGAAAAGCTGAAACTTATGTGGAAGCTTCCTAGATTCTAAATTGTTCAAATCATGGTCCCCGTGGGTAGGGTGGGGCCACAATAGGGAATCAAAATTTTACATTGAAATATCTAGGAAAAATCTTTAAAAATCTTCTTTCCAATAACCACTGTGCCAGAAAAGCTGAAATTTATATGGAAACTTCCTGAGGTTGTGTAGATTCTTAATTGTTTAAATTATGTATTACAAGGGGGAAAATCGGTGAAGAATAGCAGGGTCAAAGTTACTCAGATGAGCGTTGTGGCCCACGGGCCTTGTTAAATTAAATGTTAATTTTTTGAGTTATCTTGCCTTTTTGAGGAGCAGATATCCTTAATATGTGCATTACCTATGACAAGACCTTTTCATCTGTACTACAACTTTTGCCTGGTGACCATGTCTTTAAAAATTGACTTCTTTTCCAAATCTTTAACATTAAGGGTTTCCATCCCTAATAGGACCTAATTTTCTATACTTAAAGGACTTATCGCATGTTTCTAAACTATTTGAAATCAAAAGCGTAAAACGTTCCTTATAACCACAGTTTATAAATTTTGTGTTTTTGCTGCAGATAAACCGTGGTAATTAAGCAATTATTGACTCAAATGAAAACCCCTGAATTAAAAATCTAAGTTAATTAGATAGCGATCACGTGACCCTGTGACGTCAAAGGCGACAATGGCTGATCAGCTCTATAGTTAATCTTACTAAAATATATGCGATACAACATGAATATTCTGCATTGTGGACGACCATTTCACTGATTTTATCGATATGAAATTGAATATCCAACCTTATATTTTAAAATTGTCATCAAGAAAAAATCTGAAAAATCTGTTAACATTGTAAAAAATAGCAGCGACGATATCGAAGGAGACGCGGCGAAGACGAAGAAACTCGCCATCACAATACAATTTGATTTGTCATCTTATCACATGTATTAACTTCATTGATTTACAAATTTAATATTATATAACTTTTATTCTTCGTTTTAGCATAACATTAAATTTACTTATGTTTTGTAAAGGATGGCAGTCTTGAAAAATAATTTTCCGATCACGAAACATTGCCGTAATCGGAGCTGCACAGATTCTGAATGTTTTGAATAAAAAACGAAAATATCTCAAAAGCCTTATACCTTAGAACTAGTTAATTTTTCTATAGTAATTAAAAAGCATGCTAGGAATTAATTTTTTCAGCATTTTTCTTAATTAAGCTGCATTTGTCGTCGATAACTCCGTAAATAGTTTACATATTCTCATCTCTCTATCACTGAATTGTCGCCTATGACGTCAGAGCAGTATTTCGCCGAAATACGACTGAAATATGCATATTGCCGTATTTGAATTTCAACTTTCAATATCTCTTAAAATATGCTTCCAATAACGTTTATTGTATTCAGTATTTTAACAAACAAGGTTGTAGATAATATTTTTCATAAAATCACGATTTTTGAAAGATCATGCGATAAGTCCTTTAAATATCCATCATGTATATAATACTCTGATATTAATTCAAAGAATTTTACAGTAGAAAAGGATTTATCAAGAGAAAGTTTCAAAAATGTAATTAACTAAGCAGTAATTAATTAACAGAAATTGCATTGAAGTCTATGGAGACAAGCGATTTTTTAAAAATAAAAATTCAAATAATAAGAATATCAATAAATACTGTGGTGGAAAGATGCACTAAATCATTAGAAATAGAATGACAATTGAAAACAATTTTTTTACTGTGTAGATTTTTTTTTAAATTGATTTTTATTACTTAAAAGAAGAGGGAGATAACTCTTGAACAAAGGTCAAGGTCATAAATTAATTAAGACACATTCCATTCTTACATGCTAATAGTAATAAATGGGATTTATGTCTAAATATACTGAGTATTCCACCCGTACACATCTGTTATGTATTCAAATTCATTGAATCTGAGGCTATTAGGGATGGAATACCTTTATAATAACTTCTGAATGAGAGAAGAAAGTGTTTCTACTTGTATATTTTTTCCTATGGCATCATGTTTAAGAACTTTTTCACTGCTATATTTCATAAATCTTAAGAGATATCTGATACTATCATGAAATGCATAGATTTGGTAGATTGGCAAGCTTGTGCTTTGTGTTTTCTGAAACAAAATGTGCCTCAGAAATTATGAATATTTGAATGAAAATGAGAAGATTCAGAAATTGATAAATTTTGTTAACTTACTGTGACATCTGTGTATCCTATGACTTAAAAACAATACTCATTTTGTAACAGGGATGACAAAAGGTTTTTGATTATGAGCTATTGCATCATTCTAAGAAACACCTAAAGGGGCTAAAATGGGGTCTTAGTCTATCTTGTCCCTTGACATATATTTTTGCTATGCTTCACAGTTTTCATCTGCAACAATTATGATTGCATGGTTGTAGTAATCAGATGTGAAACATTTTTTGAAAGCAGAGTGTTTAAGCTTTAAAAGCTTTGTAATGTAAAAAGGGATGCATACTTACTCTTTTTATGCCCCCATAATCGAAGATTCGGGGGCATGTACTTTTTTGCCCTGTCCGTCCATCTGTCTGTCTGTCTGTCTGAAAAAACTTTAACCTTGCCCATAACTTTTGATTGGTTGGAGCTATGGCTTTCATATTTCACATGTGTATTTCTTGTGACAAGATCTTTCTTTGGGTACCATCATATTTGACATTTTGACCTTGACCTTGGAGTTTGACCTACTTTTGCAAAATTTTATGGGACTTTAACCTTGGCTATAACTTTTGAACTGTTAGTGCTTGGGCTTTCAAACTTCACATGTGTATTTCTTGCGACAAAGCCTTATTTTGGATACCAACAACTTTGACCCTTTGACCTTGTCCTTGGAGTTTGACCTACTTTTGAAAAAAAAACTTTAACATTGCCCATAACTTCTAAACAGTTGGTGCTAGGGCTTTCATACTTCACATGTTTATTTCTTGTGACAAGACCTTTTTTGGTACCAACAACTTTGACCTTTTGACCTTGACCTTGGAGTTTCACCTACGTTACTTTTGAAAAACTTTAACCTTGTCCATAATTTTTGAACAGTTAGAGTTAGGGTTTTCATACTTCACATGTGTATTTCTTGTGACAAGACCTTCCTGGGATATCAACATCTTTGACTGTTTGACCTTGACCCTGAAGTTTGACCTACTTTTGAAAAACTTTAACCTTGGTCCTAACTTTTAAACAGTTGGTGCTAGGACTTTCATACTTCATATATGCATTCCTTGCGACAAGGCCTTTAGATACCAACAACTTTGACCATTTGACCTTGACCTTGGAGTTTGACCTACTTTTGAAAAACTTAAACTTTGGCCATAACTTTTGAATAGTTGGTGCTTGAGCTTTCATACTTCACATGTATATGCCTTGTGACAAGCCCTTCCTTTGGATATTAACAATTTTGACATTGACCTTTATCTTGGAGTTTGACCTACTTTTAAAAAATTTTAACCTTGGCCATAACATTTAAACGTTTGGTTCTAGGGCTTTCACTTTTCATGAACATGTGTATCACTTGTGATAAGACCTTCCCTTGGGCACCATTTGACCTTGACATTTTACTTACTTTTAAAAACTTTACGGGGGCATCAGTGTTTCACAAACACATCTTGTTTTTATTTAGATTTCTCCTTTGCAAACTGGTACAAGAGTATAGGTGCTGCTGTTGGATCCCAACTCTCTAACCTGAATGCTGTCAAACTTCTAGAAGAACTTGGTATTGCCAAATACATGCAGGAGATTCCTTGTCAGAGATCTGGTCCAGTATACAGTCCTGCTGTCAGTGGGTGGAAAAAAGGTCAAAGATCTTACATAATCATTGTTGATGTGGTATTTTCTAAATATGGTTAAGGGACATTTTGTATAATATTTAGAGAGGAATAATTTGTATATAATCTTAATACAGATAATCATCATTGTATTTAGTTCTGAGGTACTAGAAATGATTTGGTAATAGAAAGCTGTATATAATAGTTTAGGTATTTATGACATGTTCCAAGTTTAAATACAGATCTCCCATTGTAGACTGCCAGTTGGAAGTTGCTATTATGCCAATCTCTGACTCAGTCACATGTCTGGTAAAGGACACCTGTACCTCAGTCAGTTGTTGTATGGATGTTGGATTCATGAAGACATCATTTGAGACTTATATAACATTGGATGCCTGTAACTATTGGATGGAAGTTGGTATTGAGAAGCTGTCATTTAACATCAGTCTCAAAGATGTGACATTTGGTTTGTATTTTGCACATTTGGTTTCTTTTCTGCAACTATTTGAGAAATATTTTGCAAGCAATGCTATGGTCACTTGTTGCATTTATATGCATGAATAAAAGAGATACACACGCATGTATTTTTTAAGTTTAATTTTTCTGGTGTATTTTTAGGAGCAAGGAACCAGTTTTTCTTGAACAGTGTGATTCAGATGGAGTAAGATATGACATTTCCTTCATGTTTATGATTTTTTTTTTTTAAAAATTTACTCTGCACTGTATAATTTATCAGGCCACTGAAATTCATTGTTTCACACTTTTTTCTAGTTACGTAATTGAAGATTTGACAGTGGAAAGGCAGTTTAGAGTATCCTTGACATTAAAAGCTTGTTTTGAGGCCTCTGATGATGCTAAATGTTTGATCAACATTGATGTCTTCAAGAACACCCTGGTGCCAAAATCAATCTGTGACTGGACTGCTAATTTTTCTACACCAAGTATGACATTTCTTGCTAAAAAAAAAGAAAGAAAAAAGAAAGCTGTGTGATTAAACACATAAGAAAATGAGCATTCTTATTTATCATGTAAATATTTGCTCTTTAATTACAGATTTTGACCTTGGTTCTTATTTATCCTGATAATATTTGCCTTTACAGATTTTGACCTTGGTTCTTATTTATCATGTTAATATTTGCCTGTACAGATTTTGACCTTTGTTCTTATTTATCGTGTTAATATTTGCCTTTAATTACAGATTTGACCTTGGTTCTTATTTATCCTGTTAATATTTGCCTTTACATTTTGGCCTTGGTTCTTATTTATCATGTTAATATTTGCCTTTTACAGATTTTAACCTTGGTTTCTTATTTATCGTGTTAATATTTGCCTTTACAGATTTTGACCTTGGTTCTTATTTATGGTGTTAATATTTGCCTTTAATTACAGATTTTGACCTTGGTTCTTATTTATCATGTAAATATATGCCTTTAATTACAGATTTTGACCTTGGTTCTTATTGATCATGTTAATATTTGCCTTTACAGATTTTGACCTTGGTGCCTGGTACAGTAATCTTGGTATCAGTCCAGGATCAGTTCTTTCCCTTGTCAATAAAGACAAACTGTTAAATGAGCTGGGAATCAGATCTTACTTAAGTACCAATCCTTGTTCATTTACTTCTCAGACCTTTAGTCCAGCCAACAGTGATGGATGGAAAAATGGTAAACATTGCTATTGCTGGATTGAGAAGAAAATATTGGTTCAGATATGACATTTTCTTCTCTTTTTATTAACATCTTTTTATGCTACACTTGGCTTTAAGCTACAAGCTTCTTTTTGCACCCTTGTAGAGTGTAAGAAGGACTTAACCAATGCTCTCCCTACCTTGCCATCCAATGTGAGATGCAACATACCTTCCTTCTGCACTGGAGTAACTTGTTGTATTGAAGAAAATAAAGTATTAAGGAGTCACCTCACTGTGGGAGTGGAACTAGATGACTGTAACCATGTCCTGACATTCCAAGTAGAACAACTCAAAATCAAAATACAGCTCCATGACTATTCTTTTGGTAAAGTATTTCTCTGCCATAACAACTAGATGTATTTTATCTCATGTAGACCAAACTTGGGTAGTCTGATGAAAGTGTAATGGTTTGGGCTGTGGATATCGGCCTGGATAGCTCAGTCGGTAGAGCACCTGACTAGTGATACAGGGGTCCCGGGTTCGATTCCCGGTCCAGCCATACATTTTCTCCTTTCCTGTTACAGATTTGGTGCCGTTGACCACCCCTGGACTTGCAGGTGAAAGTCCTGCCAGGGGCAGATAAGAACTTGGGTTGTGTCTTCGAGGGCGAAGACAATTTAAGGAGGGAGGAATGTAATGGTTTGGGCCATGGATATCGGCCTGGGTAGCTCA
Source organism: Saccostrea echinata (assembly GCF_033153115.1). Lineage (NCBI taxonomy): Eukaryota > Metazoa > Mollusca > Bivalvia > Ostreida > Ostreidae > Saccostrea > Saccostrea echinata. Next base: position 4,004,889 of record NW_026889758.1, on the reverse strand, counting down.
GTCGGTAGAGCACTTGACTAGTGATACAGGGGTCCCGGGTTCGATTCCCAGTCCAGCCATACATTTTCTCCTTTCCTGTTACAAAAGCAAAACTGAAATAAGTCAAAACTCATATAATTTTATGAAACCTAGAGCTGTATTTATGTATTTTCTACTTGTAGTACAAATTTTAACATATTTTTATGTATAAATATTCATTTAACTGCAGGTTAAATCAAATTATTCTAGTTTTGACATCATTTTATGCTTGTTTGAAACCATGCTGAATGACATGGTTATTGGAATTCTTTGATATACTTTTCTAAAAATGGTTTCTTTAAATTTGCAGGTATAACTGAAAAAAGATACTTGATGAGTGTAATTCAATTTGAGTAAGTTTTATTTTACAATATATGTATACATGCACAAATACTGCATTGTGAATGGAGGATACAAGAATACAAACTCTTTGGACTTGAAAATTCCCCTGCTAAATTATTGTCAGAATTACTGTAAAATCACATATTTTTGTTGGGTTAAATTTTCGTTGTTTGAGGAAAAACCATGGTTTTGTGTGGATTTGATTTCATGGATGAAGAGTTGTTGAGTGGTTATGTATATGACATTTTATATTTCGTGGTGGACTTGAATTCTGGGTCTCTTCATACCACGAAAACAATGAAAATTAACCCCCATGAAATTAATGATATCACAGTAAGTTATGAATAAGGAATAATTAAGGCTGCTTTAAAGGGAAAAAAATGTAACTGATGCTCATATCCTTTATAATACATGTATTTCTTCAGTATTGAAAGCATCAATTTATTTGAAACAAAATTTCAGGTTTAGAATTGATGATGTTCCTGCAGAGAAAGCATACAAAATATCAGCCACCCTGAGTGTATGTTATGGAGTAGGACCCTGTGTATTAGATTCCCTAGACTTGCTCAAGGACTTCAAACTTCCAAAAACACTTTGTGAATGGGGCACTGGCTTTCAGATAGGTACAAATACAAATTAAACATTTTTCTTTAAGAATGAAACTCGCTGTTTAGTCACATAGGTACAGTGCAGACTTGTTATTACGGTGACGGTTTTATAAGATAGAACGCTTATTACGTTGTAAATTCAAAGCACAAAACCATTTCTTAACAAATCTATACAAAATAGAACTGTTTATTGGGATGTCCTAAAATGCTGGGACTCGGTATTACGATGTAAAAATTCTGTCCAATTTTTTTTTTCACTCTGTGTTTATTCAGTGTTGATCGACGGTAGACACTTAAGGAGACGCTAAATAAACATTGAAACACCTGTGCTCTGACAGAGTGTTAACTTGCAGGGCCGTTAGGTGATTAGTGACGCTTGACTGCACACACCTTGACTGTTCTAGCGGGTCAGCAGAACTGGAGACATCGTGTCAAAGCCATTGTTAAACAATTAAATTTAAACTGTTTATTTATAAACGTAGTCTCTAGTTTATCTATGTCTGTAAAGTTTATTTTATCTTTTATACTTTGGTTAATAAATAAAATTAATTTATTAAATAAAAGGTTACATTTAATCTTGTGCATGTATGTTAAACACGTATTGTGTAATTTCGTTTGCAATTAAATTGCGGTAATGGACAGCTTGGGTATCAAACATAATTTTGGCCAAATTTGAACTTCACTTACGTTTTAACAGCTTTGATTGTGGCTTGGACTACCTCACAGGTGTCAGCAGAAATACAAATCGATAATTGCTGAACTGCTAATTGAACTCTGTTCAGTGATTTAAAAAATTAAATTTATTTTGAAATATAGCTTGCACGTTGTCAAATTCCGTCCTTAAATATGCCAGTCACACTCTTTCATCAGTTGTTCACTGCTGCTCTAAGCTCATTGAACACCCAAAAGCTCACTAAAAATTGTTGTTGTTATGTAGTAAACGACTATAAATTGAATACGAAGACTGCTTGTTGAATTTTTTATGAACGCATTATCTACAGAGGCAGAAACGAAAGTAAAAGTAAGGAAATGGCGGTAGATAAATGAAGATCCGATTGATCGCCGAAGTTTTTATAAGAAATATATGTATTTCTTTTAAAATGAAAGAAATAGAAGAAATATCACCATGAAGATATCTATTCAAGATAAGTTGTTAATAAATTATATATGTATTAGTGTTTTGATTAGGAATTAGAACAGAAGAAGGGAACAAAAGGGCAAAAATACACCTTCCACAAAAATAACAAACTTTCAAAACGATGTTTTAATGGATTTTATTGGGAACTTTTATTACATTGCCCTCAGTATTACGATATTTTCCCGTGACAAATTGAACATCGTAATAACGAGACCGCACTGTATTAATGAAATTGCCAATAAATATCATGATTCATGTAGAATTCCCTGGCTTCTTCATATGCCCTTCATGCAATCCACGTGACACTTTTTAATGTTCCATTCCAGATTTTTCTGGAACCTCCTGGTTGTTGGATAAAGGTTTAAGTATTGACTCAGCCCTGTCAACAGCAGATGCTTCTGAACTATTATCAACATTAGGAATACAGGACTTCCTTAAGACAGCTGATCAGTGTGACCGCAATAGTTCTCTATACAGCCCAAACATCAATGAGTGGAAAAATGGTTGGTGTTATTGTAAAACACATCGATATTTTGAAGCAGTGGTTTTTTTAATTGCTGTATTTTAATTCAAAAATGTGAGTACATTACTGGGATAAAGCTTAATGAAATAACTATTAAATGAACAAAGAGTATTATTATCTTATTATATAGAGTGTCCAAATACTGGTGTTCCATCACCACTGCCAAGTTCAGTCTCCTGTCAGATCCCACAAGTTTGTACTGGGATTGACTGCTGTGCAGAGATTGGGTTCCTGGGAGGTAGAACTATCAATGTACAGGTCCTACTGGATCCTTGTGAAGCCATCATGAGTCTTAACATAGAAAAGATGCAATACAACTTGACACTCTTTGACTACAACTTTGGAACAACAGATCATTTCACACTGCAGGGTGCTATAAGAATTGAGTGTGTACAAATTATGTTTGTCATATCTTGAAAAGTTATTCTTCAGTTTAACTGACAAATTAGGTGTGCAGACTGAAAAAAAATTATATCCCTGGATTATGACAATACATTTGTTGAGAAAGCTGAAAATTCATTTTGAATGGCACACTGAGTATTCACCCATCTATCTGTCACTTATATTCAAGCTTTTAAAATCTCACTGTTCTTCATGCCAAAGCAACATCAAATTTTGTAACTAACAAGTATTTAGATGTAACATAAGGACATATGGCTCCATATTTAATAAAATGTGTTTTTGCTTTACAAAGTTTCAACATCCAGAATTTGGTCATAAAAAGAATGTACTTGATAAACATGAACCTGAGTGTATGCTTAGAGTCATCAAATCCAACAACCTGTGTTTACTCGGCCACTGTCTTCAAAAACACTCTGCTACCAAAGAAACCATGTAATATGAACCTCGACTTTATCAATCCAAGTAAGATTATTCAATCAAATAACTGGTAGATTGTTACATGTATTTTCTTTGTCTCTGATTAAATTTTTTTTTTTATTTATTCATTTTAAAAGTTGTTTAAATCATAATATATACATTTGTGGTATCTCTCTATTAAATAAACATAAAGAGAGCAAATATCTTCATATCTGTATGAAGTTTTTCGAAGGTCATAGGTCATTACGTGACCTAATCACACAGCGCAGTAATATCTACTTAAAAAGACTTACACTACTTAGCAATACAGCATGCTTTTCATGTATAAAAATGTACAAAATACGCAAGTAAAATAATAATCATTTTATTTACAATGTAAACGAGTATTTAATACAGTTCTTGATCGATTTTTCATAGACAATAGAAAACTATGTATTATAAGTTTCATGTCTGAGCTGCATAGTCTCAACGTTTATCCTTATTTTCCTTGTAGACCCCAGAATGCTATAATTTTTTTTTCATTAAACTTTACTCACAATAAATTTGAAAATCTGTTTGAAAATTTCATTGTAATACACTCACGCCACAAACGGTAGACAAACACTTCAGAAGTTTCGTAGGCACACCTCTATCGTCGAGATCGTTGTCTTAACAATGTAAGCTGTCGCCAGGGCCTCCGTGTCAACATCATAATAAATATGCCTTACTAAAATCATAGAATTTATGTTTCTGATCAAATTTTATGCTTGATTTCAAGTTAACTGGACAGGACATGTGTCTCCATCCTTCCCTTCCAGACCGAAATTCCTCCAACTTTTTATTATCAAACATCGGACGTGTTTCTTGTGTTTTTTAAACATCGAATATGGTTTCTCATGGACACAAAAATTCCCAGACACCATTATGCTCACTATAATTGATCATATGTAGCCTTTCACAGAATATACCCTTCAAAACGGAATCCTTTGCCGGATGAATTTGAAGTGTAACCGCTTTTCAAGCCGATTTACACCTTGCGTAATTTGTCAAAATCTATGGTGAGCAGTTAGTGCAATATCTACATTCGATTATATTCGATTGTCCGTCTCAAATGTATATATAAGTAATAAATAACAAGTTTAAAAACTTCACTGGGAAATGAAGTGGGTCGGTACGTGTTCAAATCTTCTGAGAAGGCCTTTGGCCTTCACAGGATTTGATCACGTGACCGACCCACTTCATTTCCCAGAGAAGTTTTTAAACTTGTTATTTATTTCTTAATTAAAGGTTTTGACCTGACATCATGGAAAACCTTGAATAACTTTGGCCCTACCCTGACTCCTGAGGAGACTAAGTTCCTGTGGAGAGAGATTGGTGTGGAGGAATATGTAGGGGTGGGATGTTCTAGGTCATCCCCACCCTACAGTCCACAGACACATCCGGGCTGGAATGTCCCCACAAGTAAGATCCATGTTTATCAGACATTTGGAATATTTCCTTTGAGACTTTATAATGACCCCATGCCTTTGAAAAAAGGAGCATATTGGTTTGCACCTATTGGTCGGTCAGTAGATTTGTAGACCTACAGGCATTTAGAATATTGTATGTAAGGCTTTATTTTATTTTTCACAAAATGCAATCTCAATACAAAATTGTTACCAAACACTTTCTCTTTTGTGCAAGAAGTCTTTGAAAGATTTGCTATTTGCATTGTAAACTTTAAAATATAGTAAACTAGTAATTCAACTGCTAATTGTGTTGTCATTTTAGCAGTAATAAATAAAACTTAGCAGTATTTGGTTCTAATCAACTTTTGACTCTTTTCTAAAGAGTGTGCAGTGAATCCTCCAAAACAAGCCAGTAACCACCTGAACTGTCACATCACATCCAACTGTACAGGAATCTCTTGCTGTCTGGATGACCATGTTACTGGAATGGCCTACCAGTTCTCCATTGACATCAGTGCTTGTGATGAAAAACTGAACATCACACTGGAGAAAATGACATTTACATTGTCTTTGTTTGATTATACCATGGGAACAAAAGAGACAGTGAGATTGTTTGGAGTCCTAGATCTAGAGTAAGTGGTCAACTGTTTTATATTAAAGATAGTGATCTTTATTCTTTACTTTTAACAATTTCAGGTATTGCTTTAACTTGTATTGATGTGTATTACTGTTGGTCTTCGTTTTTTTCCTAACTTATTACTGTGTAGATTTAAATGTTTTTCATGTCTTCCATTAATTCATTATAGATACATGATTGATGATCTAACACTGAGTGGTGAATTTGTTGTGGATCTAAGGATCAAGTTGTGTTACACTAAGGGCCAGAGTTGTGAACAAGATGTTAAAGCTGTGACAGGACTAAGACTGCCCAAAACACTGTGTCAGCTACAGACAGGACAGTTCCCAATTCAAGGTATCATCTCAGTATTTTTATTTCATACATTTACATTCTGGGAGTAGGGACAAATATTTGTCTTCAACTTGCCTTCTCAAAGGGTTGAGTTTTTGAGGTAATGAAATAGCTTTGTTTTACTATATCATTAGGATGTTTTAGTATGTCAAACTAAGTATTGGTAATAGCAATCATTGAATCTAGACATCTGAAATTATGAGCTTTGGATCATTGCTTTCAGGTTTCTCACTCAGTAAATGGATGAAAGATAAGATTGATGGACCATTCTTACAGCAGTGGGCTGTAGATCTTCTCAAGTCAGAACTAAAGTTATCTTCTTATCTCACTGAACCTATGTGTAAAAGGACTGACCTTTCTCCAGGAACCAGCAACTGGAATGTTAAAGGTTAGAAAGTAATCATTTACAAAATAGTCAAAACTTAGCAAGAGTCTCATGTCACTGCTCTGTATACATATAATGGCCAGAGGATAGCAGAAGATTCAGATAGTTAACAACGACAACTTGTTTCCAGATTGTAGTGAAAGCATTACAGTTCCAGCTCTGCCAGCCCACACTTCCTGTAAACTCTCTGACTCGTGTTCTGCTGTAAAGTGTTGTACAGATCTAGACTTACTGAAAACATCAGTCCAGTATGAAGTCAATGTAGACAGGTGTAAAGGAAAAGTGTTCATCACAGTGGAGAAACTGGAGATATTGATCCTTCTTACAGAATTTGAATTTTCAAAATGGCAGAGCCAGTCAATACAAAATGTTTTCACAATTCAGTAAGTAGTACAGAGAGTGTATGCATTTTAATTTTTTTACAAGCAAATTTATTAGTCCTTAGTGTTGGTAAAAGAAATAGTGAACTGTGAAGTTAAAAATATTGAAGAAAATTAATTAAGCTTTAATAACATTTTGCAGTGGTACTTATAGAGTGTTTACTTTTTGATCAAGTTTTGCAGTGTTACATGTACCTATCTTTCTTTAATCATCCTAAGGTATAAAGTTGACTATGTCTCCGCTGAGAAGGCATACTTGTTCAGTGTGAACTTCAGTGCGTGTTTTGAGACAAGTGGTGATTGCATGCTAAACTTTCCTATTATGACAAATACCAAAATCCCGATGCTGGATTGCAACTTCAAAAACCTGTCATTTGCCATACCAGGTTTGTTTAGATTTTAGTGAATTTCACACTTGAATTTTAATGGTGTCTTTGGTGATATTAGATAAAAAGTTCATATCAAATTTTTATCAAGATCAATTGTAATTTTGAAAAGTAAAGACAACGCAAAAAAGATACTTGATGACACAGTTTAGGAATAAGAGATCTATTGCATTGGAAAAGGAGATAATGAAATCCACTATCAATATTTTTCAGGGTTTGATTTCAACAGTTTCTTGACAAGCAAAGGTGTTTCTACATCCCTGACAACACTTCCAGATTTACTGTCAGAGCAGTTACTGGAAACTCTTGGAGTAAAGGGATTCTTCAGCAGTAATCCTTGTAATAGATCTGACTACACAGCAACATCATCAGGATTTGAAATTGGTTTGTTAAATGATTAATCCTGACATTACGTACATGCCAACTGTGAATACATCAGTGTGTTGTTTAACATTGTATGCCCTTGTTTACAGCTTCCATAATTAACCATGAACAAGAGGCCCATGGGCCACAGTGCTCACCTGAGTAACTTTGGCCTTGCTGTTTTTCACCTGATTTCTCCCCCCCCCCCCCCCCCCGTAGTACTTATTGTGGCCCCCCCTACCCCCGAGGGTCATGATTTGAACAATTTAGAATCCACACTACCCAAGAATGTTTCCACATTAGTTTCAGCTTTTCTGGCCCAGTGGTTCTTGAGAAGAAGATTTTTACTACATATTTCAATGTAAAACTTGGATTCCCTATTGTGGCCCCAACCTACCCCCGGGGGTCATGATTTGAACAATTTAGAATCTACACTACCCAAGGATGCTTTCAAATAAGTTTCAGCCTTTCTGGCCCAGTGGTTCTTGAGAAGAAGATTTTTAAATATTTTTACTATATATTTCTATGTAAAACTTGGATTCCTTATTGTGGTCCCGCCCTAACCCCGGGGGTCATGATTTGAACAATTTAGAATCTACACTACCCAAGGATGCTTCCACATAAGTTTCAGCTTCTCTGGCCTAGTGGTTCTTGAGAAGAAGATTTTTAAAGATTTTTACTACATATTTCTATGTAAAACTTGGATTCCTTATTGTGGCCCCGCCCTAACCCCGGGGGTCTTGATTTGAAAAATTTAGAATCTACACTACCTCAGGATGCTTCCACATAAGTTTCCGCTTCTCTGGCCCAGTGGTTCTTGAGAAGAAGATTTTTAAATATTTTTACTATATATTTCAATGTAAAACTTGGATTCCTTATTGTGGCCCCACCCTATCCCCGGGGGTCATGATTTGAACAATTTAGAATCTACACTACCCAAGGATGTTTCCACATTAGTTTAAGCTTCTCTGGCCCAGTGGTTCTTGAGAAGAAGATTTTTTAATGACCCCACCCAATTTTTGTATTTTCTTGATTATCTCCCCTTTGAACGGGACTTGGCCCTTCATTTTAACAATTTAAACTCCCCTTTACCCAAGGATGCTTTGTACTAAGTTTGGTTAAATTTGGCCCAGTGGTTCTTGAGAAGAAGTCAAAAATGTGAAAAGTTTACAGACGGACGGACAGACGGACGACGGACAACGGGTGATCAGAAAAGCTCACTTGAGCTTTCAGCTCAGGTGAGCTAAAAATGGTCCTTTATTAAGAACAATAGATACCTGCTTATTATGAATGCATAAAAAGTGGTTGTTTAACATTTTATGCCCTTGTTTACAGCTAACATTGTATGTCCTTGCTTACAGCTAACATTGTATGTCCTTGTTTACAGCTAACATTGTATGTCCTTGTTTACAGCTAACATTGTGTGTCCTTGTTTACAGCTAACATTGTATGTCCTTGTTTACAGCTAACATTGTATGCCCTTGTTTACAGTTAACATTGTATGTCCTTGTTTACAGCTAACATTGTATGCCCTTGTTTACAGCTAACATTGTATGTCCCTGTTTACAGCTAACATTGTGTGCCCTTGTTTACAGCTAACATTGTATGCCCTTGTTTACAGCTTCCAGTTGTACAGAGAACATCTCTCCTTTTCTGTCCCCTCTGTCCAGTGACACTAACTGCCAAGTGTCTACTTCCTGTATGGACATTCAGTGCTGTACAGACATGACAATCATTGGGAGAACCCTAAACTACAGAATCAGTGTGGATGCCTGTGAACTTTCTCTCAATATCCAGATAGAGGAATTCAAGTTTGAGCTGTCTCTGATTAATTTCCAGTTTGGAGTGCCTCAGAAATTCAGCATAGATCAAGTTTTCTCCCTAGAGTAAAGTTTTTACTTCTGATAGTTTGAAAAGTACCATTGTTTTTGACATGTGACATTAAATAATTGTAGTTTATATATAATAATAGAGCAACCTTTCTGCTCTCTATGATATAGATACCTTATCAGAGATTTGAGTGGACAGAGACAGTACCTTATAGATGTTACATTGACAGTGTGCTTCAGTGACTCTCCATCTTGTGTGATCAGAAACAACATATTACAAAATTACTTGGTAACCAAACCAGTGTGTGCATGGTACACAGGATTTGCAAATCGAGGTAATTTAATTGCAAACACAGAGCTCCATAATCTTGAATATCTTCAGATGTGGTGCCTGATATTTTGTATGTATTTGTAGATCTACCTTTCTCCATTTGTCAAATGTATTTTGAAGTTTTTGTTAGAGATGTGAAACAAGAAGACAGGTCATAAAATATGATTAATTTTTAATTTGAAACTTTGATCTTTCCTATTCTCATATTTTCTTAAAGGTTTTTCATATTCATCATGGTTAACAACAAACAGTTTACCAACATCTGGACTACTGGATATCATACACCTACCTAAATTATTGGAGGCACTCGGCATATCTAAGTACATGAAAACTCCATCCTGTGACAAAGACAAAGGAATCTATAGGAATTCATTTAATGGATGGAACTCAGGTAATAGATTTTCTAAATGGCATTATCATAACTTCATTCATAGAATATTGATTAAAAATAATTAAAGGGTATTTTTATATTATATATTTTTTGAAGAATTTAAAAAATTTCATCTATAGTAGAAGTGAAAAATCATTGCAAATCAGAATCAAACAATTGAATATCTACAGATTGCCATCTTGATGACAGCATCAGCAGACCCGCTATAGATAAGAATCTGGCCACTTGTTTTCTGGACAAGACTTGTACAGGAGTTCAGTGTTGTATGCATGTCCCTGGAGTTGGTCTGTCTGTAGAAGCTTTTGTGGAAGTCAGCGCTTGTGACCGTCAGCTCAGAGTGGGCATTGAAAATCTCAAGTTTAACAGAAGTTTACACAGTTACAAATTTGGAGAATTGGAGAAATTTGATTTGTTTGGATTTTTTGAGATAGAGTAAGTTTTCTCATCATGTTTTTCCTACTAGATAAAATCACTTGAATTTTCAAAATTTTGAATTTGTTAATACATTTATCATTCTTGAAATAAACACATACAATTAAAAAAACCTAAACATTGATGGACTAAGCAAAGTTTTGTATTGGCAACTTGCCATATTAAGTCTAAGTTGGTATTTGTAGTTTTGTGATAACAGACCTTGCTTACAATGGTGAAGGTGGAGAATATCTTGTAAACTTGAACATGAGTGTCTGCATGGAGTCAGGACAACCCTGTCATCCCGTTGTACCAGTATTCATCAATACAATTCTACCAAAGGGAGTGTGCAACAGAAACCAAGACTTCAGAGACAAAGGTTAGATTCTATAACGCATAATACTAGGGATGTCAATTTTGTCAATAATTCATATTCGAATATTCAATGAAAGTATTTGAATATATTCGAATATTCGATAAAATAAATAAAATCTGTTTTATTTTAAATATGCATCATCCTACTCTTGTAGGTATACTTATATAGGAAGTAAAATTGTATGAAGACCTTTGTAGGTGTACAATAAGAAATTCCATTTGATATTTGTCAATGTTTGAAATAAATAATTGATTTAAATGTAGAAAAGTATAATTTTAACAAATGAAACGTGTATTTATAGTAGCCCCACCTGAGGAACCAGTCGTCTCACAAAAGGCAATATAGCCGTAACGGTATACTGTTCAGATTTCAATACGTGTAATAAATTACAATTATCTGCCTCATAAGAGATATGATTATAATCTTTGATACAATGTAAACAAATATTTCCATAGACAATTTTCCTAGGTAATTAACTGTTTTCCCGATAATGAATATAAATTATGTACAACCCGAGATAATCAAGTAATTTACACATTTATTCTGAAATTAAGCCCTTTACAATATTAATTACAGATTAATTCTAACGGACATTCATTCAATGATCAATTAATTTTATTTTGATAAGTATACTCTTCACGCCTTTATATTCTTAGATTTCATTTGTTGTCCTCGATTCTAGATCCGATCGTATCTATAACTAATAAAAGCTATGAAAGTACGTTTTGTATTATACATAAAGCATTATTGTACAATTCTTTACAACACCTTACTCAAAACCAAATACATGTAATTTAGAAGATTTATAAGATAAGAAAGTAGTGAAAGAAATCAGTCGATCGAAATTGATTGCTAGTAAATTAAACAGGGATAATCCCAGCGCTGTTCTAATCAAAATTTATTAATCACAGTACATCTTTTTATGAAATCTGAAAAACACCGAATATTCGAATCTTAAATTCATATTCGAATATCAACTCATCGAATGAATATTCGAATGTTCGAATATTCGTTGCCATCCCTACATAATACATAAAACAACATTCTATATTGTAGACAATATTCACAATTATAATATCTAAAAGGACCTTGTGTTGTTTGTAAATTAAGAGAACCATATATAAATTATAATGGTGATAAACAATCAAAGCAGGTATACCAAGTTTTATACCAGGTATTCCAAATAGGCTTTTTTGTTTGTTTCAATACAGTACATGCATACATGTATATTACAAATATCATGAAGATGTACAATAATCTGCAAATACATGTACATAAATCAATATTGGATATATGCTTGTTGATAGCGTTCTCGCTGAAAACATGGAAAACTACTCATGGAGTGGGATCATCTTTGGATATCCACCATGTTAAACAACTGTTTCAAGATCTTGGTGTGGGTCCATACCTACTGAGTCCATTAGAGAAGTGTGACTGGAATGAATTCCCATATAAAGCAGCCAATTCTACTGGATGGGTCGATGGTATGATGATGAAATTACATATCCTAGGGTGAATGTTTGAAATATCAGAAAAGTATGACTATGAAAGAAAGTCTGTGATCTTTTGTAGGTTGTGCAACAGAAACCAAGGGCTTGAGTTCATTGGGAACACAGACAAGATGTGGGATATCCAGATCATGTAGTGAAGTTAAATGCTGCCTGCACTCAGATGTCCTTGAAATGAATTTGAATACTTTCATTAACATTGATACATGTAATGGTAAAATATACGTAGGAATTGAGAAATACCAATGGAGCTACAAACTTCTGGGTTACAAATTCGGAGAGTTGAGACATGTGTCCTTGTATGGAATGATTAATATGGAGTAAGTAATGAACTTTCCATGTGTGTGCATATAATTCTTAAAAAAATAAGTACTGTTATTAGGGTAGAATTTGCTGTGGACATTGCTTACAATATCGTTTACATTGGGTTTTAGCTACATAATAACAGACTTGGTAACATCTTACGGAGTGAGCCTAAACTTGAGTGTATGCTTTGAGTCATCTGGAGCATGTGAAATCAGTATCCCTGTTTTAAAGGAAAACAAACTCATAAAGTCTTCATGTAACTGGACCAGGGACTTTGTTATTAATGGTTTGTATGAAAACAGATCTTACAAAAGTGGAATATGCATTCCATAAAGAATTCATGATTCAAGAATAGGAATTTTCTTGCAAAGAAGTCTTAATAGTAATGTTTCTAATACTCTTTGTTAGATTTCTCCTTGGAGAGTTGGTTGGACATGAAAGGTTACAGAGTTGATGCCAAGCTACCTTCCTATGCTGTGTCTGAGTTGATGCATGACCTTGACATCATTCAGTATATGGGAGACTCCATCTGCAACAGAAAAACTATTCCTTTCTATCCTAGCAAAAATGGCTGGAACAATGGTCTGTAATAAAATAGAATAATAAAAAATAATTTTGTTGACATACTTTACTAACATTAAACCCCTTTTGGGTCAACTTAAGGAGGCTTAAACCCTGTGCTAAGAGGTATAACTCTAATATTGATCAGTTTCCTTTTGAAATTTTAATTTGTTGCTATGATATGTTTCTTGGTTTGCCCATATTTTTATATTTAATTAATCAATTGTGTCTCCTTTTTCCTTTTGAAAGTTTTCATTATTACAAAAATTTCATTTTACTGAAAAAATTATTAGAGATTTCTGTGAATACTTTGTATGTATTAATTCTATATTTATCTGCAGGCTGTGATCAGTATGTATCACTGACTTCCATCAGCTCTAACACAACCTGCCACCTTTATGACTTCTGTACTGGAGTAAGATGCTGCTCTGATCTCCCTGTATTGGGGAGGTCTATCAATTCCTGGATGATACTGGACCACTGTAACTACAGACTCAGTGTGGGGTTTGAGAAGTTCTCTGTCAATATTAGTCTTCACACATACTCTTTTGGAACACAACAAACTATAAATGTAAATGGAGTGGTGAGGCTAAGGTAGGATTTTTTTCTCCACTTATCTTTTAAAATCTATGCATAAAGAATTGTTATTTGTGAAACATGACATGTTGACATGAAACAGCTGTTTACATAATGCATGGAAATTTGTAGTTCATGCCAAATTTTTTTTTTGGTCTTGTACTTCAGATACACTATTGAGGATTTTTCAAGTGAGTGGAAATATCTTGTAAACCTAAACCTGCAGATTTGTTTTGAGACATCCAAAGCTTGTATTGTTGATGTAGATGTGTTCACAAACACAAAACTGCCAAAGAAACCTTGTGATTGGACCACAGATTTTCTTGATGACAGTAAGCTTTAAAATGTTTTTGCAGTGATGTTAAATATGTTGTATATGTGTAATTAAAACAAACAAGACCCAAACTATGAAATCAAATATTATTTTCTGCATGACAGGATTTTCCTACAATATTTGGAGACATGCAAAGAGGATTTCTACTCCAGGCTTATCAGAATATGACTTAGCACAACTCATGCAGGATCTTGGTTTGTCTGAATTTGTGTACAAAGGAAACAAGAAATGTGATTCTGGGGACCATCTATTTCTGGGAGCTGTGGAAAATTGGAATAATGGTAAAAGAAAAATCATGTGGGACTGAGTATTTCATATCGAGAAAAACTTTAGATCTATACTCAGGTGACCTTCAAGGCCTGTTGGACTTCTGTTCAATGTTATAACTTATAGAATACATGTATCATATAGATATGCACAAATTATATCCAGTCAGTATTTAACCATGATTGTCTATCATCATATATACTAACTGTTTCAAGACATTTTTCAGTCAATAAATTTACTTAAATTTTGTTAAACACTCTTCAAAATCAAAGTTTTATATCCCTTGGCATCCATGGTGTTTATTTCATTTTTAACTCTATGATCAATTCATACAACCAACATTTCGTTTTAATATGTGACCTTTCAAATATAAAATAAAACCAAAAAAGGACAGAGGACTATATATACATAAAGATGAAACACAGAATTATTGAAAACTTCTATAATTAGAATATTGCTCTATAGGAAGCAATTAAACTACAAGTCATAAATTGATGTCACAGTTCGCTAACAAAAATCTGAAACAGGCAATAAGAGGTGGGAAATAACATTTATGGCTAATAAAGTTAGGGACAAGTTTCGAAACCATTTACTGGTAATATAGTCATATACAAAATTCACAGTTAACCATCTATCATTCTCATGCATTTTGACTTGCAGAACATGCTTTGTAATTGGTTTTGGTAACTAGAGAATCTGTTGACTATTTTCAGAGTGTAACCAGACACTGATCCAGCCTCTCCCATCCCTGTCTGGTACCGCAGCGATCTGTCACATCTCCACTTCCTGTGCTGACATCCAGTGTTGTGTGGACGTACCTGCCATCAGTTCCTCCTTCTTTACAAAACTAGAAATTGACCCTTGTACTTTCCAAATGGTTGTCAGCATTGATCAACTAAGCTTCTCCAAGAACTTATTTGATTATGAATGGGGACAAGAAGAAGAAATGTGGCTCTTTGGAGTAGTCAGAATGACGTAAGTTTGTAACCTTGATCAGTATCAGGACATTTGTTTTAGCCTTAGATATATTGTTTCCTGTCACTAGACAAACCACTTTAATCCTTTTTACCAAAGAACAGCATGGCAAAGGTGACTCAGGTGATCATTGTAACCCATGGGCCTCTGATTTACTCATGCAATCTTAGCAGAAAACTATATATATCAATATGAGAAGATTGAATGTTCTTCCAGAAAGGTGAAATTCATGCATGATTCCTGAGTGCTGGTTTATTATTATACATGCAAATTTGTGATAAGCAGGCATTAGGAACCTGCTCAAGATGGCTCATCAGAGAGTCATAGTATGTTTTAATGCTTTCTATACTCAGGTGATTGTGAAGACGTGGGTATATTTTGTATAGATAGTTCAGTTTTAAAAATCCCACATACCAATTATGTTTTTGTGAAAAGAAACAAATTTATGTTTTTTGTTAAACTTAATAAATTTTTTATTTACTCTAAATCAATTTATTTTATATAAATTCATACAGGTTCCAGGCTTTTGATATGTACACAGATGGGTACTTCATTATAAACTTGAGATTAGATGTGTGTTTAGAAGCCCTCCAGGTTCCTAGCTGCAATGTTTCTGTGGAAGTACTGAACAATTATTATCTACCCAGGAAAGTCTGTATATGGGATGCCTCTTTTAACATTCCAGGTAAAATGATGTCATCTTAATGTTTCTAACATTTTTAGGTCGCCCAAGTCCCTCAGGTGACCTATTGCTATTTGTTTTTTTCGTCCATTGTCCACCGTGCATTAACATTTGAACATTTTCAACTCTTTCTCTGGAACCACTAAACCAATTTCAAACAATTTTGGCATAAAGCATCTATGGATAAAGGGGAACGAAAAATAGAATTTCATGGTCCCAGTCATGAATCCAACATGTTGGGGCTAAAACCAACAAAATTAGTGCCATCTTTAAAAATCTTCTTCTTTACTCCTGGACATCAAGTAATCAAACTGTTGGCATAATTGCAATAAGCATTGAGCCCTTTACAAAAATTATGAAATTTATGGTCCTAGGGTCAGGGGTTCTGGTGCTAAGTTGGGGCTATATAGATCATATAGTGAAAGTACAATATTTCTTTGAAAATCTTCTTCTCTTCTCCTGGGTATTAAAAAAACAAAGCAAGTACATAGTTATGATGAGTAAGTGTGCCTCTTCCAAAATTGCGAATTTCATGGCCCCTGGGTCAGGGGTTCTGGTGTTAGGGTAGGACTGTATTGATTATTTAGTGAAAGTGCATTAATTGTTTGAAAAATCTTCTTCTATGCTCCTGGGTATTAAAAAAGCTAACTAAGTGCATAGTTATGATGAAGAAGGCTACCTCTTCCAAAATTGTGAATTTCATGGCCCCTGGGTCAGGGGTTCTAGTTTTAGGGCGGGCCCTATGTGGTGAAAGTGTAATATTTCTTTGAAAATCTTCTCTTCTCCTTGGTATTTAACAAACTAATTAAATACATAGTTATGATTGGGAAGGCTGCTATTGATAATATAGTAGAAATGTGGTAATTCTTTGAAAGTCTTCAGCTAATTGCATAGTTATAATGATGAGGGTACCTCTTCCAAATTTGTGAATTTCTTGACCCTGAGTCATGGGTTCTAGCATTAGGGTAGGGCTGTGTTGAATCTGTAGTGAAAATGCATTGTACCTGGAAAAAAATTCTTCCCTGCTTTTAAGCATATTGGAGGCAAACAGAGTAAAAGTTTTGATAACCAAGGGTATTTTTACTGGATTTTTTAACATGGACCATTTCGTCAAGTATTCTGGTCCTCGGCAGGGCTCTATTAAGGACGTACAACACACCCACCAACAAAAATTCCCTGTCATTTAATTTTCGCTATTTTTGTATAGATTATACATGACTATATATACAATGCATATGTTCATTTTGGACAAAATCGTTCGAGTCGTATTGGACAGGAAGTTCCAAAAATTACCCCCCTTTGCTTGTTCAAGTGGAGAAGAAATTTTCAATCGGCTAGCTATAAAATCCTTGATTATCAAAAAAGTTTAGCTAGTCTGGCTGTCAAATTTCATCGACTCATTCATATAAACATTAAGCACACAAATAAAGTATTTTTGTAGAGGTACACATTGGCAAAATATTTTTTGAAGAACTTAAACTGAAAAACTATGGTTCATTTAAGCCTTAAAAAATGCGTATTTTTTTATTTAAGTATTTTTTTTTTATGAAAAAAAACCTATCGTTTAATTTTGGAAAAAATATTGTTTTCATGTAACTGGTTACAAAAGTAATCTTGATAATTTTTTGTAATTTTTTTAAACGAGCCGTTTTGAATTTATAGGGAAAAAATCACCCCCCCCCCCCTTTCTCTTTAAGTCACGTTTCTCAAGCATCTGTCAGACGTGGGACAAAAACATTGTTAGATCTACAAATACACATGAAAAATTCCAAGCTAGAAAATATTTTTTGCTTTAAAAAATTTATTTATATTATGTATCAGAGTTCTTAAATCTTAAATCTTTTCAGTTCATTGAAATGCAGATGTATCTATAGGCAATATTTGACGAAGCCCCCCCCCCCTTTTTTTTTGGACGCAGTCATTAGAACTTGAAGAAACACAGGTTACCCTCGAGATATATAATCTTTTAAATCCCTGAAGTACCAATTAATTCATTCATTCATGCAGATTAAAATTCTGACAACTAGAATAAGAGTTTAACTATCAACTACTAGAATAAAAGTAAAACATATTCTCTAAGGATTTTAATTCCACATGTCCAATATGCAGTCCATACATGCACATGGCTGAAATGCATTTAATTTTATACCTGCGTATGAATTCAACTTACATTGAATACATTGAATTTTAATCTCATTCTTCATTAAAAGTGAACGCACAATGTTGATTCAACTCTTTTATGATGTAAACAGTCTGGTAAATGGAATATATTGTTTCTAATTTATTTCAAACAAGAGAGGTCTAAAAGTACCCCCCCCCCCCCACACACACACACTTGTATGCATCCTTCTTTTGCTTCTATCTAGATAAAATGGAAATATCGTATTCGTCTACAGTAACTTCAGTTTATCAAACTGTAAATTCTCCATCTATGTTTAAATTATTCATGTGTCAAAATATTCATGTGATATACAGTGATACATGTATCAAACGTTTTGTTTTGATTCGAGGAAATGCGCACTGAAATTGTTGACAGTGTTAGATTGTAGTTCTAGATGGTCGGATATGGCCATTTTGCCGCATATAAGATATTCATGAATTCGGACCATTTCAGTAAACAATTCTATTACTTTTTTGGTACTTACTTAGTATATATTATAGTTTTCAGTTCCTGAGTTCCTCAGAATTCACTGAAAATGTGTCTTAACTGTTCGGCAAACAGGAGGAAATAACTCAAGAAGGTGAGGGGAAAATCTCCCACATTTTTAGAGTTGTTCCTCTTTGAACAGTGAACTTTTGGAAACGGGTTGTAAAACTTTTTTTTTTTTCTTAAAAGGAGAACAACACAGTATTTATATGGCTAATTCTTAATTTTAAGATAGGCCCGTGATCTGGTAATGCGAATGTTACATAGCCAACTGTAACAAAAGAAAGCAATGTATCATAAAAAAAATAAAGAATATTGTTCTGCTAATATTGATCACGGATACGAGTTTCATATAAAATTAAAGAAATTTTAAGACATAATCTTTCCTTTCTTCCCTTTTTATGGAGGGAGGGGCGGGTTTTAAATCAAAAGCGCAAATAATCAAGGATAGATTTGGTATTTCTAAAGAAACCACATCAAGTTTCTAATCCCATTTTCTTTTAATTACGTCGGGATCGATTCGGTCGTCATTTTGATGCTTTATTATAAACGTCAAATTTGACGTCAAGTTAAACGTTTAATTGAAATTGCAAGAGTTATCTCCCCCAGTGTGTTGTACGTCTTTAATTTGTATTCTATTGAGAGAAGTTATTACCCTTTGCCATTCACTTTTGATAATTAAGAGCCATTCTCTGTAATGACTTTAACTTTTATATAGGAACTGTGGCACGCATAGTCTCAGATTTTATCCAAACTCTCTATGATAAAAGTCTTTGATACCGTAAACTCAAATCAGGCAAAAATTGGTTGCTACGTGTCATGGTTACCATAGCAACATGTCCTAAATTTTGAAAAATGGCATTTTTCAACATGTTCAGAGTCCCACAGTTAACGTTTGCAGCAAAGCAAACAAGTGGCAATGACTGTTTCTGAAAGTTGAAGGCCTGATGTCTTAAATGCATGATAAACATGTTTGGTAAATCAACTATTACATACGTTACTATGGAAACAAAGTATTCAGAAGTAATAATTTTGTTCATTTAATTTTATAAAGTCATACACTTAAGAATAAAAACAATTATAGGTTGAAATGCAAGCAAATAATAGACAGGAGATCCTTGCAACATATACCAAGGACGAAATATGATATTTCTTATACGTTGGCAATGGTTGCCATGGTTTTAATACCACAGAGGGATTTTAAATTTACTCTCTTAGTATTTTAATCTTATCCTATCTTTTTACAAAGCATATTTCTATATAAATGATGATCAATTTTTAAAGGCGTTGGTGTGACCCTGATTTTCACATTTCAAAAAATTCAAATTTGGTTCTTTAAATAGAGCGTTGCTATGGAAATTAGCCGAAAAAATATGCATAAAAATCTGAAAAATATTCTGTTTCCTTGGATACGTACCCTTGTATGTAGATTCCCAAAACTTTTATGATTGATATATATGAACAACTAACCTGACTTTCAATTTTGACTACCAATCAACCTCTAACTGGATGCAAAAAGCTGGCACATAGGATTTAATTTTGAAATAAAATTAACGAAATCGAACATTTTCCCTTCTTGGTAACCATAGCAACAGTTGTATTTTTCAACAAACTTTATCAATATATGATATTCAACTTTAGTTCTACCAGATAAGTACTATTCAAGGTGAGTCAAATCATATGTTCCTTGATTAAAAGGTAAGTAAATTCCTAAAGCAGTAAGAAAATATCACTTTAAACAACTGGTACGTTGTTTCCATGGTTACACTGCAAAGTAACAATTAATCCCAATTTTTCTTAACGTTGTCGGTGTTGCAAGGTCCTTAGGATGTATATGTGCCAGTCATGAATTTTATTGTTTTTCCTCAAGATAGTAGCATTAACCCAATCTTAGCAACGAATTTTGCATCGTTACACTGTGTTACCATGGCAACCATGAAAGTTATTTTTAGAATGATATTGCCAATACCTTATTACTTAAGGTCAAATATTTTTATCATTTTTCTTCAATTGTTGATTGAGTTTGATCATGTAACATCTATCATTAGTGAATATTGAGCGTTTTTCACGATTTTTCAGCATCTTAAATGTATTCCAAATGTACCCATGGTTACCACCTACTTAGGGATAAATTCTAAATAGTTTCTTTACAGCATAAGTTGCAACAAGGTGTCATGTTTTTGTGAGAATAGTTTGTTTGTTTTTCTTAGTCTTTATTAAGGCTTAATAAAGATTCAAAGTAGCTGAAAATCTCAATTTTTTCAACTTTTCTGCCTGTTACCATGGCAACCAAGACACATAGCAACGAAATTTTATTTGATATATGTTTCTGGTGTTAAGTTGTAATAATGGGCAAAGTTTCATCAAAATCGGTGACCATGCGTGGCAACGAAGTTTAAGTGATTACAGAGAATCGCTATTAATCACTATAAATAATGTATTTGAAAGATTAATAGAAGAAGAGAATTATGCATGAATTTTTATTGTGTAATACAAAAAGTACTTCCTTTGTTTTAATGATCAGGTAGACTTGTAAATAATAGATAAATAAAAATGAGACAAAAATAACTTATCTTATTAAATGTTCTTCAAAGACCAAGGGAGACCAATGTGAGAGTTTATAATTTGGGTTAAAAATAGTACAGAAGCTTTAAGAGTTTGTTTATAGTCTGCATGGCGATAGTGGACTTTTGCGAGAAGCGCTGACTTTTACAATAGACGGCTCACTTTTACACCAGCAAAATATACGAAAGCTCATTTGCGATATAAATTTTTAGCTTAACTGTAAATAAAACGATGAAAATGGACCATTTCAAACCGTTATTATGTTGTCTAGGAAGGGAACGGCATCAACCTTACCCTCCACCCCCTCCCTTCCCACCTTGACCAACTCCTGCCAAGTTTTCCTTCCAGGATGCATTGTTTCTTCTTTGTTTAGTTCTTTAAGAAAATAAAAATAAAAGAAGATACTGTCTTTCATGAATAAGGTATTTTAATCAATTTTATTCAACCTCCAATTATCTTTTGTGTTGGTAAAAAATGTAAGTGTCCCTAATACCATAACTATAGCCATTATTAATGTTTTCTTATATATTATCAATTGCGTACCACCGTACATAACGCAGGTTTAAATATCAAAGTAAGCCGTCAACTGTAAAAGTCAGTGCTTCTTGCAAAAGTCCAGTAGTAGATGCCCGGCCGCCGGGGGACAGATTAGAACTTAGTTTATGAGTTGTTACTGTATATTAGACTACTTATTTCATTGATCCTGATCATCCTATTTCTCTTGCTTTTGAGCAACAAAGCTTCATCTATCAGCTTATTTTATACTCTATGGATATTCTAAATTGTATTATACTCAGGTGACCGTAAAGGCCCATAGGCCTCTTGTTGAAAAATTCCTCAAGTCTTTTTTCTTTAAACTTATTCAGAAATCTGTGGCATAAACTAATTCAGAAACCTGTGGCATTAATTACAATTTTGTCATTTCTTGATAGGGTTTTCTTTAAATGAGTGGGAAAAGGCTGAAGGAGTGGTACACACACTGCCTTTAGAAAGTGGAATTGTGGACAATCTACTTCATCATCTTAATGTTGCTGCTTTCATGTTTGACTCTGCTTGCTCTCCAACTGATTCTAGATACAGTGATGCTACAGACAGATGGAGTAAATGTAAGGGTTTTTCATTCAGATTTACATTTATTTAGTCTTTAATTTTGCTTAGGACAACTACATCATCTATAAACATTCACTTGAGGACATTGGATACTTAAAAAATATGTTATAGAAATGAGTAAAACAATTGTTTTATTTCTAAAACATATGCAGTAAAACACGCTTATAGCAAGCATACTTATAATGAACTGACGCTTACAGCAAAGTGATTTTCATTTTCCTTGATGTTAAAATATATTGTAAACTAAACAGATGTAACAAATTACGCTTATAATGAAGCAAAATTGTCCATCCCTGGCATTTTGTTAAGTGTTTTACTGTGTCTGAAAATTTTCTTTTGAAGCAGTCCTTATTCTATATAAAAAAATATATATATATATATATAAAAATGAAAGATTGGATGAATTGAGATTTTTTTTTGAATATACAAAATTTAATTATTAAATTTAGTGTGAGAGTAGCACTTCTTTTCTTTAAAGGTCTACTGAATCACTGTGTGCATTGGTCTTAAACTTTTGAACAATTTCAAACAAGTTTGGTATATAGCATACATGTACAAGTCAAGGAAAACAAATATTTCATAGTCTCTGTCTTCCTGTATAGGACTACATATGTTGAGGAAAAAGACTGTAAAAAGTGTAAATCACTTTTTATTCGCAAGAACTTTATTTTAGCATTATTACGGGAGTTTGTCTGCTCGCAAACATTTTATTCTCACATATATTTGTATTATAAAGGATTATATACAACAAAAAGAATAGCTTGTGAAAAATTTTGTCTCGCTAATATATACCAAAAAGCTATCTTACGAAAATAAGGTGTCGCGAAAATATAGTGATCTACAGTAGTATTAAGATGCATCACAATATTTTTTTAAAAATTGCAATACATTTTAATGTATCAAATTTTTAAATTTACAGGCTCTTCCATAATTATTTTTTGGTTTAAGATAGGTTTCAGCATTTCCTTCTCAAAGGTTAATGCATGTTATTTTTAACTTTTTCTATTAATTTCTAAAAAAAAAAAGGAGAATTAAAAACTTTAAATGATGCTAGTTTTAAAACCAGCATTGATTCATTCTGTGTACAAAGAGGGTGACAAATTAGAACAATGTACCAAGTTGCCTCCATTCTGGTGGAATTTTGTCACATTTGAGATACCTTTTCACTCCAGGAAACAGAATGCAAGCTTGCCTGAGATTTTCATACACAAGATAAATCTGATACTAGTGCATGAAATACATGTATGTAAATTTGGTAGACAGCCAAGCTTCCCTCTGGTTTCTGAAACAAATTTTGCCTTAAAATAATTGATAAAACTTTGAATGAAAATTAGAAAATAAGGATATTGACAAATTTTCTGACCTTTTTTGATTACAAATTATTTCATCATTCTAAGAGATACCCAAAATTTGATGCCAAAAAGGATCTTAGCCTAACTTTTCCTTTATTGTACTGTGTACTGATGAAATTCTAGGAAACAAGCTGCATGAATGTGATAATGATTACCACACTAAGATCCAGATAGGACCAAAGTGGTAATTGTCTGATTCTCGGGTGACTCTCTAGGCCCATGGGCCTCTTATTCCTTTGTATACTTACTTTTTAGCTCACCTGAGCTGAAAGCTCAAGTGAGCTTTTCTTATCACCTGGTTTCTGGTGTCTGTCTAGCTCTCCGTCCATCTGTAAACTTTCACATTTTCAAGAACCACTGGGCCAATTTTAACCAAAGTAGGTACAAAGGATCCCTAGGTAAAGGGGATTCTAAATTGTTAAAATTAAGGGCCAAGCCCCCTTCCAAGGGGAGATAATCAAGAAAAGGCAAAAATAGGATAGAGTAATTAAAAACTCTTCTCAAGAACCAGTGGACCATGAAAGTTGAAACTAATGCAGAAGCATCCTGAGGTAGTGTTGATTCTAAATTGTTCAAATCTTGACCCCCGAGGATAGGATGGGGCCACAATAGGGAATCAAAGTTTTACATTGAAATATATTGGAAAAATCTTTAAAAAAAATTTTCTTCTCAAGAACCACTGGACCAGGTAAGCTGAAACTTATGCAGAAGCATCCTGAGGTAGTGTAGATTCTTAATTATTTAAATCATGGCCCCATGGGGTAATAGGGAATCAAAGTTTTACATTGAAATGTATAGGAAATTTTTTTAAAAAAATCTTCTCAGAAACCATTAGACCAGAAAAGGTGAAACTTATATAGAAGCTTTCTGTGGTAATGTAGATTCTAGATTGTTCAAGTCATGACACTGGGGGTAGGATGGGGCCACAATAAGTAATAGAAGGGGAAAATCTGGTGAAGAACAGCAGGTCTAAAGTTACTCAGGTGAGCAGTGTGATCCATTGGCCCCTTGTTTAATTAATTTTTTCATTGACAATGTAAATTTGAAAAAAATTATTTGAAAAACCTTTAAAAGTTTTTCTTTTATATCTTACTTCAGACTGTCCATCGGGAGTACAGATATCCTTAAACCAGATTAAAAACAAAGCCTTTTGCACAGTGTCAGCAACTTGCACTGAGATAAAATGCTGCATTGAGGTACCATTGCTCAACAGAACATTTGAAGTTGGTATTAGTCTCAATTACTCATATGACAGGATAATGGTGCATGTTGAGAATTTGTGTCGTACATATTTGCTCAAGGGATATAGCTACGGAACAGAGGAAAGCCTTAGCATTGCTGGTGTATTTAAGTTAAGGTATGATTTTCTCTCTCTCTCTCCCCCCCCCCCCAAAAAAAAAGAATGGTGATTTTTGTTACTGTCATTCTTTGTTTTACATGAGTTGCCTTGCACTCTACATACAAGACTCCCAAACCCTGACTTAATCAGGAACATGCAGACTTGGGTGAGAGTAACTGAGAGAACATGCATTCTCTATAGCTTAATGTAAGGTTTTTGGATGTCAAATGTTCATATTAATGTAATAAAATTAATGTAATGAATAAATATTGATACAAATTGAAGTTGAAGTGTTGGACAGTACAAGATCAAATTTTATTTAGGACCGTTTAAAAATTAACAAATTTTGGATAAGGGGGAGGCATTTTCATGCTTTGAAGACATGGTATCTTTGGTTAAAAGTAATTTTAAAGGACTGCAATTATTTTTGCCTTTGGAAAAACAGTTTGCAAGATACTTTTATATGATTGAATGAAACTCTTGTTAATTTTTTGTTGTTGTTGTAGGTACAAGATAAATGACCTTTTATACAGTAATATGCTGGATATTTCAATGTCAGCAGAAGCATGCTTTGATGATGCTGGACCCTGTGAAATTAGCATTGTCATTCTTGATAGTGTGTTGATACCTAAGACTCTAAAAAGTTGGGATAGTCTGTTTTCAGTAAGAGGTATATGGACATGTGCATATTCATTCATCTAATACCAAAAAGTAGTAAATTATACAAAGATTTGGTTGATTGCATATAAAAAATGTAATAACAAATTATCTGGAATTCTAAGTGATTTCAAAATTACATTGAAGATTTTTCACTAAGCAAATGGTTGAGTGAGAAGTATATACCAGAGAGCGAAGTTTTACAGAAATACCAGTCAGATGAACTTTTTGAAACCCTTTCCCTCAGACCTTATCTCAAAAATGACTCCATATGTAGTACAATTAAATCTGCTGCTGATGGAACTGGCTGGCTTAATGGTAATTTGAGTGACATAAGATAAATCTATGTATAATAGAAAATTGCAGTATTAATAATTTAGTGGATAAAATGTACTATACAACTTCTGATATTTACCAGTATCCCAATAAGATCATAATTTTTCAAGGTGCACATCTGACAAAACCAGTCTTTATTTATTTATTTATTTATGTATGTATTTATTTATTTGATGAAGTATTTTCTTTAAAATCCAGACTGTTTGGAGCAGAAAGCCTTACCTCCCTTAACCTCATACCCTTTGACCTGTGATCTTCATAGAACCTGTAACAAAGTCATCTGTTGCGTGGAGTCGGAGTTAACAAATTCTACTTTTGAAGTCTCCATGGAAATTGATCCTTGCATCAAAATGCTTTTTCTTAATATTGAGAAACTTCAAGCTGTAATACCTTTCACAGATGTACAATGGGGTAATTTTGTTATTTTACTATGATTGAAAAGTTGTAAATTATACTGAACATGTTGAAAAAATGATTCATGGAAAACTGTATAATAGTCACCAAACATATTTTTAGAGTTGAACAAGTTTAGTTTGATGCATGATTTGATGATTGGAGAACATTTAGTAATAAACATAATGGTTTTCCCAGATGATATATCTCTTAATCTATCAGAGCTTGACTTAATTGACAAGGAATGTGCATCAAGAGGATAGAAGTATAGTCCTTGTGACTTCAAGGTCACTGCCACTTGAATGAAAGCCACAATGAATATATATGTAGAAAAAGTTTCTTGGATAAAAAATTAGAACAGTATTTTAAAAATTTTAAGCAAACAATTTTTGGGGATATCACATAGCAAAAAAAACAAAGGTTGATCAGTTGTACAAATTGATAACAACTTTTGTTGGCTAAATTTCTTGTAAATGATACTGGAACTTCTTGCACCAATTTGAAATTGAAATGTGTAAGTTGGGTTTAGAGATTTCAATTTTTTGTTTATTTGCTGTGAATTGCTAAAATTATATTGTAACCTTTCCTTGTGTTCTTGCAATTTAGTGTTAATGAATGTACTTCAATACATAATTATATAATAATTTTATTTTTTTTTATTATTCAGGAAAAGAACAACAGTATTATTTGCTTGGAGTGATTCGATTGGAGTAAGTACACATGTGTTGTCAAGTAGATTAATTTAATTCACTCACAAAAACAAGATGACATTTTATAGGTGACCTATGGACAGAATTAATCATACATATTGCAAACAAAGTTTGGGTGATATAAAAGAATCATCCTGTCCATCTATTCATCTGTCCATGCAATTATGATAAGGCATAGCTTAAAGAGGAAGACATATTGGATGTAATGCTCGAAAAAAATGTTGCATACAAGTGTGTCTTGTAGGTACTTACTTGACCAAAGAATACTTGGGCAAGTTCAAGGTCAAGAGAGTTAAATTTGAATCCATTTTATAACTTTGTAAGAAAGAATTGTTGGAATCTTATTTTTGACATTAAGATTTTCTGTAACCTGGTGATGTGTTTTGGACTTTAGTCAAGGTCAATTTTACAAGGTCAAGATCAATGGAAGGAGAAAAAATATATGTCTAGTCCATAACTCAGTAGGAAAAAAGAAATTAGAAACTAAAGCTTAACACACAGACTGTTATGATTTGAAATTTGTCTTGAACTTGATCCAAGGTTATTTTCACAAGTTCAAGGTCACTGCATGGTTAAAAATATATAATTCCCATGCAGGCCAGATCTTTTTTAGGGTAGAAGATAATTTTAGTGATATTAATATTTTTTTGTGGAATGAGGAATGTGTCATTATATTGACTTAAAACAACTTTTTGACAAGTTCAAGGTTGCCTACAGAAAAAAATGAAAATTTGTGTATATATAGTTGAAAGAATTATATGTTCATATTTTTGATTAAAAGATTATATATGATCTGAGTATATGTCAAGACAGTGACACAAAGTTTTGGGGATTTTTAAAGGTTACCAGCTTTTAAAGTCAGAATTTTAAAGTGAAAGATACAACACTAACTTCCACCAATGTCATTACTTGACCCAAATGTTGGTAAAATTCATTAGGAAAATGGGATTTAAAGCTTTGTTCTGAATATATTTACTATATAATAATGACAGTAGGAATGGACACAAGTTCCATACACTAAAATTATAGTCTTCTCTCAATGTAATGAGGGTATAATATTTTCTTGCTCATTATATCAATGTTTATTTTTTATTTTGTCAGTTACAAGGTTATTGATCTGTATGATGAGAGTCTATTCCTTGTGGATCTTAAAGTGTCACTATGCTGGGAAAGTTACAAACCCTGCAGCTTTGTTGCAGAAATTTTCAAAAACTCTGTCCTCCCAAAGAGAAGTTGTGCGGGTCAGCTGAACTATGACAAACCAGGTTTGTTTACAAGAAGAACAAGGTAGATTTACATAGATTTTCATGCAAGTGCCTTATTTAATTAGGTCTTTAGCCAAAGTTTAAAACTTTTTTGTTAATTGCAGGATTTTCTCTGTCAAACTACAGCCTAGATAATCAACTTGATTTGAACAATCTGACAGAAAAAGATTTGGTCTATCTGTATGATTATATTGGGATATCTAGTTACATATCAAATTCCTCATGCAAGATACCAAAGAATGAATCTATGTATGCTATCAATGGATGGAATAATGGTAAAACATCACAGTTTATCAAATACATACTATTGATTTATACAAAAATGGTGTAGATCTGAGAGTGAGAAGTAAATTGAATATTAAGTGAAATCGTAATAAATTTTTAATTGTTTCTTTACAAGAATGTCCCACCATGATAACCCCAGAACTGTCCTCTTTGCCTGACTATGTGACCTGTCATATGATGTCCAGCTGTACCAGTGTTAGATGTTGTATGAACATTACCAGACTAAAATCTCAGTCAGTCCAGTTTTATCTTATGATGGACTCATGTGAATGGGTGATTGAGTATGGAATTGATAAGTTTAGCATAAGACCAACCATTATGTATGATTTCAAGTTTGATGAATGGCATGATTACTGGATGAAGGGGGTATACAGGCTAAGGTAATGTAGAAATAATATGGCCTTTTTTTCATCAAAATGGAAAATAACAAATCTTCATTAAATGAAATGTCGTTTGATTTTCTACATATTTTATTATTTGGTCTGACGGCTTTAATTCTTGTATGATTGTGTATGCAAATACAAACTGAGCAAAGTATTACAGATTTATGGTCACACACCTTCAAGGAGCAAACACTTTCAGAGTGACTCTTAAATTTATGATCTGCCTAGAAGATGGATTACCTTGTGAACAAGAAGTTACAGTGCTAAATAACACACTTCTCCCAAAATCATCTTGTAATTGGAAGATTGAAACCACAGTTCAGGGTAGGAGTATTTTAAGCTTTACTAGTCATAGTTCAGAAGAGCTAAGTGTCTGTCCTCTTTATTTAACTGTTTGTCTGTGAAGATTCTAGTTTGGGTCTAAATATGACATTAAACTTGGTACACAAATAAACTACACTAAGATACACCAAGA
Organism: Saccostrea echinata; assembly: GCF_033153115.1. NCBI lineage: Eukaryota > Metazoa > Mollusca > Bivalvia > Ostreida > Ostreidae > Saccostrea > Saccostrea echinata. The sequence continues at coordinate 3,975,466 of NW_026889758.1, read as the reverse complement.
TCTACAAAATTCTCCATGCAGAATTTTGAAACTTACTAAAAATAAAATTTATTAATTCTTTTGAAACAGTACTACTGTAAGATTGAATTTTAATAAGTGATACACAAGTAGACTAACCATGATGTAAAATTCTTAAATTGGTTTTTGATTGATGAATGATGTTGCTGTAATTTCTAAAATAAGATTGTTTTTCAAATATGTTTGAACCAATATTCCTCAAGAATTTTCTGTGATTACAATAAGTTCACAGTAAAACTTAATTGATATAGGAGATGCATAGTTATATACACCCCATCCCTTTAACCCCCTACCCCACCCCCTCCACACACACACAAAGCTTGGGGGATATATGGGAATCACCTTGTCTGCCTAGATATCTATCTGTGCAATTGTGTCTGGATTTTGAATTCATAATAGACTTAAACTTGACACAACAATTGATTATGACCTGAGAATGTGTCATGACCTTGAACCAAAGTTATTTAAACAAATGCAAGGTCACTGACAGAAAAAGTGAATGATTCATGTCTGGTCTATAACTTTATAAAGGAAAAACAATAAAAGTTTTATGATCAAAGAGTGTATCCTGATCTTGTCCCTAGGTCATTTTGGCAATTTCAAGGATATTGGCAGAAGTGTATAAATGTGTTTCTAGTCAATAACTCTTCTAGTTTCTAGTCTAATGGATAACCATTGGAAATTCATTCTTCACACAAAAATTTACTTTTGACCAGAGGATGTGATGTGACCTTAACCAAAGGTCATTGTACAAGCTCAAGGTCATTTTAAAAATAATTTATAGTTTCTGTCCTAGCCATTATCTTTTAAAGGAGAAACATTTGAAGCTCAAACTTGGCACAAAAATTGCTCATGACCTGAGGGTGTGTCATGACCCTGACCAATGTCCATAACTTTACAGGAAAAAAATATTGGAAGGACTGCAGTGGGGATATAATTTTGTGAGCTCAGTAACTGTACCTTTAATTCTTTTTATCAGTTCAGTTTTTAATTCCAACCAACATTTTGCTATGGTTATTAAAGAAAGAAATTTTCTTTGAGGTTCCTTTGAAATGCTACATGTACTCCTCTTAAGGTTTGTTCCAGTTTTGGCTTGGTACATGTTGAGACTACACAAAGATTCATTATTTTTTGAAATCTTTTTTTTTATTTTAGTGAATAGTGTAGTCATGGTAACTTAAAGTAGAATAATGTGTAAAAATACAGTTTTGTTCCACTTCAATATTCAAGGTGCTAAGTTCTATATACCTGTTTTCAATCCAAAAGAATTATGTTTCCATGGTTACTGAAAACAATCTTTCAAAATGCTACTCCTACTTCAGCTTTGTTCCAATTATATTGAAAATTAGTAAATTTTAGAAAACATCAAGGTCTGTATTTACTCTTTTATATAAAACTACAAGTACTGCAACTTTGCATGGATATTTTCTCCTCATCTGATATATGTACTAACCAGTGAAGCTACAGTCTATTCAGAGATTTCTGGTTCAAAGAGAGTATTTCTGCCATGGTTTCTTGATATTTTTTTAAATAGATTTTTCATTCACCATGTGGAAGACACAGAACAAGTACACAACAATGGAAGAACACAGCATTGCTAGACTGGAGGAAGAACTAGGGATGCATGGGTACCTGTATAACTCCACCCAAGTCTGTGATAGGACATCAGGAATATTTGCTTCCTCTTCTGCTGGATGGACAAATGGTAGTTTATGCATATTATTTTTGTATTTCAGATTCTTTTAAAGAATTTATTTTATTCTGTAAACATTTTAGAAATATGTGAATTAGAAATTATAATCATTTTTTGCTCACCTAAGCTGAAAGCTCAAGTGAGCTTTTCTGATCACATTTTGTCTGTAGTCCGTCTGTCTGTCTGTAAACTTTTCACATTTTCAAATTCTTCTCCAGAACAACTGGGCCAATTCAACCAAACTTGCTACAAAGGGAGGTTCAGTTTTATTCAAATGAAGTCCCATGTCCTCTTTCAAGTGGAGATAATTAAGAATTAGTAAAAATTTGGTGGTATCTTTTAAAATCTTTTAAAGAACCACTGAACCAAAAAAGTTGAAACTTACAGGGTTTGACACTAACCTTTTAAGGCTTTAGTCCAGCCAGACTAGTGCTTCATTACTTTTACTAGTCTGCAAGCGATTTTATTAGTCTGTCAAAAAAAATAGAAACGTCAATGTTTTTTAACATTAATTTAACGTGACAATTAATATATGTATTATTTTTTGAAATAAACAACATATTTACGTGAACTATATTATTCCACAGATTCATTGAAATCTTGCAATCAGCAAGTACGATGATCGTATTCCCGATCTCTCTTCTTTTTTTCTTTTTTTTTGTCTTTACATTACATTCAAAACGTCCAACACCTTTCTTAAAAGTGTCATACTAAATCATGATCGCTAAAACCTTATACTTCATAAAGATCAGTCGAAAAATTAAGTGCTGAATTGACCCAGCATTGCGTAATAACCTGCCGAAAGCTTGAAATCTAAAAATACACGTGGGGTTTTCCAGTAAAAGTTGTTGAGAATTGGACATGCATCGGTAATTTATTCATATTGTTTTTCAGAAATTTATATAAAACTCAACAATGTTACAGTTACAAAGTTTATTATCTACAAAAACACATATTGGATCATGGGGACTGACAACTGACTTACAGTGCGTTAATTTAACTGATCTATCTCCAGGGCATTGGAGATAGGCAAAGTATACATGGTAACACATAAGAAGCAAACAAAGTAATAAGAGATGCACAACTGATAAAATATATACATGTAGTAAACAACATACACGTAGAAAACAAACATTAACCCCCTGGAGAAAACTTGGGGGTTATTGGTTAAAATATGGAAAATTTTCAAGCATTTGTAATATTTGTACACCAAAACAGCCAAATACAACTGTAAGGAGTTGTAGCCCCAAGTTTCCGATGTAATTAGAAGGAAAAAAAAATTATATAGAAAGGAAATATAACATATATACATATTTATATATAAATATATACACAACACAGACATATAATAACACACCTTGTGAAATTACAACAATAATGAAATTTTACTGCATGATAAAACCACATGATTGTAAGAAAAAATGAAACAGAGAGGTGAAGTTGTTGATTTCTACAAACCAGTAGAGGCTATTTGTTGTTGTGCATTTTGAATCACTGAAAGAGATGTGTGAATATAGGTAGTGTAGCAATTAGAAGACCATCTACCTAAAGTTTTAATTAAATGATCTTCAATGCGTGCTTCTTGAGCAGTTGTAGCCGCTCCAATTCTAAAGGAATGACCGTTATATATAGAGATCAGAATTCAGGCCTAATCGAGATAAAATGTCTTTGAGTGTGTCAATGAAAATAGCTCTGGTTAAAATGGAACCCTCTTTAGTAACAAAGAAAGGCACAGGTTGTGTCTTGAAAACTTTTGATCTTAAATACAGATATTTTGAAACAGCATTCACTGGACAAACATCTGTCTGTGTCTTAAATAATTTAATCTGAACACCATTTCTGAATGGGTCTGTTTTCGATTTCTTTAAAGTAACTGTAATGAAAGAATCATGACAAATCACATCTTGGATAGAGACATAATCATCATAATGAGAATTACTGGGAACAGTGAATTCACCACAGCACAAAAAAGCAAAAAATGCAACTCTACAAGCTGCTTCAAACATATATGATGTAAACATATCAAAAATTCCGGATCTGAGTCATTGACAAATTTTTGTTAGAATTGACATGGTGATAGGAAGTCTACTACGTTTAGGAATGGCATACCTGCTTTGTTTCTTCTTTACACCAGTTAAAATTGATTGCAAACAAAATGAATTTTGACCCACAGAAATATGAAAGGGATTAAACCCTTTCAATCTTAAATAAAAGTATCTTATTCCACTTAAGTACGATTTTATAGTTGAATAAGCCAATTTAAGGTGTTCATCACAAAACGCAACAAAGTAAATTAATAACTGTTCTGAAATTGGTGGTAAGTCACTAACATTATCATGCAGTCCTCTCAGCAAAGTGAATTTGATGTAACTGTCCAGACCAACTTTGTATTGGCTGCGCGTTCTCAAGGAAATGGAGTGATCCCAGAGATTTTCTACAACACTGTCCAAATCACTTCTGATAAAGGTGGACATGGTGTACGGAGACGATCTGCTTCTGGAGCCAAGTTCTTGAAACGATTCATCTGCAAACGAGATAAACTATCAGCAGTATTGTTTTTCACACCAGGAACAAATGTACTGTATATAGCGAAATTATTATGAGCTGCACACATAGTCAATCGTCTCATTAATTTCATAATTACGGGTTCCTTTGAGCGACCTTTGGTGATAATTTGCACAGTTGCTTGATTGTCACAATTAAAAACAATTCTTTTGCCACTCCATTGTTTACTCCATAAAATACTAGCAACCACTATGGGATACAATTCTAGAAAGGTCATTGATAATGTTTCATTAACAACATGAGGTAGGTCGACTGGCCATCTATCGCAGAACCAATGTCCTTCAAAGTAGCCTCCATATCCAATTGTAGAAGAGGCATCAGTAAATAACTGTATAGAGTCTGCCATTACCTTACACGGATCATAAAAGATGGAAATACCATTCCAGCTTGATAAGAATTCTAACCACATGTAAAAATCTGCCTTACACTCTTTGTTCAAATGTATATGGTGGTAACTCTCTTTGACTGAGGACATGAGTTTGTAGAGATAAGAGACAAATGACCGGCCGGGTAAGATTACTCTGGAGGCAAAGTTTAAATGTCCTAGTAGTTGTTCTAATTCCTTTTTTGTGCAACTTTTCATTGATAGAATGTTTCTAATGCATGACGTAATTCTATCAATTTTATCAAGGGGTAATCTGGCTTGCATGTTGATGGTGTCAAGAATTATCCCCAAATATTCTAATTCACAAGTTGGTCCTACGGTTTTTTTGGGTGATAAGGGCAAATTAAGTCTGTGAAAAATTGTACACAATAAAGCCATAGTTCTTTCACCGCAACTCTCTGGCTTATCTACTGTTAAAAAGTCATCTAATAAGTGTAGGATATTTTCAATTCCATAATTATTCTTCGCAATCCAACAAATAGCTGACGAAAGATTGTCGAATAATTTGGGGCTTGATCTGCAACCAAATGGCAACCGCACATAGTGGTAATAGTTCTTTTTCCATTTGAAGCAGAAGAGGTGCCATTGATTAGGACTAATAGGAATTTGCTTAAAAGCGTCTATCATGTCTGTTTTGCACATGAGACTACCTCTGCCTAATTTTTGAATAATTTGAATTGCATCATCTATCTTCACGTATGACAAAGAACACTGTTCCTTTTTGATAAGATCATTCACACTTGGTTCTGAATTGTTAAGTGGTGAGGACAAATCAAAGATCAAACGTTTTTTACCCGAATATTTGTGAGTTGCTATTCCTAATGTGCTGACTCTGTAGGAGTTAAAGGGAGGAAGCGAAAAGGGTCCTTTAACATATCCCTTGTCAAGTTCAGTTTTTAAAAGTTCATCAACTATGACTGGATTCTGTCGAGCAGACAAGGAATTTTTGCATTCAAAAGTTTGTAAATTGTTATCAACAACTAAGGTATCAAAACCTTGTTCTAAACTAGAACACAAGTAATTCACAAAACTTTTGTCTGGGTATTGAGAAAGTTCAAATCTAAGCTTGTCAAGATTTATGCTAGTCAATGGCTCAGTTAGTCATTTGGTATTTGGTTTAGATTTACTGCTAGTATCTTTTTGTTTAGGTTCATTCATCACTTTAGATGTTTGAGCACATAGAATTTTGGGATGTCCATTAGCCTTGCATGCTGTACAAATGTGCGCGTATCTACAATATGGTTTGCTGCAGCCTTTTGTGGAGTTGTAATTATTACAGATTTGTTCACCATCATGGAATGAAATTTCCCTGCCATGGATATCTTTCTGTTGCCGATACCCTTTTATAGGAGTGAAACGGTTCACCGCGGTATCGATTCACCGCGGTATTTTTTCTCGGTTTGATACACGGTGCAAAATCTCTAATTTTCGGTTCGGTTCATTTTTCGGTCGGGATCGTTATTCAGTCTGGTTTGCCATAAGGTAAAACACGTTACTCAGTATAAATAAGTATAGAAAACATAAAATTTTGATGACTGATAGCTTGTAAAATAATTTTTGACAGTCAAATAATTTTAATCAATTTCTTCTAGTCAATTTGCAAATAAAATTCGTAAAATATGTGACTAGATTTAGAAAAAGAAAGCATAAAACAATGTTGAATTTGTTTCCTTCTATCAAAATGTATCGAAAATAACCGAACCGAGACAAAATTATACAATACGTATCGAACCGTGAAGGAGGTGTATCGTTTCACCCCTACCCTTTTAGACCTGAATAAGGACGAGTGTTTTGTTTTCTTACATTTCTATGTGGGCACATACCTGAGGAGTGAATGTTAGAGCCACAATTAAGTTTCACACAATTTCACAGAGGACCCAGCACATATTAAGGTTCTCAATTCGAAATCTCCCTTAGCCCAGTCAATTTTTAGCTCTACTGGTCAGAGACCAGAAGAGCTTATGCGATAGTAAGGTGTCCGGCGTCTGTCTGTCTGTCCGTCTGTCTGTAAACAATTTTTCAAAATGCTACTCCTCCTACAGTTTTGGTCTGATTTCAATAAAACTTGGCACACAGGTAGACTACACTAAGATACATAATCTAGTGCATTGGTTTTTGATTTGGATGAGCGGTGTTGCCATGGTTACTAAAAATAGAAATTTCTGTGAAATTCCTTTAAAACGCTACTCCTCATACAGTTTTGGTCTGATTTCAGTATAACTTGGCACACAAGTAGACTACACTAAGATACATAATCTAGTGCATCGGTTTTTGATTTGGATGAGCAGTGTTGCCATGGTTACTAAAAATAGAAATTTCTGTGAAATTCCTTTAAAACCCTACTCCTCATACAGTTTTGGTCTGATTTCAATATAACTTGGCAAACAAGTAGACTACACTAAGATACATAATCTAGTGCATCGGTTTTTGATTTGGATGAGCGGTGTTGCCATGGTTACTAAAAATAGAAATTTCTGTGAAATTCCTTTAAAACCCTACTCCTCATACAGTTTTGGTCTGATTTCAATATAACTTAGCACACAAGTAGACTACACTAAGATACATAATCTAGTGCATCGGTTTTTGATTTGGATGAGCGGTGTTGCCATGGTTACTAAAAATAGAAATTTCTGTGAAATTCCTTTTAAACGCTACTCCTACTACAGTTTTGGTCTGATTTCAATGTGATTTGGCATACAAGTAGACTCTATTAAGATTCATAATTTAGTGCATCGGTTTTTGATTTGGATGAGCGGTGTTGCCATGGTTACTAAAAATAGAAATTTCTGTGAAATTCCTTTAAAATGCTACTCTTCCTACAGTTTTGGTCTGGTTTCAATATAACTTGGCACACGAGTAGACTACACTAAGATACATAATTTAGTGCATCGGTTTTTGACTTCTATGAACGATGTTGCCATGGTTACTAAAAATAGAAATTTCTGTGAAATTCCTTCAAAATGAAATTCCTCATACAGTTTTGGTCTGGTTTCAATATAACTTGGCACACAAGTAGACTACACTATGATACATAATTCAGAGCATCAGTTTTTTTATTTTGATGAACGATGTTGCCTTGGTTACTAAAAATAGAAATTTCTGTGAATTTCTTTTAGAACGCTACTCCTCCTTCAGTTTTTATTTGATTTCAATTTAACTTGGCACACAAGTAGACTATATGAAGATGTATAATTCTATTTATTGCTGCATGTTGCAAAGTTTCGAATCCAAGTGCTACTTTTTCTTTGTTACATGTATATGTACAGACCAGTAGAGCTACAGTCTCATCAGAGACTTCTGGTTATGTTGTGCTGTAGAAGCATAGCTGCGCATTTACTCGAAAACATTTGATGATACTCATAGAATTTGTCATACATTAGCAGTCTCTATAATATGTGAAAGATAACCATCTAGCTCATTAGACCTGTTAGGAAAGGCAGAACACATGATTTTTTTGTACCTTCCAAAGGCAACGATAAACTCATCTAAAGATAGACTGCGTGTAAGACGTTCATCGTTTTCTTTAATTTTCTTCTGTGAAGGAGTGGTATAATTCGGGATCAGGAGAATGTTTAAATTAACATCCTTACCTGCCAGAATATCGGCACATATTTCTGGCGAAACCATATCCACGTCAGAAATGTTAACAGCTGGAGTCCCGGTGTTTGTTGTAGAAATCATAGCAGTTTGAAGACTATACTTTGCTTCGTTAATTTTGTTCGATTGAGTTAAAGAGCTAATTGCTTGCTGACATAACTGCAAAGTACTGAGGATGACCGATTCTGACATCACTGCTGTTGTAGGAAGTGTAGAGCTAGGCGGAAGTGGATTAGAAGCTAAAAGTCTGGCGCTTGGCACTCCTGGTTCCGGATAAGCCTCAATGCTCGCAGCGCGCGTGCCCCCAATAATGGAACTAACTGTAGTAACAGGTGCAACAAATGGCAAAGAATTACGAACTGATTGAAAGTTATCGCAATTATCAACACCTTAAATACCATCGGTAAAGTTCGCTGGCTGAATTTCCTGATCGTCTGATTGTTGACCCTGTACAGACTGGACGTTATCTAAATAAATTCTTTTGAGTACACTGTGATTTAAATGCATATTAATGTTTATTCCAATCTCTGAAAGTTTTTTCTTCAATTCTGCGACTGTCCAATTATTAGGGTTGTCGTTATTAGACATGGTTAAGTTTGTTTGTTTCCAAGTTCGACGAACCGTAGACATAACTTCCAGGTCAAACGTTAAAGTTCAGCAAATCACAAAATAACTCATGGATGCGTAAAAACTTTCCACAAAAAGACGAAACTAATGTTACTGAAACTGAAAAATCATGATCTTGCAGTAATTCCCTTTGTAAATGGAACGATGGTAGTTGATAGAAAGTTGAAAAAATTTCCACAATGGCTACTGACACTAAGATGGTGAAACTGAAAACAAGGCTAAGTTATAAATAAACAACAGATAGGCCCTGATAGGGCATATCTCTATGATAACACAGAATATCCATATTGACATAGTTTAACGACTGAAGATTATAATGACAGATTTACATGTATATAAACTAAGATTATAGCAGTAATCTTAAATTTTTATTGGTCCGTTCGGACTAATTAGCCCCATATTTTATTTGTCTGAATGAAAATGTATTAGTCTGAGACTAACGGACTAACGTTAGTGTCGAACCCTGACTTATGTGAAACCTTTTGTACATATTGTACATTCAAGTTTGTAAAAATCATGACTGACCCCCTGTGGTAGGGTGGGGCAATGGACAAACAAAGTTTACATAGGAATACATAGGAAAAATCTGTAAAAATCTTATCAAGAACAGCAAAGCCATGATTGTTTATATTTATATGGAAGCATAATCAGGTAGTGTAGATTTAAGGTTTTTTCAAAGCATTACCCTGGGGGTAGGGTGAGGCCACAATGAACAAGCAAGATTTAATGTAGGAGTACATAGGAAAAATCTTGAAAAATCTTCTCAAAAACAGCAAACCCATGATTTGTCATATTAATACAGAAGCATCCTCAGTTAGTGTAGATTTGAGTTTATTTAAATCATGGCCCCTGAAGATAGGTTATGGTCACAATAGAAGATAAAACTTATAGGAAAATAATCTTTAAAAAGTTTCTAAAGCCATGATTAGTTATAGAAGCATCATCAATTAGTGTAGATTTAAGTTTGTTCAAATCATCCCCCTCCCCTTAGGGGTAGGTTGGGGCCACTTATGAATTTAAACTTTTCAAAAATTGAACTCCTAGCCACAGTGTTCTGGTGAGTGATGTGGCACATGGGCCTCTTGTTAATATGAGTACTTTACAAATTATCATCAAACTTGTTGCATAAGGATGAGGACATGTTGTAGAATAAAAAAAAATTTCAAGACATCACCCTGGAGCAAATGGCTTGGTCTCAAGGTCACTTCAAAGTTGACCAAAATAATGTTTTGTTAAAGCTTTGATATTTTGTCCATAAGAAGGACTAGGATCATCAAATCTTGTCAATTGATTCATCTTAGGACCTCATGTCATGTTAACTCAAAAGTCGGTCATGGTTATGTATGAATTTTACAGGTATTCATTTTCAGTTTGGTTTTGATACATATCTTGGACACTTTGAAGCCTATGATAATCAAAACCTGTCAGGTCATGCATAATGGGTCTTTGAAGTGTGTAAACCAAAAAGTAGGTCACCATGACCTACTTTCTGAATTTTATGTCTCATCATTTTCAAATCATTTAAGGTCATTATTTCAGATACCAAGAGGTTAAGAATCATCAAACTTTGTAAGTTGATGCATCTTGGGGCCTTGAAACAGACTTGACAAAAAGTAGGTCACAGTGACCTATTTTTTGAATTTTGCAGATATTCATATTGTTTTCAAGGCATATTTTGGACACTTTGAAGTATAGGATCATCAAACCTTGTTAGTTGATACATCCTAAGGCCTCAGAGTATATTAACCAAAAAGTAGATCATGCTGACTACTTGCTACTGGCTAAGAATCATCAGACTTTGTGAGTTGATGCATCTTAAGTCCCTGGAGTGTGTCAACCAAAAAGTAGGTAACCATGACCCACTTTTGGAATTTCAAAGGTATCTTTAAATATACCAGATAATAATTGGCCTAGAATTATCATACTTTGTCAGATGATGCATCTTGTGTCCTCTGAGAGTGTAGACTAAAAACTAGGTTATGGTGACCTTTTTTTTTTGGAATTTCATGGCTATATCTGAACATTTCAAATAATAAGAGGCTTAGAAACATAAAATTTTTCCAGTTAATGCATCTTTTGTTCTTGGAATATGTAAACCAAAAAGTAGTTCACTGTGACCTAATTTTTGAATTTCATGGCCATATCTAAATATTTTGGATAATAAGTGGGTTAGAATCATCAAACTTTGTAAGTCACCATGACCTATTTTTTGGGTATATTTCATGGGTATATTTAAATATTTCTGATAATTGGCTTAGAATCATCAAACTTTGTCATTTGGTGCATCTTGGTTCTCAGAGTATAACCTAAAAGTAGGTCATATGACCTACTTTTGGAATTTCAAGGACTTATCTAAATATTTAGGATTTTAAGAGGCTTAGATTAGAAGTGAGAGTTTTGTACAGATTCGGAGGGATTCTAGGCCCTTGAGCCCCTTGTTTTTGCCTTTTCAGACCAAATGATTTAAATTTGCCCCCTTTTAAATTCACTAGACACAGATGTGTTAAAGAGATTGTCTTTGTGGCAATGAGGGCAAAAGGAATGAAATTAAAACAATTTGTGAAAAATTTCCCTGTAAATGGTAGTCAATACCTAAGGAAATAATTTTCTACCTGTATATTATCAATGTCTTGCAAAGGAAGATTAGACTCATTTTTTGCTGAATTTATTCTTCAAGTCTTCTTTCAGCAGTAAGGATATAACAAGTAAATATGCAAGCAGGCATGCATCCCTCATTACATGTAGGTTAAGTACTTTGAAGTCAAGTTTCCAATGCAAGGGTGGGTACATTACTGATGTTAATGCAAGAATGAGTGAGGTCACTGTATTGATGCTATTATGTAGGAATGCTGTGGGTTATAAATTGTTTCTTTGACCTGTCCTTGACCCCTGAAACTGAAAAGGATATAATGGTCTTTGCTAATTTTGGGCTCCCATAAAAGTTTAGATTATTTATCAAGATGAGCAATTAGACTCAAAAACCTCTAGGTTCTTGGATTGATTTAAACTGCAAAATAAATGTACACAGATGTTGTTTTATATGTTCTCCAATTTTGATCTTCATACTGTAACGAAACAGAGGGTATAAGGTTATTACTTAGTCATTTTATCGTGGGCCGCTGTTGGTTTCTGGTAACTGGTCAAGGTTGAAATGGTTGTCCACAAAATTTAGATAAAATCGGAATAACGACCAATTTTTGGTCCACTAAATAATTGGCGAAATGACCAAATTTTAGTTCACTATAATATCTGCTTTAGAACCGTGATGAATAACACGTTGTAAAGTTTATGATATTTATTAAGACGATCGTCATCAAATGGTTCAGTTATAAGCACAATGGAAAACAATATAAAACTGTAGTTTGTTGGTACATCGTTATTTGGTTAATACCAAGATGACGAACCAATGGTCAATCTAGGACGTTTCTACTCTATGTGACTCTTCACTAATGATTTCGTATACATAGACTTGGTACTGTTTGTACATACCACTGTCTTACACCCGAAGTATACGGAGTCGCTACCTACTGCAGACTGACTTCTAAACACAAAACAGCTGTCTTTTATAGACAAAAGTTGTTATGATGACGTAGAAACATCAGAAACCAATAACGTCACAATTAATATCTGATTTGTAAGTTAGCGGGTTTTAACCACTAAAATTACTAAATAACGTACCTATATAGAACATATACAATATAACGCTTTGTCATTACAATACATAAATCAAATTGATAAAGTTCAAATAAATTAATTATTGTTCAATTCTTTCGTTATTGTTCATTGACAAATATTTTAGTAGTTTATATACATCGGGTTCAGGGTCCGTTTATTCGGAACTTGTCAACAACAGTTAATCCGAATTTCACAGGTAAACTTATCGGAACGTAACAATATGTTGCTTTTTGATTTTCTCATTCTGTCTAATAACCATAAATCATATTTTGTCCATGTTTTATCTTAACTGTAATTTATACATATTAAGACTGTCCTGTTCCACTGCCAACAAATGTACCTGTTGTAAGGGGAGCTATCAGCTGTAATCTGGGGGCCTCCTGTTCTGATGTGGTGTGCTGCTTGTATGCTGAACCTCTGATGAAACATGTAACTATCCACCTCAGTCTGGATTACTGTCAAGACAGAATCAGTGTAGGGATAGACAAATTCACAAGAGAAATACAGCCTAGCTCATACAACAACTGGGGTAAGTTTTCATACTTGATATTATAAATACATGTACATGTATCTATAAATCAGTGTGACCTAGAGATTTGGTTTGCTTTAATTTTGTTTTTAAATATTTCAGGAAAAGAAGAAGTTATAAGCATGAGTGGAATTTATCAGTTGAAGTAAGACAATTTTTGTGTCACCTGCAGAGCTGAGCGACACTTAGGGATCACTTAAACCTGCAACTGTCTGTCTGTCGGTTTGTCTGTCTAACTGTCTGTCTGTCACACCTTGTATCTCAAGAACTTGTAAGAGGTATGAATTTGATATTTTGCACATATATTGCTTGGTGATATGGCTTTTGTAAATTACCATGGTTACCAACCTTGTGACCTTTGAACTTGACCTTTGACCAATTTTTCAAAATAGTTCAAACTGCTGATATACAGCGTATTTTGACATTAAAGAGATAAGTATAGGCTATTTAGCGTGCATACGATTTGTCTTTAATATTATGATAAATACCAGTTACAGTTCACTTTACCTTGACCTTTGACCTACTTTGCAAAAATACTCTGGACGGTAAATTCAACTTATGTGTTTTGAATTTGTAGAAGAAGGGTTTTGATAAATAGCATAATCTCATGCTTATGAGCTCATGACACTGTATTTATACAATTACCATACAAAGTGAACTTAAAATACTATGTGAATACAATGGGTTCAGTATTCCAAAATTGATGGTTGTAGACTGACGTTTGCAGTAAAGACATACTGAAATTTCTTTTTGAGGATTGTTGGATTAAACACATAATAAAATGATAATTTATTATTTCTAATTATCCTCTAATTGAGGATTGGGAATCATATTTCTGATTTTATCACAGTCTTACTATCCATGTATGAGCTATAATGCTAGTAGCAAATAAAGAGCTAACCAGACTACTGTTATATTTATCTGCATCTTTAATGATGCTATGTAACAGAATACTCAAGCATCCCTTGGAACACTCAATTATTAGCTCACCTGAGCCGAAAGCTCCAGTGAGCTTTTCTGATCAAAATATGTCTGTTGTCTGTCGTTGTTAACATTTTACAATTTCATCTTCCTCTCAAGAAACACTGGGCCAATTTCAACAAAACTTGCCACAAATTATCCTAGGGTAAAGGGGATTCAAGTTTCTTCAAATGAACGAGCATGCATTCTTAGAAGGTGGGATGATTTTGAATAAGTGAAAAAATAATGGCATCTTTTAAAAATCTTTCCTTTTTTTTTTCAAGAACCACTGGGCCAGAAAATATGAATCTTATGTTGAAGCATTCCCAGGTAGTCTTGATTTAAGTTTGTTCAAATCATGAACCACAGAGGTAGGGTAGGTTCAAATTGGGTAATCAAAGTTTTACATAAGGATACATCAGAAAAGTCTTTAAAAATCTTCTTATCAAGAACAGCTAAGCCATGATTAGTCATAATTATATGGAAGCACTCTCAGGTAGTGAACAATCAAGTTTGTTTAAATCATGACCCCCTTGAGTAAGGTGGGGTTACAATAGGTGATCAATAGTTTACATTGGAATACATAGGAAATTTTATTAAAATCTTTATCTCAAGAACATCAAAGCCATATTTGGTCATATTTATATCAATATGGAAGTATTCTCAGGTATTGTAGAATCAAGTTTGTTCAAATCATGCCACAATGGGCGATCAAAGTCTTGCATTGGAATTCATATGAAAAATCTGTATAAATATTCTCAAGAACAACAAAACCATGATTGGTCATAATTATATGGAAGCATCCTCAGGTGGTGAAGCTTCAAGTTAGTTCAAATCATGACCCAGGGGTAGGCAGGGACCACAATCGGCATTCAGAGATATACATAGGAAAAATCATTAAAAATCTTCTCAGGAACAAAAAAAACACTATTAGTCTTACGGGGCCACAATAGATGATGAAGTGTGTAGGAAAAAATCTTGAAAAATCTTCAAAGGCCATGATTATTCAAAGAAATATGGAAGCATCCTCAGGTAATGTAGATTCCAGTCCCCCTCCCCCCTTCCCAACCAGCATTTATGTTTAAACTATTCATTACTGCACCTATTTCTGCATTTCCCCAGCCAAGGTGATCAAGTGAGCCATGTGACCCATAGGCCTCTTGTTTATTATTTTTTTAAACCTTTGAACTTAGAAGTTTGGCCAAAATATACTATTTTAAGCTCACCTGAGCCGAAGGCTCAAGTGAGCTTTTCTGATCACATTTTGTCCGTCGTCCGTCTGTAAACTTTTCACATTTTCGACTTCTTCTCAAGAACCACTGGGCCAAATTTAACCAAACTTGCCACAAAGTATCCTTGGTTGAAGGGGATTCAAGTTTGTTCAAATGAAGGGCCACACCCTCTTTCAAGAGGAGATAATTAGGAATTAGTGAAAAAATAATGGCATCATTTAAAAATCTTCTTCTCAAGAACCTCTGGGCCAGGAAAGATGAAACTTATTTGGAAACATCCTCAGGTAGTGTAGATTTAAGTTTGTTCAAATCATGTCCCCCGGGGGTAGGGTGGGGCCACAATGGGGGATCAAAGTTTTACATAGAAATTCTGAAAATAAAAAAACGAAATTTCAAGCTCAAAAAGCGATAAAAGAAATTCAGACACTGGAGATTTAACCCTGGTCGTCAGCGTGAAAATCGAACGTGCTAACCATTAACCATTAACTTTTTTGCATCACTTCCTGTTACGACCGGAAGTAACGGCGACACACGATTTTCATACGATGCAAATAAACTGATGACGAACTATCAGTCCTGAAAGTTTTAGACTTCAGTCTTTTATTGTTGCTGAGCAATTGTGAGAACAAATTCTAATTTTGAGGACAGGAAAACACGTGACCGGAAGTGAATTTTATAAAAAAAAAAATCTCTGACGTGTCTCTAAACATTTGCAGTATCTACAACATGTATTAAAACATTTCAATACTTTTTCTATAAGCGATATTTATGAGAAAGTTAAATATCGAAATAGCATATTTTATCTCCTAAAACCGGAAGTTGACGTTTTTGTTTCCGGTGGAGTCTAGCATATTTCAAAACAGCGAAAAAGATGCAATAAGGTGATGCAAGTTTTAATTTAAAAAAGAAAAGTTGAAATTTTTGATTTTTTTTATCACTTCCTGTGACGACCGGAAGTGACGGCTGACAGTTTAACCCAAATGGTTTTGCCTTCTCTTCAAGATCTATTACTTGTATAAGTTTGGTGTCTTAATCTCTTACCGTTTCTGAGATCTCACTCAGATATTTTTCATTTTGAGGACAGGAAAACACGTGACCGGAAGTGAATTTTTGCAAAGATATTTGACGTTACTCTAGACATTTGCAGTCTGAATAACATATCCAAAAATCATTTCAAATACTTTATCTATAAAAGATATTTATGGGAAAATAAAATACCAAAATTATGTAGTTTTTCTCTTATAACCGAAAGTTGTCGTTTTTGATTCCGGTGGGACCAACATATTTCGAATTGCGAAAGAGTTGCAATAATGTGATGCAAGATTTGATTAAAAAAAGAAAAGTTGAAATTTTCGATTTCTTTGATCACTTCCTGTGACGACCGGAAGTACTGACGACTCATAAAAAAATCGTTCCACAAATCTACAACTCATGCTCTTTTATCTTTGACAAGTCTCCAGTTCCTCTCTTTAGCCACTCTTGAGAAAATTAGCGGACAACATTTCATTTTAAAATCAGGAAATTGCCCATTACTTGGAACCAGGAGGGAATTTTCCAAATTTTCTTGGCCATGCCACAAGAACATATCATTGCTCACAAATGCTGAAAGTTTCACAGAAAATCACTGAATAGTATTCGAGATATCGCGTGCACAAAATTTTGTCTAAAAAATAATAATAAAAATTTGTCTAAAAAATAAGAATAATAATAATAACTAGAAACTCATTGCGAGCAATGAGGGGTCTTCCGTCCGATTCTGAAAATAAAAACGAAAATTCAAGCTGAAAAAGTGATAAAAGAAATTCAGACACTCTGGAGATTTAATCCTAATCGTCAGCATGAAAATCCAACGTGCTGACCATTAACCATTCACTTTTTTACATCACTTCCTTTCACGACCGGAAGTAACGGCGATGCAAGATTTTCTCACGATTCAAATAATCTGATGACTGAATATCAGTCCTGAAAGTTTTAGTCCTCAGTCGTTTACTGTTGCTGAACAACATTGTGGGACTAAATTCTAATTTTGAGAACAGGTAAACACACAACCGGAAGTGAATTTTATAAAAATCTCTGACTGTTCTCTAGACATTTGCAGTATCTACAACATGCATAAAATCATTTCAGGTACTTCATTGATAAGGGATATTTATGAGAAAGTTAAATATAAGAATAACGTAGTTTATCTCCTAAAACTGGAAGTTGACGTTTTTGTTTCCGGTGGAATCTAACATATTTCAAAACAGCAAAAGAAATCCAATAAAGTCATGTAAGTTTTGATTTAAAAAAGAAAAGTTAAAATTTTTGATTTCTTTGATCACTTCTTGTGACAAGCGGAAGTGACGACTGACGCGTTTAACCCAAATGATTTCACCTACCCCTCAACGTCCATTACTCTTAAAATTTTGGTGTTTTAATCTTTTACCTGTTTTTGAGATCTCGTTCAGACAACTTCTCATTTTGAGGACAGGAAAACACGCGACCGGAAGTGAATTTTTGAAAAAAATATTTAAGGTTACTCTAGACATTTGCACTCTGAATGGCACATTTAAAATTCATTTCAAATACTTTATCTATAAAGAATTTTTACTGGAAATTAAAAAAACTCAAATTATTTAGTTTTTCTCGTCTAACCGGAAGTTGTCGTATTTGTTTCCGGTGGAACCAACATCTTTTGAATGTGCGAAAAAGATGCAATAAAGTGATACAATTTTTAATTAAAAAAAGAAAAGTTGAAATTTTCGATTTCTTTGATCACTTCCTGTTACGACCGGAAGTGACGGCTGACGCTCTGAACCCAAATGGTCTTGCCTACATCTTAAGGTCTGTTGGTCATATAAGTTTGGAGTTTTAATCTCTCACCGTTTCCGAGATCTTGCTCAGACAACTTCTCATTTTGAGGACAGAAAAACACGCGACCGGAAGTGAATTTTACAAAGATATTTGAGGTTACTCTAGATATTTGCAGTCTAAATAACATATTTAAAATTCATTTCAAATACTTTATCTACAAAGGATATTAATGGGAAAGAAAAATACTCAAATTATGTAGTTTTTCTCTTATAACCGGAAGTTGACGTTTTTGTTTCCGGTGGGACCAACATATTTCGAAACTACAAAAGAGATGCAATAATGTGATGTAAATATTGATTTAAAAAAAGAAAGTTGAAATTTTACGATTTCTTTGATCACTTCCTGTGACGACCGGAAGTGCCGACGACGAACGAAAAGGCGATTCTGCAAATTTAGAAGTCACGTTCTATGCTCTCCAATAAGTCTCCAGTTCATATCTTTAGCCATTCTTGAAAAAAAGGGGCGACAAAATTTCATTTTAAAATCAGGAAATTGCCCGTAACTTGGAACCAAAATGGAATTTTCCAAATTTTCCTTGTGATGAACAAAGTTCATACAATGACTGATTTTTCCTGAAAGTTTCATTGAAAACGACTGAATACTTTTCGAGAAATCGCGTGCACAAAATTTTGTCAAAAAAAAGAATAATAATAATAATAATAATAATAAGAAACAGTAGAATCACTATAAGGTCTTCCGTGAAGACGGAAGACCTTAACTAGAAACTCATTGCGAGCAATGAGAGGTCTTCCATCCGATTCTGAAAACAAAACGAAAATTCAAGCTGAAAAAGTGATAAAAGAAATATAGACACTCTGGAGATTTAACCCTGGTCGTCAACGTGAAAATCCAACGTGCTAATCATTAACAATTCGCTTTTTTGCATCACTTCCTGTCACGACCGGAAGTAACGGCGATACAAGATTTTCTCATGATTCAAATAAAGTGATGACCTTCTATCAGTCCTGAAAGTTTTAGATTTCAGTCGTTTACTGTTGCCGAGCCGTATCTTGAGAACAGATTCTAATTTTGAGGACAGGTAGACAAGGACCGGAAGTGAATTTTAGAAAAATCTCTGACTTTTCTCTAGACATTTGCAGTATCTACAACATGCATATAATTATTTCAAGTACTTTATCGATAAGCAATATTTATGAGAAAGTTAAATATAAAAATAACGTAGTTTATCTCCTAAAACCGGAAGTTGACGTTTTTGATTTCGGTGGAATCTAACATATTTCAAAACAGTGAAAGAGATGCAATAAAGTGATGCAAGTTTTAATTTAAAAAAGAAAAAATAAAATTTTGATTTCTTTGATCACTTCCTGTGACGACCGGAAGTGACGCTGACGCTCTGAACCCAAATGGTCTTGCCTACATCTTAAGGTCTGTTGCTCATATAAGTTTGGTGTATTAATCTCTTACCGTTTCTGAGATCTTGCTCAGACAACTTCTCATTTTGAGGACAGAAAAACACCCGACCGGAAGTGAATTTTACAAAGCTTAAGATACTTGACGTTACTCTAGACATTTGCAGTCTAAATAACACATTTAGAATTCATTTCAAATGCTACAAAAGACATTAATAACTAGAGAAGATATTAATGGGAAAGAAAAATACTCAAATTATGTAGCTTTTCTCTTATAACCGGAAGTTGACGTTTTTGTTTCCGGTGAGACTAACATATTTCGAAACTACAAAAGAGATGCAATAGCGTGATGTAAGTATTGATTTTAAAAAGAAAAGTTGAAATTTTACGATTTCTTTGATCACTTCCGTAAGCAACCGGAAGTGCCGACGACGAACAAAAAGTAGCGACCCGGCTAGTATCTATCACGAGCTATAATCCCTGAAAGTTTGACATTGATATCTCTTGTCGTTCTTGAGATTATCCGCAGACAAAATGTCATTTTGAAATCAGAAAATGGTCTGTAACTTGGCACCGGAAGTAAATTTCCAAATTTTCTCTCAGATAGATCAAGTTCATTTTACAACACACTATTCCTGAAAATTTCATTTAAATCCATCCAATAGTCTTTGAGAAATCGCGTGCACAAAATTAGAAAGTGACTTAAAACGAAAAAAGCGAATTCCTAGAGTATGTTTGAATCAACATTAAAACAAATTATATATTTAGTAATCCGATAAGACGCTTTATTATCCCTACTAATATCGCAGAAAAATATTTAAAAACAAAAAAAATGAAAAAATCGATTTTTGAAAGCCACTTCCTGTAGCGACAGGAAGTGCCGACGGCGTACAAAAATAAGCTTCCCGGCAAGTCTTTATCACGATCTATTATTCCTGAAAGTTTGACATTGATATCTTTAGCCGTTCTTGAGATTATCCCTGGACAAAATTTCATTTTAAAATCAGGAAATGGTCCATAACTTGGCACCGGATGTGATTTTTGGAATTTGCTCCCTGATAAAATAACTTCAGCCTACGACACGTTTCCCCTGCAAATTTCATCCCAATTCACTCAATAGTCTCTGAGAAATCGCGTGCACAAAATTAGAAAGTCAAAAAAATAATAATAATAATAATAATAATAATAATAATAAGAAACAGTAGAATCACTATAAGGTCTTCCGTGAAGACGGAAGACCTTAAGAACAGAATGCCGTGTAAGGTTCACGTCAAAACATGGCTGACGCAAAACAATTCCTGAATTTTCCCCTTCAATTCGAGCATTTCTGCATTGGACAGGGCTGATGGTTGTTTATGAGATGATAAACTATGTGTAAACTTTCTTAGTTTAGCGGAATCATGAACATTTTCGGCGTGATGAATAATTTGTTTACAGTAGTGATGAGGCTTTCGCGCACCTGCAGGAGCGGATCCAAGGATATACAAATTAATAAAATTTAATAGAAATGAAGTTTTAATACTTTTAAATAGTATTTAATGAAATTATTAATATGCAAGTGATAGATATACAAGAAAACGTGAAATGCTAATGAATGCAGCTGACAATCACTACTTTGTAAAGATAAATTAATTCTAAATAAAATAATTATAAATTCTATAGACAAAACAGAAGAAGAATGAATGGTAGCAAAATATCAAATCACATCAGGGGAACTGAATTTTATTAATGAAACTCTTAAGAAGTTCCGTATAAGTTGTGAATTTTATATCTGTGTATTCTACCTGGTTGCTTCGAGGAAGGGGGGGGGGGGTCTTGAACATAAACATGTAAATTACCATTATTTTATAGAAAGAATTAAGGCTTATAATTTTGAAAACGTCAAGAAGAGTTGCTTGTGATATGAAGTTCAAGGTCATTTTATAAATAATCCAAAACATAAAAGCGAAAAAGAGAAAATGGGGGGGGGGGGGGGGGTTAAATATGACAATGTCTTCTACAGTTGACAAAAAAAGAGAGGCGAATAAAATGCACACACATATCATATACAACCGTTTTTATTTAATATAAACTCGTTTCCATGGCAACAGGAAGCCTTTTCTGGCCTATCCCAATCACCAGGTAGGTGTTACCTCTACACCGCGTCCTACGTGAATGAGCGCTGAGCAGTCCCCGCAAACTATATATACGGGGAAAAAATCAATATTTTGTAGTGTTTTGAGATACGTTGGTCCTATGTTTTCAGAAATTCTAAGATATTTAAAGATATTTAATTCCTTCTTAATCCTATCAAGAAACTGGTAATACGTAAAATCTTCAAAGAGGGGCCTTTACGTACCCTATGAATATTACAGAAAAAAGAAGTTAGAAAGACGAAGAAATTGAAAAAATCGACATTTTAATCCAATTTCTGTGACGACCGGAAGTATTGACGACGAAAAGAATATTCATGGTGACATCCCAAGTCATTATCTATGAAATCTGACAGATTTAACTTTCATATCTTAAGCTGTTCTGGAGAAATGGAGCGGACAAAGTCCTTTACAAAATTTCGTCTATACAATAATATTAAGAATACTAGAAACTCATTGCGAGCAATGAGAGGTCTTCCGTCCGATTCTGAAAAAAAAAAGAAAACTCAAGCTGAAAAGTGATAAAAGAAATTCAAACACTCATGAGATTTAACCCTGGTCGTCAGCCTGAAAATCCAACGTGCTAACCATTAACCATTCCCTTTTTTGCATCACTTCCTGTCACGATCGGAAGTAACGGCGATACAAGATTTTGTCACGATTTAAATAAACTGATGACTGACTATCAGTCCTGAAAGTTTTAGACTTCAGTCGTTTACTGTTGCCGAAAAATAGATCGGAAGTTGACGATTATTTCCGGTGGAATCTAACATATTTTAAAACAGCGAAAGAGATGCAATAAAGTGATGCAAGTTTTAGTTTAAAAAAAAGGTAAAAAAAATAATAAAACAGGTTTTGTAATCCTCAGAAATAGTTCTATCATTTAATTGTTGCATATTTAAGATCAGAGGTTACGTCCTAAATTAAATATCGAAAAATAGCTTTAAAAATTGGCTGTTTTGTAGAAATTTTCAGGATACGAGGAAAATGACGCATTTCATGACGTCTAAATGCATAGACTAGCCAGAAAATTACGTCATTTTTGATAGATACGCAGTCATCAAAGGTCTAAATGATATTTAATGCTTTGTCAACTAAAAACAAGCAGTTTCAGTTTTTCTGAAATTCACAGGGCTAAAAAAGGTCCTTAGTGAACCTTGTTCTTTAATATTGAAACCACTACACTAGCGCAATGTACCAGCCATCATCGATGTTTACCTTGCACTCATTCCCTGAAGTAACGAGTGTCAGGCAGGTTAATTTTTTTTTTTTATAGTGCCGAATTATAGGATGAAAACTAGCCAGCTAAATTTTGTGCAAGTGCTAGTAGATTTACATCGGATTTGTTACTTGATTTTTAACAATAACTGATAGCAGAGAAAATAATCTGTTACTGATAAAAACTAAAAAAAAAACTATTGTGTTTACTTCCTTTATTCTTTATGCATTCAGTTTTCTATTCTATGCAATTCCAAATACAGACATGTCCGTGTAATCTTTTTCTGTACTTCTACACTACTGCATCAGACCATTTGTGAAAGGCGGGTCAAGATACATTATTTCGCGCCAAACGTCACGAGTAAATCTTCGCGCCTTTTCTTTGAAATGTGTCTTCAATTGAATAAGTGTACGTGATAGATTCAATGAAATTTTAAAAAAGATATGTTGCTATAGCCTGATTTTCGAGCCTAAGAATGTTTATTTATCACACTGTACATAAACATATCGTATAAGGGCAAGTAACATAAAGGCAGCGCTAAGTTTTCTTACACATTTCATATTCCTCTTAACCCCCAAAGTGGACTATTCCATTTAGTAACACATTAATGAAAAGTCTTGAATGTTTTGCAACAAAACACGTCTCGCCATATGACGCTCAAGGAATCTGATACCTATTATGTTCGGTAACTTGCATCTGTAAAGGGATATAACCCTACTAAGATCAAAGAAAAATATTGAAAAACGTAAAAGTTGAAAAAATGGACTTTTTTAATTCGCTTCCGGTAGCGACCTGAAGTACTCACGACGCACGAAAAGGCAAACCCGCATATCTAGAAGTCATGTTCTATGCTCTCCAACAATTCTCCAAATCATATCTTTAGCCGTTCTTTAGATCTCGCGCGGATAAAATTTCATTTCAAAATCAGAAAATGTCCATAACTTGGAACCGGAAACGAATTTTTACAAAATTCTTTCAAATGTAACAATGGCATTTCATAGCGCATTATCCCTGAAAGTTTGATGGAAAACCATTGAATACTTCTCGAGATATTGCGTGCACAAGATTTGTCTAAAAAATCTATTTTTAAAATGTATTCTGGTAGACAATTTTAAAAACAAATTATATATTAAGCATTACAATAAAAGTCTCTATTAACCCTATTAAAATCAAAGAAAAATATTGAAAAACGTAAAAGTTGAAAAAATTGACTTTTTTAATTCGCTTCCGGTAGCGACCGGAAGTACTCACGACGCACGAAAAGGCAAACCCGCATATCTAGAAGTCATGTTCTATGCTCTCCAACAAGTCTCCAGTTCATATCTTTAGCCGTTCTTTAGATCTCGCGCGGATAAAATGTCATTTCAAAATCAGAAAAATGTCCATAACTTGGAACCGGAAACGAATTTCTCCAAAATTCTTTCAAATGTAACAATGACATTTCATAGCGCATTATCCCTGAAAGTTTGATGAAAAACCACTGAATAGTTCTCGAGATAATGCGTGCACAAAATTTGTCTAAAAAATAAGAATAATAATAATAATAATAATAATAATAAGAAACAGTAGAATCACTATAAGGTCTTCCGTGAAGACGGAAGACCTTAATAAGAAACAATAGAATCACTATAAGGTCTTCCGTGAAGACGGAAGACCTTAAATAGCCTTAAAAATCTTCTTAAGAACAGTAAAGCCATGATTGGTCATTTTTATATGGAAGGATCCTCTGGTAGTGTAGATTCAAGTTTGTTCAAATCATGACCCCTGGGGGTAGGGTTGGGCCACAATGGGGGATCAAAGTTTTACATAGAAATATATAGGAAAATATCTTTAAAAATCTTCTCCTTAAGAAAAGCAAAGCCATGATTGGTCATATTTATATGGAAGCATCCTCACGTAGTGTAGATTCAAGTTTCTTCAAATCATGACCCCCTGGAGGTAGGGTGGGGCCACAATGGTGATTAAAGTTTACAGAGGAATATATAGGAAAAAATCTTTTTCTCAAGAACAGAAAAGCCATGATTAGTAAAATTGATATGGAGGCATCCTTGGGTAGTGTTTAATAAAATTTGTTCAAATGAGGGTCTCCAGGGGTAGGGTGGCACCACAATGGGGGATCAAATTTTTACAAATGAATATATGGAAAAAATATCTTCTGCTGAAGAACAGCAAAGCCATTTGTTATATTGATATGAAAGCTTCATCAGGTAGTTTAAAATTCAAACCCACCCCTCACCCCCCACCCCCATAAACATTTCAATACTGAACTGATTTTTGCTTTTTTTTTCCCCTAGCTAATGTGCTCATGTGAGCAATGTGGCTCATGGGCCTCTTGTTTCGCAAGTTGTATGAAACAGTTTAGCAAGTACATCATGATTATAAATTATGAGGAAAAGCTGTTGTCTCGTTTGAAAATGTTGTATTAAGTTTACCTCTGGATATTACCGGTGTAGCATAATATTTTGATACCGCGATATATTGAACCCGGGTTCAATATATCGCATAATATTTTGAACCCGGGTTCATATTTTCGCTGCGATATAATGAACCCCCATATAAAATATTGAACCCGGTGGGTTCAAGATATTATGGCCATAAAATATTGAGTCCCCCACCCTTTTAATTTAAGAGGGAGGGGGTGCAAGATATTATGACCATAAAATATTGAGTCCCCTACCCTTTTATTTTAAGAGGGAGGGGGGTTCAAGATATTATGGCCATAAAATATTGAGTCCCATTCCCTTTTAATTTAAGAGGGAGGGGGTTCAAGATATTATGACCATAAAATATCGAGTCCCTTTACCCTTTTAATTTAAATGGAAATGACTGCAGTTGCTTTGATTAGTTCGATTTTAACATCAGAATGGTGTATGTAAGCTAAACACCCCTCAAACTGGACTACTCAATTTGTACACTCTCTAAACACTGTACAGTGATAATACAGAAACCATCAAGGGGAAACAATAGACAGTGGGTATTGTTGACCTCCAATGACATCTCCTTGTGTACACACAATACACAGGTGCTATATCCCTGTTACCTCCTCAATGGAGAGATACTACATTGCTCCTTGAATTTTCTTTTTTCAAATTGTAAATTATACAAAAAAAATTAAATTAAAGAAAATAAATAAATACCTTATGGGATGGAATAAAAGACAAAGAAATAAATATCTCATAATTGTTTTTCCATCAGACATATCAAGTTATTTTAGTTATTTGATGTAGAATATTTGAGGTTTGATGGTAAAAGACAATTATTTTTAATTTCCTGGTGACAATTTCAGACTTCAATATTTTGGTTATATTATTTTATTCTCACTTCTTTAGGTATTGCACATTATTAAAAAAAAATTAATATAGAGATACCCAACCCTTGAGATCTAACAAATAAATCAAAGTGAGTGTGGGGGAGACGGGTGTTAAATACTTTCACTTCCTTTTCCATTGTAGTATTTAAATGGAGGTTCAATACTTCACAGCCACAATATTTTCAACCCCTTATAAAATGTTGTGGGTGTTGGAACATTTCACTACCATAATATCTTGAACCCCCTCTTACCATTCAAAAATTATTTTTAATTTAGGTCAATAATTTTTAAACACCCTCCTATACACACATATGCCTAATAGGGGGTACAACATTTTACATCCATAAATCCTAGCTTAAACCTCCACCCCAACCTACCAAAAAAAAAAAAAATTAAAATTAGGAGGTACAACACTTCAACGCTATAATCTCAGAAACCCCTATGCTTGAAACAGAGAATGTAATGGGGTTCAAAATATTATGGCCATAATGCTATAATATAATGAAACCGGGGTTTAAAACATTATGGCCACAAGGCCATAATATATTGAACCCGGGGTTCAAAATATTATGGCCCTAAGGCTATAATATATTGAACCCCAGGTTCAAAATATTATGGCCCTAAGACTATAATATATTGAACCCCGGGTTCAAAATATTATGGCCATAATATTTTGAACCCCGGGATCAATATTTTATAGGGGGGTTCAATATTTCGCAGCGATATTTTGAACCCGGGTTCAAAATATCGCGGGGTTCAATATATTATATGACACCGGTACTAACAGATTTGATTCTGATGTGACAAACACCAGTGTAAATGGAAATGGGAGGGGGATAATCATTTGGTATTCAATGCATTAGCATTGTCACTCATTATGTGTAGTATTGTCAAGTAATGTGGCAGCCTGGGGTATGTGAGCTTGCTCACTTTTTCTTTCATTTTCCAATGAAATCTTCCAGGTATACACTTGAGGATCTACCCAATGCCAACATGTACTTGGTCAGTTTTTCCATTCTTTCTTGCTGGGAAGGTGCCTCTAATTGTGAGGAATACACTATTCTCTCAAACAACAGGCTGCCAAAGTCCAGATCACAGCCATATTGTAATTGGAAATCAGAGCAACTTATTCCAGGTAAGAGTCACAGATGAATTTTATAGAAGAAAAAAAGTATAATAAATCACGCAGAGGATTTAAAAGTTGGGAATTTTAGAAAGCAGGAAATCAGTTTAATAGTTAATTGATAAATTTTTCTTTTCAAGGTTTCTCTGCAAAGTCATGGCTGGCCACCAATGGATATCCTGATTCCACACCACTGAAAGGAAATGCATTGCAGGATCTAATGGAAGTTTTACAATTGTCCAGGTTTAAGGAGAAGAATGATTGTAACATAACTGGAGCTCCATTTGTTCCTGTCAACAATAATGGATGGAATTCTGGCAAGATAAACATATACATTTAAATGTCTGCATTCAGGTTTACAGACACTTTCCTTCATTTATGCTTTAGAAACGAGGGTTGATTCAAATGTTTGTAGAATTTCTATGTATTAGTTTTATTTCTCTAATTGAAAATAACAGGTGAAAATATATACCCTTGTTGGATTTTTTAAATTTTTTAAATAAAAAAAAAATATTTCAAAAATCAAAGATAGTAGCACTTTGGCAGTTGCCATAGAAACAAATGTTTGAAAATGTGGGGGAGACATATTTGTTCACCTTCATTTCAATTCTTTTAAAATATTCACTGAAAAAAATGCGGTAAATATATGCAATGAAAATTTCATCATGATTACAATTGCTTACACACCATTGTGTAAAAGTTTATTGATAATACTGGATATTTAGTTATTTTATTGATGACTTGTTTAACGTGACATCATAAGCTAATGTCAAAATTAGGTCAGTTACTCTGTTTTGTGAAAATCTCAGGAACAATATGACTCAGTTGCATAAATAAATGACAAAGGCAGGACAAAAGTACATTAAGCAACTGGTTTTCCAGTGGTCTTCTGTAGAATTCTAAGACAATTTGAATGTGAGTGAGAGATGTTCCTAAATTGATTCATATGTGACATGACATGCCGAACTTAACGTCAAAGTTTCACCTGGGTTTTACAATTGTCCATTTTAAGAAAGCTTGTGTGACTTTAAAAGTATTTGGAACGTGGTGAAAGTTTCCAGTTTTATAGCAAATTGACTCTATTTTATAGATATGGCTATTGTTTGTTTTTGTCACATCACAATAAAGTTTTAGAAAGAATTTCACAACATTTGGATCAACCCTCTTACCGTATATACTCACCTATAAGTCAGTTTTTTTGGGAGTTAAATTTTGGTCCAAATCTCTGTGTCCGACTTGTAGGCGAGTCATAGAAAGATTGGTATTTTTCTGGACAATGAAAGGTATTACAAACAATCCCACCAATTATCATTGACCAAAGTCTTTATATATGAAATCATTTATGTATTCTAAGATTATGCATAAAGTACAAATATTTATAAATTTTAATAGTTTTATTTTTGTCTAAAATGTGTGTTTCTTAATTTTTAATGATTTAAAATTAAATGTTGACGTCATTTTTTAAAAATATTGATTGAAACCAGGTTAAAACATGAGAACATTGATTAGAAATTGTAAACCATTTCTGTCAAAAAGTTGTACTGTCTTATAAGTGGGTCAATGGCAAATCCCTTGAAAATAACTGCAAAAAATACAACTGACTTATAGGCGGACCGACTTATATGCGAGTATGTACGGTATATGTTTGCAAGCAATCTTAGAACACTAAAATCTTATGCAATGAAGCAGCAAAGTTAGCTTTTTAATTTTTTTTTAAATTTTTTATTTTTTGAGCATTGAGTTATAACTTAATTTTTAAAAAGGGCCTTAGTCTATTATACCTTAGACTATTATACCCACTACTTAGAAGATTGGAGATACAGTATTTCTTTTGTCATTTCTACAGAGATTCATCAAATTCTTTATTAGCTTAGAAAAATAACTGCAGAATTGTATCTCTCTGGTTGAGAAGATTCAGACAAACAGACCAGAGAGCTACAGATATACAGACAAACCAGAGACCTACAGATCTTAGCCTTGTAAAACTTTTGATTTATGGTAGCAATTTTTAATTGCTTGCTTCGGATATTATTTCTTGTATTATATGTATTCCCTCCGCAAAAAATATAATATCCATTAATTAACCATATATTTTACTCATAATCTTGTTACTAAATTTACCTTTGAACAGTTCCAAACAGCCCGATATAGCCTTTGAATTTCAGTTTTAAAAATTCGCATTATTGATTGGAGATAAAATATTTGCATTTTTGTCTCTGTGTTGTCACAAACTATTGAGATTTCATGTTATTTCTTAGAAAGAAAGAAAAATGCAAAAATTCACAAATTTTGTTCTATTTTGACTTAGTTTTTATAGAGTGCAAACTTGCTCAGGAACAATTTTCAAACTTTTTATTGATATTATCAATCTACACCTAATATCAAAAGATGGTGGCTGAGCAAACCTGCGCGCTATATTTTCCAGTAAGATTATTGATGTTAAATTTTTTTTTTCTTCATCATTGAAATGTTGAATATTACATCATTTCTTGACATCAAATCTAACTTATGACGTCATGGTGGATTTTTAATTTCATGAAAAAACTGTCTTTGTCAACTGTATATATTAATACTAATAATTAAATATTTTTCCTGTCAAGGAAGCTTCTTACTGGCTGTGGGTTTTTAACCAATCTTGTTTTTGTTTTATTGTTTTTTGGTTATAGAGTGTCCTGTAAATGACAGTTTGATAACACTTCCCAGCAGTGTTGCCTGCCATCTACCAAGTCATTGCACAGGGTTAGAATGTTGTGTTTCAAGCAGTGTCTTAGGATTAAATTTTCACACTGCACTTCAGATTGATACCTGTTCTTCAAAAATCATCATTGGTATTGATAAATGGAAGTTCAGAGAGATTTCAATGGAAATAAACAAAATGTTATCAGCAAGTAAGTTAACAACTTTTATTCCAGTCTGGTCATCACCCCACTGTTTCTGTTGTTCTTTTGTTGGATTGCCATATTCATCTGTTCTTTTAGAAAAAGAAAAATGATTCCTGAATTCTGTTAGAGAGTACATGTGATTTGAATTTTATGAAAAAAAAGTTGATTTGAATTTTATGAAGAAAAGTTTATTTTTAGGGCCCTGCAAGGATTTGCGGGTGCCCTATAGTAATCACTCTGTCTGTCTGTCTGTCCGTCTGTCTAGCTGTCTGTCTGTCCGTCTGTCATTCTTCCGTCCACAAATTTTCTGTTTTTTTCTAATAACTTTTTTTGTAGTTGACCAATTAAGTTCAAATATGGTATGTTGGTTGAAGAGGCAGTAAGACATATTTTGATGCTAAGTTTGGTTCTCTATGTCATCCAATTTGGAGATTGGGTGGTGGGGTAGATTCCTTAACTTTACATTAGAATGAGTGCCAGGGCAAAGAGAGATAACTGCTGAGAATGTTCCTATTGTAAACTATGAAAGCTGCAACTAGTCCCATGGGATTAATTAACTTTCCTCTTGAAGAAAATCCAAAGCATTATCTGTTTCTGTCAAATTGAGATTAATTAACACCTGTGTCTGCAAATGAAGTTTGTTTTGAAGTTAAGGTCAATTCTGAATGATGTTTACATTCTCTGAAATGTGGATTTAAATAATGTTCATACTTTATTTTGGTAAAATATACAATGAGTTATGATTTTATTGAATTCTAAAAACAAGATAAACATAAAGATATGTTTTTTTAAAAAATTTTTGTTTTTATTTATTTATTTTATTTATTTATTCATTTTTTTTTGGCTGTCATATGTAAATTCAAGAAATCTATTAATTATAATGGGTAGTCCAATAATAATCTCATTCTATCATTACTGAAAGAGTTCTGATTGTAAACTTGGAAGAAAAGGATAAGAGAGCAGTACAATTAATCCCTTGGGATTAATTGTCTTGTCTGGGGCAGAAGATTTTCCAGGTTTATCTTTATTTGTCACTTTAAGATAAATTAACCTTTGTCTGCAACTGATGTTTGTTTTGAAGTTAAGGTCAAGCCTGGGTGATATTTGAAAACACATGTTGTATTCTTGTTTAAATATACATTTAATTGAGTTATTATAG
Organism: Saccostrea echinata; assembly: GCF_033153115.1. Lineage (NCBI taxonomy): Eukaryota > Metazoa > Mollusca > Bivalvia > Ostreida > Ostreidae > Saccostrea > Saccostrea echinata. The sequence continues at coordinate 3,944,137 of NW_026889758.1, read as the reverse complement.
ATGTGATGTTTTTTACTGCCTTATGTAAATACAGGGATACTCTTTACAGGTTGTTGGATATTTAGGAATTATCTTGAAATTTTATAAATACAGTTGTTATTGCATATTCTTCTTCATATATTTTTAAATTTTTGTAATGAATTAAAATTCTCATTCTGTTAGCTGCACCCTTATATTTCTACCCCTCGCGGGGCCCTTGCTGACTGGTCAGTTTTCTAGTTTATGTTAGTGTTGTGATCCATCAAAAGTTTTTCTTTTGTTCATCATTGTTTTCACTCCTGCAGTCAAGTAAAATTAGGGATATCTACATTTTCCAGAAAAAAAAAATATTGAGGAAGGGGAAAGAACTTGAGTCCATTTAATTCTTTTTAGTTAATCATACCTATATATATTTTGAAAAATGATGATAATAATAAGGTAATTTCCTTGGGTAACATAATTGTCAGTGGTGCATGTCTTCACAGAACTTTAGTTATTTTGCAATTAAAAACTGTTTGTAATCTCAGTAACAATTTGTTCACCCGCAGGGATGAAAAAGAGTATATGGCTTCAAGGTGTTTTGAGGATGGAGTAAGTACATTCAAATATAATTCAAGCAAACATGTAATATACTTCTGTATATTTGTTCCTGAAAGTGTAATAAAAACCCAGCGTCTATAAGAGATATATGGTAACAATTTTATCATGCATATATTTTCAGCTTTGAGATTAAAAATTTGAACCATGCTAACAAACTCCTTATTAGCCTGAATATTAGTCTCTGTGTTGAGAGTACCAGTACCTGTGAAGTAAGCAACCAAACTATATTTCAAAACATGCTTCTCCAAAATGCACCGTGTCATTGGGATGATCCTAAACCCGTGCCAGGTAGAGTATATTAATAAGCAATGGCATTTTAAGTTCGAGAAATCATTTTAAAGATTTATCACATAACTAATAATGAAAATATAAGTTCATAGAATCATTTTTGTCATATCTCTAATAAATCAATAAACAGTGTCACATCTATCACTTTCATTTTTGATAAAATTCAGTGTTGTCACTATCTTCTTGGAAAATGAACCGTGGGTATGCAGCAAATACAGAATTATCATCTCATGTTGTGGCAAAATTTGAAGATGAGACAGGTCTAGCTAGCTACAGAAAGAAATCTAGATGTAGCAGAACAGCAGCGCCATACTGGCCCACCTACAATGGATGGACTCTAGATAAAGGTTTTGTATCATTTCCTGTTATACAGGAAAAAGTTTCAAAAAATCAAGTATGATTAATATTGTATAACACTTATGAAAAGATTCTGTATCAGGTAAAAGATTGTACAATAATATTTTTTGTCCAAAACTTGTCTCCATGCAGAGAATTTTATTGACAATATTGGATACAGCTACCACATTACAACTTGTCTTATCCAGGTGTTATGTATTCTGAAATCTTGCCTATTATGATGTAAACTTTAGTCCCTTTCAGTAAATTCAGTTGTTTCAAATGTTGTCTAATCCAGAATGTTGTCTAATCTGGCCAATTTCTATGGAACCAGTGGTGTAGAGTAGACAAGTTTTACTGTAGTAGCTTAGATAGTCCCCTCCATAGAAATATTAGAAACTGGTACCTAAAAGAAGTTCCTTGTGCTTTGGAATGTTTTGATATAACTTTAATTTAAGGCATTAGTTTTGGTTCAAGATCACTTGCAAAAAAAGTTAAATTTTTGTGTTCACCCTGTCCCTGCCTGGGATCACAAAACAGATTTTAACTAAAAATTTCAATCATCTGCAAGATGTTTATTAGTAGTGAACTGTCAGAAACTCTTAGTTTGAGAATAACAGCAAGATAGTTAAATTTCTGTATGTAATCTTTTATGGGTGCTCCAGGGGGCCTTCAGGTTTCTGTTTTGGAAAAAAAACTTGTATTTTTAGCCTGCCGAATATCAGGACTTCCATACAACATGAAGAAGAAGACCTACTGCCTGGTGGGGGCCAGCTGTACATCTATGACATGCTGTACTGAGGATCCAGAGATGGATACCACATTTACTTGGTTTATTGATGTAGATTCCTGTAATAATGAATTAACTCTAGGCATTGAGGAATTTCAGAAGAAAATATCTCTTCTTGAATTTAGTTTTGGCAAGTATATGATCATTACAGATGATATTTTATGTGATCTGCTTTTAAAAGACTTTTTAAAAATTGATTTTATCTTGAAATGCAGCTAATAAATAGCGTAAAAATATGATGGAGCTAATTAATTTTTTGTTTAACAGGTAAAGAAAATCAATTTCATCTCCAGGGAATTTACAGAATAAGGTATAAAAAGGACAAATTTTATGGTTGATTTTATAACTGTTCTGCTATGCAGTGCCCTATAATGATCTTCCACTTGTTCTTTGGATATTATTTGTCCAGAATATGTATATTTTCTCCCCTTGGCTCAATCTGACTAAATGACTTCTTCACCCACAAAAAGCCCATTGATAAAGTAAGCCCATTGATGAAGTAGATGCAATGACATTGATCTAAGTTTTGGGGTAAAAAGATCAGGGTCAGACAGGTTTCTACATAAAGTTCTTGTCCATTTGGACTTATCTGGCTAATACTTTGCCTTTTTGAGTCCTGTTTGATGAAAGGGTTTTGAAGTGACCTTGAACCAAATTCAGAGGTAAAGGTTTAAGCAAATCTTTTAGTGAATTAAATCCTTTTCTTAGAAGTACAGCTAAACCTTGGTATCTAGAACACGGATATCTCGAATACCATTGATATGTCAAAGTGATTTGGAAGTCCCAACCACTATTTTCTTATTGTATTTTACCCTCAGTATCTCAAACCCTCAGATATCTAGAAGTTTTTTCTCGGTCCCATGGAGTTCGGAATAACGAGGTTTGACTGTATAATGTATATATATTTTAGCCCATGCACCAGTTTGGCTCACACTTCACAGTAATCTTGATCAAAGTTAATTATCAAAGATCAAAACAGGTCTCTGTAATAAATCCTTGTCCCTCTAAACATAAATAAAAACTTGGAATTGCCTCATCTCCAGGTCTGTCTGTCTGTCTCTTAACACTTTTATGTGATACCATAACTTAGGTACCTTTCAACTTACAAACTTAATACTTACTATTTAGGTGAAGGGTTTTTTTTTTTGTAACCTGCAGACTTCCTATTGATTCAGAAATACAAAAAATTGTACTCCTGATTTTTTTTTTTTATGAGGACAGCTTCATGGTCAAAGCTGTGGGCAACAAAACAAATTAACATATATTCTCATAAATGTGTTTGTAATCTGTTTATTTTTTTGCCATTCTATTATCAAACTTTTGTATTCAAGAGTCATTAGTATGACCGATTAATCAAATAATCGACTCTGTTTTGAAATCCATACTTGTTATTATTATGTATGTAAATTAAATAATAAGAATGAAAAAAAATATGAATTCATCAATGGATGATGGGAAAAAAGAAAAGAAACCAATTAAAAATGTTGGATGTTATAAATTTAGCACTAAATAACACATTTACATTATTTTACAGTTATGTCATCTATGACTTGATCCTTGATTCTCACTACATGATGAGTGTTAATCTTAGTGTGTGTTATGAGCCAGATAACTGTACTCTGACAGAAAACATTGTAAGAAACGTGATGTTTCCAAAGCCAGCCTGCAATTTCATGAGTAAAGGTTTTTTGATTACAAGTAAGTAACCATGTAAAACATGAAGAAATTGTTTGATCATGACATGATTGTCTGCCTGATGTAAAGTTGTGTAAAGGCCATAAATCTCTAATCATGGCATGATTGTCTGCCTGTTGTAAAGTTGTGTAAAGGCCATAAAGCTCGAATCAATGGTTTATACGAGTTCAAACTTTTTAAGTATGTTATTTTCAATAATGTAAAAATATGTCTTGAAGTTGTCTTAAGGTCAAATATGAAAGATCAAGGTCTTTAGAAAAGAAGGTAATGAAATGTTGTGAGGGTCATATTTGATTTTAATGAACTGAAAGCTCTGTTTGCAAAAACACAAAGATATATCAATATCCAAAGATAATCACTTACCATGTATCATTTTCTGACTTGGGATACATCTTTAAGTTCAGTGTTAAAGGTTGATGAAATACAGACCTGCCTTTTCTCCTTATTTACCTGTAATTTTGAAAGTAAAACTGCAGAAAGAGATAAACACCTTTGCATTTCGCTCAATTTCAAAGAAACTTTCTAGAAATTTAACAAAAATCCATACATAGATACATATTGATGAGAACCATTCAAATGTGGCATAATTTTTTTACCTTGACCTTCCATGTGACCTTGACCTTACTATTCCCCATTTTGTGTTTAGCTTAGTTTCAAAATAAGTATTCAAAATCTTTTATCGAAACTCGTAAATGATATATATTGGTTTTTTCATTTATTTTTTTTTACTTCCCTATGACCTTTTTTTTTGCCTTTAGAAACGTTTCTTATATTTTTATCATATTTCATATACTGATAAATATTGGTAGACCTTTCAACTGTGTCATAATTTTTTACCTCAACCTTCAATATTACCTTGACCTCGCTTTGTCATTTTGCTTTTCATACTTATAAAGAAACTGTTCAAGATAGTTTATCATACAAAATAATATCACACAAAAGAGCATTTCAACTGTGTCATAATTTTCTGACATTGACTTTTCATGTGACCTTGACCTCACTATTCCCCATTTAATTTATTTTAACTTCAAAAGCAGAAAAAAGCAACATTTGTGTTTGTACCATATCTTTTTAAAAGAGAATCATATTCGAAACCAGTGTAACACCACAAAGATTGCTTATGACTAAGGTTGCTTCATAACTAACTTTAAGCCAACTTCCAAAGGTCACTAACAGAATATGTGAACTTTTGTTAAAGAGTAACATTGCAGTAGTGTAGATAGGAATCACCTTGTCTATCTGTCCATTTGTCTAAGCAAATGTGTCCGGTCCATATCTTTCTTATGAAGGAACATTAGAATCTACTACTTCACACAAAGAATGTTCATGACTTGAGGGTGTGTCATGACCTTAACCCAAGGTCATTTGGGCAAGTTCAAGTTCACTGAAAGAAAAAGTTCTAAATTCGTGTCCGGTCCATATCTTTCTTATGGATAAACTTGGTGAGTTCCCATTTTACACAAAGATTGCTTATGACCTGAGGGTGTGTCATGACCTTGACCCAAGGTCATATGGGCAGTTCAAGGTCACTAAAAGAAAAAGTTCATAATTCATGTCTGGTCCATATCTTCTTATGGATAAACCTGGTGAGTTCCCATTTTACACAAAGATTGTTCCTGACCTGAGGATGTGTCTTGACTTTGACCCAAGGTCATTTGGGTAAGTTCAAGGTCACTGTAAGAAAAAGTTCATAATTTTTGTCCAGTCCATATCTTTCTTATGGATAAACTTGTTGAGTTCCCATTTTACACAAAGATTGCTTATGACCTGAGGGTGTGTCTTGACCTTGACTCAAGGCCATTTGAGCAAGTTCAAGGTCAGTGAAAGAAAAAAGTTAATAATTTGTGTCCAGTCCATATCTTTCTTATGGATAAACTTGATGAGTTTCCATTTTACACAAAGATTGCTTATGACCTGAGGGTATTTCATGACCTTGACCCAAGGTCATTCATGTCCGGTATGTATCTTTCTTATGGAGAATAATGTTGGGATGCTGGGAGTTTCCACTTCACACAAAGATTGCTTGTGACCTGAGGGTGTGTCATGATCTTGACCTATATTTACTGTAGAAAAAAATGGATAAATAATGCATTCATACTTTCCAACAGAGAAATACTTGAAAAATTGTTATTTATTAGGTCACCTGAGTCACTCAGGTGACCTATTGCTATCCGTTTTTGTCCGTCGTCGTGCGTTAACATTTGAACATTATTAGCTTCTTCTCTGAAACCACTCAACCAATTTCAACCAAATTTGGCATATAGCATCTATGGGTGAAAGGGAACAAAAATTGTGAATTTCATGGTCCCTGCCCCCCCCCCCCCCCCAGGGCCTGAGGGGTGGGGCTAAAACCACCAAAATTAATGCAATCTTTAATAATCTTCTTCTTTACTCCTGGACATCAAGCAGTCAAACTGTTGGTATGATTGTAATGAGCATTGAGTCCTCTACCTAAATTGTGAAATTCATGGCCCCAGGGTCAGGGGTTCTGGTGCTAGGGCAGGGCTATATAGATCATATAGTGAAAGTGCATTATTTCTTTGAAAATCTTCTTCTCTGCTCCTGGGTATTAAATAAACTAACTAAGTATATAGTTATGATGAGTAAGAGTGCCTCTTCTAAAATTGTGAAATTCATGGCCCCAGGGTCAGGGGTTCTGGTGTTAGGGCGGGGCTCTATTGATTATATAGTGAAAATACAATAGTTCTTTGAAAATCTTTTCTCTGCTCCTGGGTATTAAATAAACTAACTAAGTATATAGTTATGATGAGTAAGAGTGCCTCTTCCAAAATTGTGAAATTCATGGCCCCAGGATCAGGGGTTCTGGTGTTAGGGTGGAGCTCTATTGATTATATAGTGAAAATGCATTAATTCATTGAAAATCTTCTCCTCTGCTCCTGGGTATTAAATAAACTAACTAAGTACATAGTTATGATGAGCAAGAGAGCCTCTTTCAAAATTGTGAATTTCATGGCCCCAGGGGCAGGGGTTCTGGTGTTAGGATGGGGTTTCTATTGATTATATAGTGAAAATGCATTAATTCTTAGAAGATCTTCTCTGCTCCTGGGTATTAAATAAACTAACTAAGTACATAGTTATGATGAGCAAGAGTACCTCTTTCAAAATTGTAAATTTCATGGCCCCTGGGTCTGGGGTTCTGGTGTTAGGATGGGGGCTCTATTGATTATATAGTGAAAATATATTAATTCTTAGAAAATCTTCTTCTCTACTCCTGGGTATTATTGAAACACATTAAATACATAGTTATGATAATCAAGGATGCCTCTTCCAAAATTGTGAAATTCGTGGCCCCTGGATCAGGGGTTCTGGTGTTAGGGCGGGTCTCTATTGATTAAAAAGTGAAAATGTTTTAATATTTTAAAAATCTTTTTCTCTGCATCTGGGTATTATTTAAACAAACTAAGTACATTGTTATGATAAGCAAGGATGCCTCTTCCAAAATTGTGAAATTCATGGCCCCGGGGACAGGAGTTCTGGTGCTAGGGTGGGGCTATATAGATCCTATAGTGAAGGTGAATTATTTCTTTGAAAATCTTCTTCTCTGCCCCTGGGTATTGTTTAAACAGACTAAGTACATTGTTATGATACGCAAAGATGCCTCTTCCAAAATTGTGAATTTTATGACCACAGGTTTAAGGGTTCTGGTGAAGGGGGTTGGGGGTTGGGGGGGCTTCTATTGATTATAAAGTGAAAAAGCAAAATTTCTTTGAAAATATTCTTTTCTGCTTCTGGTTAAAAAAGCAAAGAAGCTAAGTGTATAGTTATGATAAGCAAGAGTGCTTCTTCCAGAGTAGTGAATTTCATGATACCTGGATCAGATGTGCTGGTGTGAGGGTGGGGCTCTTGATAATATAGTGAAAATGCATTAATTCTATTAAATAATCCTGTTTGCTCCTTAGTGTTAATTAAGCAGATAAACAAAGTGATTAGTTATAATGAGCAAACTTAAGGTCCCAGGGTCAGAAGCTTTGGTGTTTTTTTTGGGGGGGGGGGGGGGGGGGGGGAGGAGGAGGAGGCGGGCTCTATTGATAATATAGTGAATCTGTAGTAAAAGTGCATTATTTCTTTAAAAATCTTCTCTGCACCTGGGCATATCTGAGGCAAACAGAGTAAAAGTTTTTATAAGAAAGGGAATTTTTACAAGATTTTTGAACATCTGGACCATTTAGTCAAGTGTTCTGGTCCTGGCCAGGGCTCTATTAGTTTGTATTCTACTGAGAGGAGTTATTCCCCTTTGCCATTTACTTTTGATAATTTTTCACTGTAAATAATGTACTTGAAAGGTAAAAAGAATAAGAGAATTATGCAAAAACTTTTATTGTATAATACAAAAAGTACTTTCATTGTTTTAATGATCAGATAGACTTGTAAGTAGTAGATAAATAAAAATGAGACAAAAATAACTTGTCTTATTAAATGTTCATCAAAGACCAAGAGAGGCCAATGTAAGAGATTTCAACAAGGGATTAAAATAGTACAGAAGCATTGATAATTTGTTAATATACTGTATGGTGATAGTGATAAATGGGGAACAGATTAGAATCTAATTTATGAACTGTTAATGAATATTAAGACCAATTATTTTGTTGATCCTGTTCATCCTATTTTTCTTGCTTTAGGGCAACAAAGCTTCACCTTTCAGCTCATTTTATACTCTATGCATCCTTTTAATTGTTGTATCATACTCAGGTGACCGTTAAGGCCCTTGGGCCTCTTGTTTTTTCAATGTAATAAAAAAAATGTTATTGATTAATACAAAAAAGTATTGATGTTTTATTAGGCTGCGCCTTTGTTTCTTTCATTAAAAAAATATAATGAGCAATTACTGGTAAATTTTTACTCTAAATGTTTAAACAAATTTTGAACACCTCTCTATGAGATCCATCAAATACTAGTATTTATAGTGACTTGGCACCTTCTCTGAAAACCCTGCGGGGGGTATTTGTCCCTTTTGGACAGTTCTAGTTGTTAATAAACTTCATTTGTTACATATTACTATGAAACTCCTGAAAATTTGGAAATGGAAAAATTATGTTTAGGTTTTATGTTTAAATCTAGTCTTCATTTCTCTATAGCAGATCGATGTGAGCCAAAGAAATGCATAATTTGAGTACTTTTATCTTGATCATTAAGATGCTGGTATTCCTTTTAGGTTTCTCAATGTCTAGTTGGTTGACAGAGCATGCTCTCAGACCAAATTCCACATTACCATTGTATGGCCAGTTAGAACTACTTGAGGACCTGGGACTGACTCAGTACATGAAAGACAAACAATGTGGAGAAACAGATAACATTTACAGAAATCAAACAGATGGATGGACTAAAGGTTGTTTATAATTTGTATCTATTTCTCAATTGGAAATCAGTCTAATTGAAATTGCTTTCTGTATGTGTATTATATTACATATAATCATTAAGAAATGATGTAGATTAAATAAAATCCTTTGGGATGTGTGGTAAAATTCTTTCAAAATGCCTCTCTTCCTGTAGTTTGGTACAATTTCAATAAGTTACAAGTATACAACATCAAGACACACAATTATATAAAATAAATTCTGTCAAATCTAATTTGAAACTCAATTAAGTCCAACTTTTCTTTTTAAGGTAATCTAAACTAGTAATCTCATCAAAGACTTCTTGTTGATATATTGATAAGCTTTCTTAAGGAAAATGGGTGTGTCAATAAAGCAAATTTAATCATAAAGAATTCTTTTTAAAAATGTTTTTTCCTCCAGATTGTCCACTCACTGTGTTGACCAGTTCCCTACCAGCAGGACTCCTGTGTCACATACCCTCCACATGTACATCTGTCCACTGCTGTATAACTATAAACACACCACTAAAGAAGACCTTCAGCACTGTTTTAGACCTGGACCCTTGTAACCAAAGGATTTCACTGGGCATTGAAAACTTTGTGCATCAAATCTCTCTTTATGACTTCCAGTTTGGTGAGAGATGCATTATCACATTTACCTACTGTGATAGTTTATTGTTTGATAGATCTGCTTGTAAAATATTCACATTTTCATTGATTTCATCTGAAAACCTCTAATACTTATTACCAATGCAAATCACAACAAACTATATAAGGATACTAAATTTTGAAAATTGAATACCATTGTTAATGGCTTCTTTAAATTGATATTATCATGGAGTACATTCTTCTTTGGCTTTCTCTTTTTTGTTTAAAGGTGTTGAACAGCACTATGACCTTAGGAATATAGTCCAAATGAAGTAAGTTTGATTTCTTAATTCAGATATGATTTACTGGTAATATTTGGGATATATATGTGAATACTGCATGTGAAATTACAACATGTAGAGTGATGAAAGTGCTAACCAAGATTGGTCCTGAAAGTCATTAACCTACATATGACACTAAATTTTAGATATGACAAAATTGATACATTTGAAGAACACTGCTATAGAAATATCTTTTCAGCTATTACATTAATTATATATTTATACACATTCTTTGAAAGTCTTTATCTTTACGACTGGACATTAAACAGTCAAATTTTGGCATGATTGTAATAAGCATTGAGTTTTCTAACAAAATTGTGAAATTAGTGGCCCCAGGGTCAGGGGTTTTTGAATTAAGGGGATGAAGGACACATGGTCACATGACTCTGTTTAACTACATCATAGTCTCCGTTTATATAATTGCAAAACGTGTAAAGCATCAGTTCTTGTATAATTTTTTGACATTTTTTTTCTTTAATTACCATCTAATATTAAAAAAAAATGAAAAGTTTAACATTCTTGCAAACATTAACAAATTATGAAAAAGATTGATCCACTCCTCTGTTTCCCTAAACTGCGTGTCCAATTCGTCGGTGACGTCATACACGATCTGTTAGTACAGCAAGATCATACTCGGTGAATACAGGGGCGGTATTATTATGTAAAAACAGGTCATAATCAGTATATGATGAAATATTTTGAGAAACGGGGAACACAAAAATTATTTTTGCATGGCTGATGACGGAAATCTTATGTAGGTATATCTTATTTCGCTTATTTAGGTTACGTGTGACGTCATAGATGGTTTTTCCCGTACTCGAGAAATGTAAACATGACACGTTTTTGTTCTGCTTATGTCCTCTTTAACGATGCCCTGTGCAATATTGAAGTCAGCTTCACCATTCAAAATTTTTACAGTTAATCAATAATTAGAAGGACTTGCATTTCAACGTGAATTTAAAAATATTGAATGATAGAATTTTTTGTAAATTGCATTTTTTGTTGTTTAAGTTGTCTTAAAAAGTTCGTAATTTTCCCTATCCAGATGCAGTGTGATAGAAGAAACTTGCTTTTTCGAATTTTAATCGCTATTCAAACTCTAAAATATTTTAAAAGATACATGTTCACTTACATATTTTTTATATATGCTTTAAAAATCCCATTATGGACAGAGTAAAGAGCCCGGAAACGTGGAGAATTAAAACTCCAATTTGATACTGTAGGGCATAGTATTTGTCAATCAATATCTCTAAAATAAGGTAAGAAACCTAATGATACAACTGCTTTAAGATATGTGGGACATACTTAATTAGAAATATACAAAATATAAAAAAAAATTGAATGACAAGTATTTTTTCAGCTAAAGGTCCTTCTTCCCCTTAAGGTGGGACTCTATTGTTAACATACTGAAAATGCATAAATTCTTTAAAAAGCTTTTTCTCTTTTATAAAAAAAAATTTTTAAAAAAAAATCTGCCAATGAAGAACAGCAGATGCATAGAGACTCAGAAAAGCATTGTGACTTATGGGCCTCTTCTTTCAATAACCTCGGCTTGAAAAGAAATTAAAAGATGATGAGAGTTTATCTTATTTCTTACTGTTTTACCTTCAACCAAAGGTATAAAGTGTATGACCTGAAAGCTGACAGAAATTACCAAGTGAGCCTCAACATCAGTCTGTGTCTGGAGTCTTCTGGACCCTGTGTGCTAGAAACCATGGTGTTTGATAATGCTTTATTGCCAAAGAAACCTTGCAGTCTGAATACTGGATATGTTCAGAAAAGTAAGTCTTAAATAATGCTTGAAAATTTGAATGTATCTATGTGTTTTAAGTCTCAAGATTCATTCGGGTGATCTGTTGCTTTTATTTTTGTCGTCCATTGATCAAAAACTTAATATTTTCATTTTCATACCCCGCCATGAATATGTCTGTCATGTCCGTCTTCTGTCCTTCTGTCACACTCAGTTCAAGGCTCAGTTTCAAAGAAACTATTCAAGTTATTTTTATCAAATTTCATATGCTGATACATATTGATGAGAGCTATTCAACTGCATCAACATTTTTTGACCTTGACCTTTCCTTTAACCTTGGCCTCACCTTTCGTAAATTAGTGTTTAGCTCAGTTTTAAAGAAACCATTCAAGATAGTGAAATCAAACATCATATGCTGCTACATACTGAAGTAAGCTATTCAACTGCATCAACATTTTTTGACCTTGACCTTTCCTTTGACCTTGACCCCACTTTCCTTAAATTAGTGTCTAGCTCAGTTTTTAAGAAACCCTTCATGATAGTGTAATCAAACTTCATATGCTGATACATAGTGATGTTAGCTTTTCAACTGCATCAACATTTTTTGACCTTGACCTTTTCTTTGACCTTGACTTCACTATTCTTGAATTAGTGTTTTGCGCAGTTTTAAATAAACCATTCAAGATATTTTTAATAAACTTCATATGCTCATACATATTAGTGAGAGCTATTCAACTGCATCAAAAACTTTTGACCTTGAACTTTTCTGTGACCTTGACCTCACTTTTCTTGAATTTGCATTTTGCTTAGTTTTAAAGAAATCGTTTAGAATATTTTTATGTAAGATTATGCAGTTAACATAATTTGGTATAAATTTATCATCTAAATCATTGAGAATTTATCAACTATATCCAATTTTTTAGATTTCAATTTCAATTTTAAAGAAATTATTCTAGATTTTCTCATCAAACTCCATACACTAATACAAATTTTCATGTTGCATTACTAATATACCCTTGGCAGGGCATTCATGCCCTATGGACATATTTCTAGTTTTTTTAAGCACAGCTGGGCCAATTTCAAATTAATTTCACTGACATGAAATATATGGCCCTTGAGGGTTCAGGCTCCAGGGTAGAGGTGGAAACTCAATACATCTTTAAGAATCTTCATCACTCATGGGCATCTAGCAGGCAAACTGTTTGCAGGACTATCATGAGCAGCTTGTCTCTGCAAAAATTATAAAGTTCATGCCTCTATGTTCAGAGATCGGGCACCAGGTAGGGGCTAAGATATTGAAGTTTTCAATACCTTGTAATAGCCTGAGAAATGCATGATACTTAAGCCACATGTACTGTTAAGGCTCATGAACCTCTTGTTCTGATAGAACAGTTTTAGTGTATATCTGTCCGTCATCCATTATGTGTGGTTTGCTAACTTGAACATTTTCAACTTCATCAGAACCACTGGACCAATTTAGCAAAACTTGCCATAATGCATTCCTGGGGTAAAAGGGATTCAGATTTGTTCATATGGACACTCTTCTTCCAAAAGGGGATAAAGAGTGAAAAGTTGGTTACGTCTTGTTTTCAAAAATTACTGAGCAAGAAAAAACATAACTTATGTGAATGCTCATTTACATATTTTAAATTATATCACTCGGTAGCTTGAATGGGGCCAAAATAGTGGTTGGAGCTTTGTATAGGAATTGAAAGGAAAATGAGTCATATTGATATGCATGAAGCATCCTCCTGTGGGGTTGAATCAGGTTTGTCCAAACCATGGCCTCTTGGTTTGGGTTGGGCCACAGTTTGCTGCAGAACAGTTGCTCTGGGACAGAAAATTCAGACAGGCATACCAGAGGGCTACAAATCCATCCGTTTTAAAAAAAAAAAATGAATTCAAGGCAATACTTTTTTGTCACACACTTTGGGTATTATTTTAATGCAGCATAGTATCACATTAATCAAACATGTATACATTTGATATGTGGATACTCCCTTAGACAAGGACTTGGCCATAATTGGGGAACAAATTTTATTCAAAAATATATTGACTTTCACAAGAATATAATGGCTGCAGTTTGAAAAGATTACATTAACCCTTCATATACTGTAAGTTCAAATTATTGAAATCATGGAATTTGATATGATGACCATAATAACAGTGAACATGTGAGTCATTTTGACATACACAGGACATTTGGCCCATTGATCAATGGCTCTCGAATTTTGACAGTTGAAACATCTTGGGAAGAAGTTTTGATACAACCCAAAAGTAGGTCACTGCAATTTCATTTGTGTCTCAAAAGTAATTTCTTGGATGACCTTATTGCCTTTCACAGGCTATCATTCCTGTCCTATGTGGTGCACTTTGTTTTTGTTTTTTAGCTCTTCTGAGCCAAAGGCTCAAAGAGCTAATGCTATGGCCATTTGTGCGGTGTGCGTAAACTTTTTAGAATATGGGCCATAACTCAAGAACCCCTTGGCCAATTATTGTCAAATTTGTCACAGGGTATCCTTGGCCCAAGGGCTCCCTTTTATACTAAAACTGAGGTTGTGACCCTTTAACAAGGGGAGATAATTAGGAAAATAGAAACAAAAGTACTGGTTGCTAAAAAATCTTCTTCTCAAGAACCACTGGGCAGATTATCACCAAACTTACACAAAAGGATGAGGATATGTTGTAGATTAAAATTTGCACGGGGATTTACCCTGGGGCAAAGGGTGTGGTCTCAAGGTCACTTCAAAGTTGACCAAAAATTACATTTTATTAAAATGTTGATATTTTGCTTACTATAAGGACTAGGACCATCAAATCTTGTCAGTACCTCATATCATGTTGACTCAAAAGTAGGTCATGGTGACCTACTTTTTAAATTTTGCGGCCATTCTTTTTCAAAATGATTTAGAGGCATATTTTGAACAATTTAAGGCCTATGATCATCAAACTTTGTCGGTTGATGCATCTTGGGTCCTCAAAGTACGTCAACTAAAAAGTAGGTCACCTTGACCTACTTTTTGAATTTTATGGCTAATCTTTTTTTAAAACAATTAAGGTCATTAATTCGAATACGGGGAGGCTTAGAATCATTAAATCTTGTAAGATGATGCATCTTGGGGCCATAAAACATATTTATTAAAAAGTAGGTCACAGTGACCTACTTTTTGAACTTTGCAGGCATTCGATTTCAAAGCGTTTTAGAGGCATAATTTGGACATTTTAAGTCCTATGATCTAAAACTTTGTAAGTTGATGCATCTTGGGTCCTCAAAAAGGTCAACTTAAAAGTAGGTCACCGTGACCTACTTTTCAATTTATATGACTATAATTAAATATTTCAGGTACTAATTGGCTTAGAATCATAAAACTTTGTCAGTTGATGCATCTTGGGTCTTCGGAGTAGGTCGACTAAAAAGTAGGTCACAGTGACCTACTTTTGAAAATTTATGGCGTTAATTAAATATTTTGGGTACTAATTGGCTTAGAATCATCAAACTTTGTCAGTTGATGCCTCTTGGGTCTTCAGAGTAGGTCGACTAAAAAGTAGGTCACCGTGACCTACTTTTGAAAATTTATGGCTTTAATTAAATATTCCGGGTACTAATTGGCTTAGAATCATCAAACTTTGTCAGTTGATGCATCATGGGTCTTCAGAGTAGGTCGACTAAAAAGTAGGTCACAGTGACCTACTTTTGAAAATTTATGGCTTTAATTAAATATTTTGGGTACTAATTGGCTTAGAATCATCAAACTTTGTCAGTTGATGCCTCTTGGGTCTTCAGAGTAGGTCGACTAAAAAGTAGGTCACGGTGACCTACTTTTGAAAATTTATGGCTTTAATTAAATATTTTGGGTACTAATTTGCTTAGAATCATCAAACTTTGTCAGTTGATGCCTCATGGGTCTTTGGAGTAGGTCGACTAAAAAGTAGGTCACAGTGACATACTTTCGGAAAATTTATGGCTTTAATAAAATATTTTGGGTACTAAATTGGCTTAGAATCATAAAACTTTGTCAGTTTAAGCGTCATGGGTCCTCGTAGTACAACAACTGAAAAGTAGGTCACAGTGACCTACTTATGAAAATTTATGGCTTTAGTCAAATATTTCGGGTACTAATTGGCTTAGAATCATTAAACTTTGTCAGTTGATGCGTCTTGGGTCCTCGGAGTACAACAACTGAAAAGTAGGTCACGGTGACCTACTTTTGAAATTTTATGGCTGTATTTAATATTTTCAGGAATTATTTGGCTTAGAATCGTCAAAATTTGTCAGTCGATGCATCTTTGGTCCTCGGAGTAGGTTGACTGAAAAGTAGGTCACCGTGACCTACTTTTGAAAATTTATGGCTTTAATTAAATATTACAGGTACTAATTGGCTTAGAATCATCAAACTTTTGCATCTTGGGTCCTTGGAGTAAAACAATTGAAAAGTAGGTCACTTTGACCTACTTATAAAATTTTATGGTTATAATTTTAAAAAATATTTTAGGTATTAATTGGCTTAGAATCATCAAACTTAGTTGATGGGTCTTCAGAGAATGACAAGTGATAAGTAGGTCACCATGACCAACTCTCAGGTACTAATTGGCTTAGAATCATCTTGGGTTCTCAGAGTGTGAATTGGAATTTCAAGGGTTTATCTAAATATACAGGATACTTCGAGGCTTCAAATAGAAGTGATAGGTTGTACAGTTTATCAGAAGAGCGATTCAAGGCCCATGGGCCTCTTGTTTTTTAAATTGTGAAATATTTAAAATTATAATGGCATTATATCCTCTTTCAGTTCAATATATATTTTCCAATTTGTCATATCATATTAAATATGCTGAAAAGTATATATTATCAATTTGTTTTGCAGACTTTTCTTTAACGCAGTGGAAGTTTCAGCATGGTAGATTAAATCAGAATCTAACAGAACTGGACATTGCATTACTAAAAGAAGACTTGGGAATAGCAGAATACTTGGGAGATTCTTGTTCTAAGAAATCCACAAAATATTTTCCTCATAAGAATTACTGGAAAGATAGTGAGTTATCTTAATGTTTTTTTTTTCTTTTAGAAATTAAATGACAAAACATGTATTGGGAGTCTTTTTAAGTTCATGCAGTCTTGAAATTCATATGTTCTATATTTAATAATGTAATTTGCAATACGAGAGGTGATCAAAAAGTTCGCAAACTAATTGAATTACTTCCTTAAAAGAAGTAAAATGAGGTATCAGTGTTCATTATTTTTTAAAGTAGTCCTCTCCAATTTTAATGCACATCTGCCATTCTGCCCATGCACGAATCCTGATCCAGGCGGTCACGTGACATGCTCCGTAGGGGTCTGTTCACAGAAGCTAAAAGATTTTTCCGAGTCTTATATTTCTAATCATGCAAGTTATTTTTTATAACTAGAACAGCTTATCTGTCAGAAAAGGCCAAATCTCTGCAATAGGATGGGTGGATAAGGATATCCGTTCCCAGAATTAGCATGGTGACTATCAAAACCCGAGTCCTCTGTCTCAGATGCGTCGTTTATCCAATGTGTATAAAGTATGGGTGCCTTTTTTTCATATCTCATATGTTTAAAGTCTAAAGTAAGCTATATTTTAGGGATTTGATAATTATGTTATTGTTAGGATATTCAACTATTTTTCTAATTGTTACTTGACGATCTTCATAACAAATTGCTCAACTAAGGACACATCTTTTTCCCGGCTTGCTTTGCTGGGCAACAGAACAAACATTTTTAACCATCTCCCTGCCTTCACTAAAACAATCAATCCAATTAATGATTGAACTTCAGGTAAGTCTTTTGTACAAATTATTATATTCTACTGCAAAGAAATTTCCAAGATATATGTTAAACTTTACAGCCTTTCGTTGCTGGAGTATGACTAAGTCAACCATTTTTTGTCACAAGTCATCTACATATTGATATCATTTTAACATTGTGATGTCACAAACATGGAGCAAAACATTGCATAACATCTGCTATTTATAGAACAAGTGTATGACTGTATGTGTGCCAAATTTCATTCTGATCTGCATTGTAGTTTTGTAAATATAGAGATAAGTTCTCAAACTTTTTGATCACCCCTCGTATAAAGTTCATTAAGACTTGAAATTAAACTTCATTATGAATGATATATACAAAAAAGTAAATTTTATTTTGAGGTTGCATATACTGTGTTGCTTATTAAATATGCAAGTAAGTGCAACTGCATAATGAAGTAAATGTTCAAAAGAATTGATTCAGCTACATAAATAACAAAGTAGAAAATTATAAAACAATTTTATTTAGTAGTACATGAATTTGCTTGGGATATTGGTGTAAAATGATTCCATTCTTCAGAATGTGGTAAAGTGTCAGGTATGAGTCAGTTCACAGAACCAGACCACATCAACTGTTACCTGTCTGACACCTGTACTACTACGTCCTGCTGTGTGGAGGACACTGTACTCAAAAGGAATATAGAGACCAGGGTCGGGATTGACTCGTGTAAATTCTCCATGAAACTAGAGATAGAAAAACTGCAGTTCAATGTCAACCTGATGAACTTTAAGTGGGGTGTGTATAATGCTGAGTAAATGTATGCAGTATTAGAATTTGATACTTTAATATCTGTAAAATCAGTTGATGAATCTTTAAAAATTGAAATTTTCAGGAGAACTCATGACAGTAGACTTGTATGGAATATACAAGATAAGGTAACTAGACACAGATCCCCCCAAAATTTAAGAGTTCTTTAAACATTTCCATCACAGATTTTTGGGGAAAAAATGAAGTTAAAGTATAAAAGTTTTTATCTCTTTCTGTACTTGTTTATGTATTCAATTTCTGATGTGTTGTACTCTTTCTTTTTTTTTAACTGAATTCCCCATTTTTTTTGGATACAGTATAGTGATGGAGAATTTTTACAATGAACGTAAATATTTGATGAGCATGAACATAAGTCAGTGTTATGAGTCCACTGGAGATTGCCACTTAGATTTTGTCGTCTTCAAGAATGCATTGATTCCTAAGAGAATATGTAATTGGTCAATGGATTTCAACATGAAAGGTAAGTACATCATGTAAGACAAAGAATGTAACATGGAAGACACATTTTCTAATTAACTGCTAAAAATATCAACACAATCCCATGCAGTATACATATGTGTAGGAAGCAAAATTATGTAAGATTTGAAAGATTTAAACAGAATTTTGACTGGAGAATATATAATGGGGCAAATTGTTTGCAAGTGTGAAAGGGCTAATATAACCCTGTATACAATAATTATTACAAATATATGTTAAAGAAACTTAACATCTTATAAATGTATATATGCTTGCTATAAAAATAGAAAATGGATAATAATAATAATTTTTTAACCATTAAATTCTGATTTCAGATTTTTCTTTGTATAAGTGGAGATCTGATAGAAAACTTGGCAATATAATCCCTGATGAATATTTACTACAACTTATGGATGAAACAGGGCTTGCAGGGTTTATCAAACAGCCAATGTGTAATAGGTCTGGTGGTATTTATCTGAACACTGTTAATGGATGGACAAGTGGTGAGTATCATGTCATGTATATTGGAAAAGGGGTGAATTGTAAATAAACCAGTTATTATAAGCATGAAAATACAGGAGTCCTATAGGATCACATTGTCCATCTAGCTGTCTGTTTATCAAAACTTTTGTTGTGACGTGATAATTCAAGCAGTTTTCAACTTTGCACATTCAAATTTTGTACACAAGTCTTTACTACAAGAAAAGACATCTACAAATTTTTGGGTCATAGCGTTTTGCCTGTTTGTATTGCTAGATTTATGTCCATTATGCTTTTGTTGTGACGCAATACATGTAACTCAAACAATTTTCAACTTCATGCTTTCAAATTTAGTACAGTTAAGTACATGTACTTAACTATAAGAGGAAGACACCTATAGATTGAGAGGTTGTATCACTGTCTGTGTATTTTTGAATGTATATCCATGACACTTTTTTGATTGTGATGCAGTAATTCCAACAGTTTTGAACGTAACATTTGCAAATTTTGGACAGAAGGTTCTTTGCTGTAAGAAAAAGACACCTAATGATTTTTAGCTCACCTGAGCCAAAGGCTCAAGTGAGCTTTTCTGATCAAAATTTGTCCGTTGTCTGTCGTCGTTGGCGTTGGCGTCGTCGTTGTTGTAAACTTTTCACATTTTCATCTTCTTCTCCAGAACTACTGGGCCAATTTCAACCAAACTTGCCACAAAGTATCCTTGGGTAAAGGGGATTCAAGTTTGTTCAAATGAAGGGCCACACCTTCTTCCAAGGGGAGATAATTAAGAATTCGTGAAAAATTAATGGCATCATTAAAAAATCTTCTTCTCAAGAACCACTGTGCTTGAAAATATGAAACTTATGTGGAAGCATCCTCAGGTAGTGTAGATTCAAGTTTGTTCAAATCATGACCCCTGGGGGTCGGGTGGGGCCACAATGGGCGATCAAAGTTTTACATAGGAATATATAGGAAAAATCTGTAAAAATCTTCTTCTCAAGAACAGCAAAGCCATGATTGGTCATATTTATATGGTAGCATCCTCAGGTAGTGTAGATTCAAGTTTGTTCAAATCATGACCCCCGGGGGTCGGGTGGGGCCACAATGGGCGATCAAAGTTTTACATAGGAATATATAGGAATAATTTTTAAAAATCTTCTTCTCAAGAACAGCAAAGCCATGATTGGTCATATTTATATGGTAGCATCCTCAGATAGTGTAGATTCAAGTTTGTTCAAATCATGACCCCCAGGGGTCGGGTGGGGCCACAATGGGCGATCAAAGTTTTACATAGGAATATATAGGAAAAATCTGTAAAAATCTTCTTCTCAAGAACAGCAAGGCCATGATTGGTCATATTTACATGGAAGCATCCTCAGGTAGTATAGATTCAAGTTTGTTCAAATCATGACCCCCGGGGGTCGGGTGGGGCCACAATGGGCGATCAAAGTTTTACATAGGAATATATAGGAAAAATCTTTAAAAATCTTCTTCTCAAAAACAGCAAAGCCATGATTGGTCATATTTATATGGTAGCATCCTCAGATAGTGTAGATTCAAGTTTTTTTCAAATCATGACCCCTGGGGGTCGGGTGGGGCCACAATGGGCGATCAAAGTTTTACATAGGAATATATAGGAAAAATCTTTAAAAATCTTCTTCTCAAGAACAGCAAGGCCATGATTGGTCATATTTACATGGAAGCATCCTCAGGTAGTATAGATTCAAGTTTGTTCAAATCATGACCCCCGGGGGTCGGGTGGGGCCACAATGGGCGATCAAAGTTTTACATAGGAATATATAGGAAAAATCTTTAAAAATCTTCTTCTCAAGAACAGCAAGGCCATGATTGGTCATATTTACATGGAAGCATCCTCAGGTAGTGTAGATTCAAGTTTTTCAAATCATGACCCCCGGGGGTCGGGTGGGGCCACAATGGGCGATCAAAGTTTTACATAGGAATATATAGGAAAAATCTTTAAAAATCTTCTTCTCAAGAACAGCAAGGCCATGATTGGTCATATTTACATGGAAGCATCCTCAGGTAGTATAGATTCAAGTTTGTTCAAATCATGACCCCCGGGGGTCGGGTGGGGCCACAATGGGCGATCAAAGTTTTACATAGGAATATATAGGAAAATCTTAAAAAAATCTTCTTCTCAAGAACAGCAAAATCATGATTGGTCATATTCAAATGGAAGCATCCTCAGATATTGTAGATTAAAATTTGTTCAATTTATGACACCCCCCCTCCCCCCGAACCACTTTTTTATTCAAACTTTTCAACCTTTCAAGACTGAACTGATTTCTGCTTTTTCCTAGCCATAGTGCTCAGGTGAGCGATGTGGCCCCTGGGCCTCTTGTTTAATCATATCACTTTGTCTCTCGAGATCTCTGCATTTTGTATCAATAACACTTTTTTGTGTGACTTAATTACTTAACACTTAAAAAAATTCAATTTCAATACATGTATAAGGGTATGTATCCCCTATGTAGAAACTTTTACATATTAAAGTATTATTTTGTTTTCCACTTGTCTCCATACTAGTATTTAAGGTTTGATAGTTGACCGTATTAGCTTGCAGGATTGTTGACTGTCGACCTAATCCCAGTCAACATTTGACATTGATGTTGAAAGTGTCTGCTATCAGCCATGGATCTTTATAAATACATGTACTAGAAATGTAGGAATATATGCTAAGAATATTTTTACAGTACTATTTTATCCTTATATCGGGAGTTGAGCCCAAGGGGGGCATACATGTAGGGTGGGAACAAATTTTGAGAAAATTATTTTAGTAATACATTCATTTGGATATATATACATAGAAAAATATCTTGTAAGAACAGCAGTGCCCCAATTGGTAGGACACAAGGAGGATTGTTATTCTTTTTTTTACACTGAAAGAATGTGGAAAATAAGGAATTGAAAAGGGCCCCTAAAGAGGCTTGCGTTACTTGCTCAAATGTCAAGATTATTTTTTACAGTTTTAAGAATACTACAGGGCAGTAATTTTCTT
This sequence comes from Saccostrea echinata, assembly GCF_033153115.1. Lineage (NCBI taxonomy): Eukaryota > Metazoa > Mollusca > Bivalvia > Ostreida > Ostreidae > Saccostrea > Saccostrea echinata. The sequence continues at coordinate 3,921,891 of NW_026889758.1, read as the reverse complement.
GTTCGTAACTTGAATTACCATCGTGACTCATAGTTGTCTTAATTGTTAGCATATGTTTTATTCCAAAAAAAGATATTAGTACTGGTACTGGTACCCATAAATCTGCATACAGTATTTCCATTGTGCCTCATCACTGAAATCCATGTCACACACATGGTTACTATATAGTAATGATTTAGCAATATTTCAATATCATTAATATTTGATATAAAAACGGCCACACAAATTTTTTTCAGATTGTGGAATGAATATTAGTCTACCATATTTGAGTACTGATTATAGCTGTCACATGCTTGCCACTTGCTCTGGGATCCAATGTTGTCTGTATTCCTCTCAACTGAGAAGAAATTTTGAAATTTATTTCAACATAGATAACTGTACTGAGAGTCTCAATATCCAAATAGAAAAGATTTTTCACAACAAAACTTTGCATGATTTACAATGGGGTAAGTAAAATAAAAAACTGACTATATAAGCATACAAATAATGTTAAGAACCACAGTGACTGTATTATATTGATATGATACTTTATGACTGTATGCTTTTTTCATAATGTTCAAAATTCAGTGCTAATCAAATTATGCACTGTTTGGAGCAGTCATGTTTGAGTGCTCCAAACAATATTTAGCTCACCTGTACCAGGGTCTCAAGTGAGCTTCCGAAACCCCCCCCCCCTCCCCATGTACAGATAATTTATTCCAAAATGATAATTTTTTCAACATTTTATATAGCACAATGAACAATGCCTTATGTACAAGTATATATTAATAGAACTTTTAATTATTCCAAAGTTTATAACACATTTTTCTTTTTTTTCTTTTTTTTTTTTTTGGATCAGTGGGTATGCTTATATTTTAATTCAATTATTGAATGTAATGTGATACACCAATTTTCTGTAAAATTCAAGCACTTTGCAATTTTCACAAAGCTTTTTTTCCCTCTTAGAAGAAACTCTTTTATATTTAACGAAAGCTTAGGTCTCTATAATAAAGAGTTATTTGTGTTTGAAATTGGACATACATTGTAAGATGGCAGTTCATTTGTACATTGAAAGACATGCAGGGCCATATTTTGTGCATAAAATAAACCTAGTCTTTTGTAAATATTTACCTTCACAAACAAATTTCTAAAACTAGGATATATATATCTATTATGATTTTTTCATTCTAAACAATATCTCAAAAAATTATTAGATGATATCAAAACTTTATTGGGTAAAAATTTTGATGTATAAAGTTTTTTTTTAGGAGAACCTGAACTATTTAGTATCTTTGGAGTCTACAATTTAAGGTAAGTCTATTAAATTTATGATTGGACATTTTCCACAGTTAGCAATCTCCCATATTTCAATTTTAGGTCCAGTAGTTTCTCATGTGACTTATTTAGATGTCAAATTTTGTTACTTTTGGTGCCAGAGTCACTGAAGTGATCAAATGTTATCATTGACTACCGAGCAGTGTATGTCAGAAAGGACAAACATGGGGGACTTTTTATAAAGTGAAGAATGTTCCTAGGTCACTTGAAAGGGATTATAGATGAAATTTTAAGGTCATCATTTGGTACAAGCAGCAACAGAAGGAAATTTTAAATGGATCTTTAGTTTAAATTAACTTGTATATTACTAAGTTGTCTTTGAAGACCCATGGGCCTCTTGTGTTAGATTCTTTAGGTAATATGAATTCTAAGAATAAGAAGAAGTTACAAGATGCAATTTACATTCTAACATTTTAATATTTTCACAGGACATTGTTAATTTTGTAGATGTACAGTTGAGGATTTGAAAGAAAAAAGAGCATACCTCGTGTCCTTGTATGTGATGGAACACTATGAAGCTAAGATACCTCTAAAGGATTCTGCAAAAACCATTAAAATTCTGGACAGGATAATGTTTCCTAAAGGCATTTGTTCAGGAAATGAAGGGTTTGTTAAACCAGGTAAAAAAATTCAGTAATAAATCATGGAAATTAAAATATGGAATGAGAGTACTAAATGAGTTATAGGTTGATATGGTTTCATATTTAAGAAATAAAGGAGAAAATATTCAATGGATGTAAGTATTCAAGTTTTACACTGATGTTCATGTATCTTTAGAGTCTGAGTGTTAAACTGTTTACAGAAAGCTGCTTTTGAAAACTAATGGATATGTTCATAAAGCTTATTTAGTAGGTTCATGAAATTTCTTCACCATTTACATTTCTTTACAGATTTCTCTTTGAAAGGATGGCTAATGGAGAACAGCTTAGTCAATGTTTCAGAACTGATGCAAAAAGACTACATGGTATCCAGGCTTATGGATGAACTGGCCATCTCACAATATTTAGAAACTCCTCATTGCAGGCCTGCATCCAAATATGCTGTTGGTGGATGGACCACATGTAAGCTAAATAATGTGGTATTTGAAAAGAAAGTAAATGTCATTGAGCATCAAGATGAATTCAAAACTGGATACAGCTGTTCTTTTTTCCACATATTTACAAACTCTAAATGCACTTTTAAAATTCTGATCTTGCTTAAGCAGGATTTGCACTACAGGATTTTTTTTTTTTGTTAATCCTTGTACTTTACTAATCTGTGGTAATACATTTATAATATTAATCTTATCAAGGTTGGAAAAATTAAAGTACACAGTCATGTAAACAAATAAATATTCATGTATATATTGCTTAAGTTGTTTAAGCTTACCTGTGCTGAAAGCTCAAGAGAGCTTTTCTGATCACATTTTGTCTGTTTGTCCGTCTAGCTGTCTGTCTGTCTGTAAACATTTAAACATTTTCGGCTTTTTCTTAAGAATGACTCAAAATCAAGAATCAAACTTGCCACAAAATACCCTTGGTTAAAACAAATTGATTTTTTTTTTCAAATGAAGAGCTATGCCTTCTTCCAAGGGGAGATAATTATGAATTAGTGAAAATTAATAATATCTTTTAAAGATCTTCTTCTCAAGAACCACTGAGCCAAAAAAAACGAAACTGAGATGGAAACATCCTCAGATAGTTTAGATTCAAGTTTGTTTAAATCATGATCCCCAGAGCTAGGTTAGGGCAATTGGTGATCAAATTTTTACATAGGCATACCTAGGGAAAATCATTTAAAAATTCTTCTTCTCAAGACAGGTAAAGTCTCAATTACTCATATATTCATTACATATATAGTAAAGATTCAAATTTTTTCAAAATCATGACTCCGGGCTAAGGAAAATTGGACCACAATGGGGGATCAAAGTTTTACATAGGAATATATAAGAAAAATCTTTAAAAATCTTCATCTCAAGATCATCAAAGCCATGATTAATCATTTAAGAAATAAATAACAAGTTTAAAAACTTCTCTGGGAAATGAAGTGGGTGGGTCACATGATCAAATCCTGTGAAGGCCAAAGGCCTTCTCAGAAGATTTGATCATGTACCGACCCACTTCATTTCCCAGTGAAGTTTTTAAACTTGTTATTTATTACTTATATATACATTTGAGACGGACAATCAAATATAATCGAACATAAATATTGCACTAACTGTTCGTCGTAGATTTTGACAAATTACGCAAGGTGTAAATCGGCTTGAAAAGCGTTTACGCTTCAAATTCACTTGTCAAAGAATTCTGTTTTGAAAGGAATATTCTGTGAAAGGCTACTTGTGATCAATTTTAGTGAGCATATTGGTGTCTGGGAATTTTTGTATTCATGAGAACCCATATTTGATGTTAAAAAACACAAGAAACACGTCCGATGTTTGATAATAAAAAATTGGAGGAATTTCGGTCGCAAAGGGATGGATGGAGACACTTGTCCAGACCAGGTTAACTTGAAATCAAGTTTAAAATTTGATTAGGAACATAAAATCTACAATTTCAGTAAGGCATATTTATTATGATGTTGACACGGAGACACTGGCGACAGCTTAAATTTTTACATGTAAGACAATGATCTCGATGATGGAGGTGTGCCTACCGAAGTTCTGAAGTGTTTGTCAGCTGTTTGTGGCGTGATTGCATTACATAGATATTTTCTGACAGATTTTCAAATTTATTGTGAGTACAGTTTGATGAAAAAAATTATAGCATTCAGAGGTCTATAAGAAAAATAACGCTAAACGTTGAGACTATGGAGCTCAGACATCAAAGTTATAACACGTAGTTTTCTATTCTCTATGTAAAATCGATCAAGAACTGTATTAAATACTCATTTACATTGTAAATAAAATGATTATTATTTTACTTGCGTATTTTGTACATTTTTATACATGAAAAGCATGCTGTATTGCTAAGTAGAGTAAATCTACTGCGCTGTGTGATTAGGTCACGTAATGACCTATGACCTTCTAAAAACTTCATACAGGTATGAAGATATTTGCTCTCTGTATGTTTATATAATAGAGAGATACCACAACAGAGTTGTGGAAAACTTTTTCAGATAGCCAGTCATTTGGACTGGCAAGAAGACAAAATAAGCCGGTCCGAAGTGATTGTTGCCGGTCCGAAATAGTAGGTCGCAAAATTAGAAAAAAGCATAACATTTATTTTCTTCATTACACATCTATTTACTTAATAATAATATATAACATTCAGTCTCCATCCCCAAGTCCTCTTCCGTTTTTGTTTTTTTTTTTTTGTTTTTTTTTTTTTTTATCATGTTTATAACAATACTAGATTTCGCCGCTTTGGGGCTGGTGACAATGCTAATTCAGCATAGTAAACGTAATTTTTTTAAACAATTATGCACTTGGGAATTATATTAACCTAGAAAAATTGAAGAAATTCTGTGCATCGATAATAAAGATATCAACACGATCAATGAAAAACAAAATCCGGGACAGTCGGGAGTATTAGATTTACAGCTTTCCCCAACTGTGTTTGAATTCTTTCTGTCGAAATTTTTCATATTTAGATTGTCTTTATTATGTTTTCTACCTAATTCTGTCCCAGTTGTAAATTTAATAGGTCACGAGACCATGCTGGTTTCGCTTTCATCTATAGCCTCGATCTCGTAAAAAGAAAAGTACCGGTATTACGCAATCGCATATAAGTAATTATGCTAGGAAGTGCGCCGATGATAAATGGAAAAAAAAATAACCAAAAAAGGTGCCGGTCATTTGGACCGACATCGATAGCATTTTTACCGGTCATACGCATTTTTTGCCGGTTTTGCCGGCATGACCGACAGTTTTCCACAACTCTGCACAAATGTATATATTTTTATATGGAAGCATAACAGATAATAAAGATTCAAGTTTGTTCAAATCATGAACATGTTCAAATCCATGATTAATGATTTTTATGAGGAATCATTCCAGGAAAGTGTAGACTCAAATTTGTTCAAATCATGACCCCCGGGGATAAGGTGGGGCCACAATGGGCGATCAAAGTTTTATATAGGAATATAAAGAGAAAAGTATTTTTAAAAAATCTTCTCAAGAACAGCATTTCTATGATTAGTCTTGAAAAATCTTCCCAAGAACCAATGGGCCATGAGAGATAAAACTTTTGTTAAAGATTCCTTAGAAAGTGTAGATTCTAAATTATTCAAATCATGGCCCATGGGATTAGGGTGGTCCACAATAGGGGATCAAAATTTTACATGGGACATTATATGAAATAAGTTTTGAAAATCTTCTCAAGAACCACAATCGCACCATTCATATGCAAAAATTCCCAAGTTGGGTGGATTTTTTTTTCTTTCAAATTATGCACTGTGGGTTAGATTTAACTAAAACAGGGATCAAATTTTACATAATGCAGAAAAAGAATTTTCTTCTCCATTATTGCAAGGCCATGATAGTCATAGTGAAAGTGAAGCATCTCCATGTTGTATCAATTCAAAGATCATTAGAGTTAGTGGGGCTATGATATGGGGTCACAATTTTTCTGATGAAGAACGGCAGGGCAAAAGTTATTCAGGTGAGCATTGTGGCCATGGGCCTCTTGTTCACAGTGGCACATCCACACTGATTTAATCTAAAAAGCTCTTTACTATGAACCATGACCAATTGAATGGCTTATGTAGGGGCTCCTGAAATAAAGGCGAATTAAGATATATATGGGAGAAAAACTTGAGATAAATTTCTTTTTTTTATGAAATGTATTCAGTTTAAAGAAGTAATGAGTAATTCTTCATATCACAACCTCTGACTCCACTCATATCAAAGTAATAGGTAACATCTACATTCTGTGCCCTTTTAATGGCTAGTAAGCTATTAGCATATTCTTATAGACTGGCTTTCTCTGTAGTACAGTTAAACTTTTCATAGTGGTCACCTTTATTCAGCAGTCACTTGCCCTATGTGGTCATTTCATTTCCTCCCAATGAATTAACCAATATAATTTAACTCTATTATGTGGTCATATACGTAACGCAGTCAGCAGTCATCAGATTTCATGGGAAATCATTATTTTTCCTTGTCCATAGTGGTCATTTTGTCCAATCTTGACAACATCTTGAATACAGTATTTGTTAGTTTTTATCAAAACTCTGCAGACAAGGGTGCTCATGACTGCAAATGTTAGCAGGAAAACAGTATTAGTCTCTTAAACTTATGGAATTGGAATCTGATTTAAAAGTATTTAGTGATATCTAATACAGTGTGCAACTTTATTTGCCGTTAATGAATATGATAGTTCCCAATTATAAGTTCACAGTCTTGCATGTCCAGTTCCGATAGCTATATTTTTGTAAACACATGGGAGGCAGTGGATGGCAATTTGAAGAAAACAATAATTTTATTTACAAATTGCTTTCTTAATGGTCACCATCTCAATGATACTGTTACAGTGTCTACGTATGTTAAACATGATTCTTTTGTTTTCATTTTAGCTTGTATGAAGAATATAATTAAACCCAACATATCTGGAGCAGTATGCCACCTTAAAGATGACTGTACATCAACAGAATGCTGTGTGGAGGTTGAGTACCTCACTCGTAATATCAAGACCTACCTTAACATAGACCCATGTAGTTCAGAACTCCAAGTTGGCATAGAAAAATTTAGCAGGAACATTTCACTAACACAGTACAGATTTGGTAATCCATTCATAACAAAATCACTTAAATAGCTTCTGATATATTCTATGGAAGATGAAGTTCACATTATTGTTAAATTTTTTTCAGGACAATTAGATAAACTTTGGCTTGGAGGAATAACACGATTAGAGTAAGCTATGACCCTTTTTCTTGGACATTTGTCATCTTTATTTTTAACTTTTTAGTTATTTGGATGTATCTATTTGTACTAAGTTATGAACATTTTTTCTGCATTTTAGATTTTCATTGGATGATTTTAAGGGTGGAAACCTTTATGTTGTCAACATGAATTTGAGCATTTGCTTTGAAGCAAATCAACCATGCCAAACAAGTTTTGTGATCTATGAAGACACCGTGCTTCCAAAAAGGAAATGTCCACAGGATGTTAACATGGGTTTGTTTCCTGTTTGTTTTTTTTCAGTAATTTCAGTTATCTGCTCATTCAGTCATTTTGGTTATTGTCTTTTAGAACTGAAGCTTTGTTAGGCGTATATATGATCAATTTGTAAATTATTACTTTTAAATTCATCAACGTTACACTATTCCAAAATTCCAATCCAAAAAATCTTACTTTATACATAAGAAAGGTAACTTGATCAATGATCATATAAAAGAACTATAACTATTTTTCCCCCAAGATGTGGGAATTCAGTTCATTGACAAACTTTATTAAGTTTCATGATTTCTAAAGAATAAGGTATAGTTTCATGTTTATCAAGAATTTTATATGCATATTTGTAATTAAAACAGAGTTTGAATTTTTATGTTTCATTTGATTTTTTTTAGGTTTCTCCCTCTCTGAATGGAAGCAAGAGGAAAAGGTTTCCAACAGCACACAGATTCCTGAATGGGCAAAATACCTTTTGCTAGAACATCTTGATATAGCACAATACATGGAACCTTCTCCATGTAAGAGGGGAGCTGGGAGATTTTCTAAACCAATATCAACAGGATCACCGCAGAGTAAGAATGTTTCCAGAGAAACTAAGCAATAGTCTTCTAATTGAGAACGGATCATATGACAGCTGTTTAAGTGACTGTTTTTGAAATCTAACATTGTTGTAGTTGTTTATGAATTCTTCTAACTACATCTAAGAAAAGCACAGTAATCAGAGGGTCTCTATTAATTTCATATATTTTGTATTCTGTTAGTGTGTCAATTGGATGTGGATTTGGTAAATCGATCGTTGGATGCCAGATCTTCCACTCTAGTGTCCTGCTACCTTCCTTCACTGTGTACAGGGTTTCACTGCTGTGTAGATGTTCCTGACCTTAACATGTCCTTCAATGCTTATCTCTCTGTGGACCCCTGTAATTATATGTTCACTGTTGGCATTGAGAAATTCACTGTCAGTAAATCATTGGACCAGTACAAGTTTGGTAGGTTTAAAGAACAAAATATGTGGTGCAAATACGACTGAAATTTATTTTCAATACATTTCATATTTGTGATATATTTCAGTCTCGCATAAATGTTCTGTTAACTATTGTTTTACCTTTGTTTCTTTTATTAGGAAAAGATGGTGTGTTTTCTCTGGCTGGTATTCTGAAAATAATGTAAATATAAATAATATAATTCTATTAATGTACCCCCAGCAGGCAAAGTTTGTTGGGTTATACGGGAATCACCATATCTGTCTGACTGTACATCCATAGATGTCTTTTATTCTGGAGTGTATCTTGAAAACTATTTATTGGTTTTGACAATGTTAGATTTTTTTTTTTTTTTAGAATTAATACAATACCATTTGAAAACTCTCAGTAAAATTTTTAGATAAATGTCTTGATATTAAAAAAAAGATACAACAATTTTAATATATTAAAAAAAAATGATATGACAATGTTAATATTTCATTGTACATAAATTCTTTGAGAGGAATAACATGAGAAATTTTTGTCTGAAAGATTGATACAAAGGTGGTTTGCAATTTGAGGTGTGTTTTGACTATGATTTGGACGAGGACAATTACAGTTGAACTTTGTTTTCTCGAACTCCGATATCTCAAATACAATGGATATATGTCAAAGTGATTTGAAAGTCCCAACAATGTTTTCTTTAATTAACCCCCAGTTTATTGATCCCTCGTTATCTCGTTTTTTTTTTCATACACAGAAATGAAATTTTTGCGAACAGACCATCTCGCGTAATAATCTGAAAATAAAGTTTTTGCAAATAAAAAGTCATTTACAGTATTTAACACAAAGTTTGCTCATGACCAAAGATCTTATTCAAAGAACTACATTTTCACAAGATTAATGCCATGAAAATTTGCATTTTATATTTAGCAAGATTCGTAAATTGCTCCATTTCTTGTGTTGATCTGTGGAAAGAGAGGGGGTCCATTTATGATAATTCCAGTTTTGATTCTAAAATTTTGTTGTATGTGATGGTGTATCAGTTATATATTTTACTACTTTTTTACCATACTACCTTTTTTTAAATTGCTACAACTTCATAACAGATGAGTTGGAAAGTGTTATTTTGTATTACAGATACAACATAAGAGATGTCCCTAATGAGAAAGTATATCTTGCAGCAGTGAAGCTCAGTGTCTGTACAGAGAGCTCCTCCTGTGAAGCTAACCATACAATATTTGACAATGTACTGCTACCAAAACAACCTTGTGATTGGAATGAGGGATTTGTTAACTCAAGTACATAACAAATGAATAATTGCAGAAATGAAAGATTTTTTTTTTAGCTCACCTGAGCTGAAAGCTCAAGTGAGCTTATCTGATCACATTTTGTCTGTAGTCCAGTCCGTCCATCTGTCTGTGTAAACTTTTCACATTTGAGACTTCTTCTCCAGAACCACTAGGCCAATTTTAACCAAACTTGCCACAAAACATCCTTGGGTGAAAGGGATTCAAGTGAAAGGCTACCAGTTCTTCCAAGGGGAGATAATTAAGAAGAGGTGAAAATTTGGTGGTATCTTTAAAAAATCTTTTTCTCAAGAGCCACTGAAAAACATGTGAATGTCCGATAGAATTAGTCTGTAATTAATATTGTAAAGGGCTCAATTTCAGAATAAATGTGTAAATTACTTGATTATCTTGGGTTGCACATAATCCTGAATTTTATATTCATTATCGGGAAATTAGTTAATTACCTAGGACAATTGTCTATGGAAATATTTGTTTACATTTTACAAATATTGTATCAAAGATTATAATCATATTGCTTATTAGGCTGATAATTGTAATTAATTATACATATTGAAATCTGAACAGTATACGACTATCTTGCCTTTGGTACTTGACGACTGGTTCCTCAGTTGGAACTACTATAAATACACGTATCATTTGCTCAAATTATACTTTTCTACATTTAAATCAATTATTTTTTTCAAACATTGACAAATATCAAATGGAATTCCTTTTTGTACAACTACAAAAGTCTTCATACAATTTTACTTTCAATATAAGATAACCTACGATAAACTTTTCATGAGAGTAGGATATGCATATTTAAAATAAACCAGAATTTATATATTTTATCGAATATTCGAATATATTCGAAAACTTTCATTGAATATTCGAATATGAATTATGGACAAAATTGACATCCCTAATAAGTATGTAAAGAAATTCTGATGGAGAACCTCATGGATACACACTCTTAAATATATACTGTAGATTGATTAATTATTTCACTTTTAAAATTTGACATCAGAAGACCATAAAGGCCTGCTGTTAAAAGAAAAACTGACTAAGCATTAATCTTCCAGACTTCTCAAGATCTGCTTGGATGATCAACAATGGTTACAGTTCTCCTCTGAATAAACACCAGTCAGCAGAGCTAATGAGGGAAATGAGGACTGCACGGTACCTATTGTCTGAAACTTGTCATGATCAAGAAATATACTCTGCTTTAGTGGATGGCTGGAATAACTGTAAGTTGGAGTGTTTGAATAGAAGTATACATTAGATAGCTGTGTTCTTATTAGGGCCCCGCTCTGCGGGTGCCCTATAGTGATCAGTCTGTCCGTCCATCCGTCCGTCTGTCCATCCGAGATCTCTTGTCCGGAGCATATCTTCTCTCTCCTTGGCCCAATCTGGCTCATACTTCACCCACAGAGTGTCTTTGGGTAAAGGGTGTGCAGTGACCTTGAACCATGTTTCTATGTCTAAGGTCAAGGTCATAGCAGAATTATATGAAAAATCCTTGTCCGGAGCATATCTTCTCTCCTCTTGGTCCAACGTGGCTCATACTTCACTCACAGAGTGCCACTGGTCAATGAATGTGCAGTGACCTTGAATGACGTTTTTAGGTCAAGGATCAAGGTCAAAAATAGCCTCTCTGTTTAGATCCTTGTTTGGAACATATCTTCTCTCTCCTTGGCCCAATCTGGCTCATACTTCACCAACAGAATGTCTTTGGGTAAAGGGTGTGCAGAGACTTTGAACCATGTTTCTAGGTCTAAGGTCAAGGTCATAGCAGAATTATATGAAAAATCCTTGTCTGGAGCATATCTTCTCTCCTCTTGATCCAATGTGGCTCATACTTCACTCACAGAGTGCCACCTGGTCAATGGATGTACAGTGACCTTGAACAAAGTTTTTAGGTCAAGGGTCAAGGTCAAAAAAAGCCTCTTTGTTTAAATTTTTGTCCAGAGCATATTTTCTCATTCCTTGGCCCAATCTGGCTCATACTTCACCCACAGAGTGCCTTTTGGTAAAGGGTGTGCAGTGACCTTGAACCATGTTTCAGGTCTAAGGTTAAGGTCATAGCAGAATTATATGAAAAGTCCTTGTCCAGAGTATAACTTCTCTCCCCTTGGTCCAATGTGGCTCATACTTCACTCACAGAGTGCCACTTGTCAGTGGATGTGCAGTGACCTTGAACGATGTTTCTAGGTCAAGGATCAACTTCAAAAATAGCCTCTCTGTTTAAATCTTTGTTCGGTGCATAATTTCTTTCCCTAAAGTCCAGTCAGCCTCAAACCTTACCAATTGACTAAGGGTACTGATCATTTGTGATTTTCCTTCCATATTTCTGATAGAGGATATGCAACAATTTTCATAGAGGATATGCAGGATTCGTGATTTTTGTGCCATTTTTTGATGGAAGGTGTTGAGCACTCGTGATTTTCATGCCATTTTTTATTATATCGAGGATAACATAGAAGCCCTTTAGACTCAAACAACACATCCCTTAATAGTACACAAATGTTCCTCTTTGAAATAAACCCTTTTCAGCTACCTTACATTTCCATGTTCATTGCTGAAAGTGGGGCCCTTTGAGATGGCCACCATCTCAATGATATCTAGTTCCATTTTTTTTTATAACAAGTGACAGCCTAGCTATAAATATTCATCTGAGCTTTTATGGATTATGTTTCTTAGTTTCTTTTTTGTGTTAAATTTAGATAGTACAAATTTAACAAAACATGTAACTCTGTTGGGAGTAATTTTTGACCAAGTTTTACTGTATTGTAATGGAACAGTTTAAAATGATGTATATAATGCTTTGTTATTGCAGTCTGTCCTAATGTCCAAGTTAACAACCTGACCTCTGCTCCAATTGAATGTTACTTGGATTTCAGCTGTAGCTCCATCAACTGTTGCATCATTGTGGAAAAAATTGGAAGGTCATTTAGTGTTCATCTTAAGCTTGATCCATGCTTCAAGAGGATGATAGTTTACTTGGAAAGGCTAAAAATAGAGGTTGATTTGCTAGACATTGAATATGGTAAGAGCTCTCTCTCTCTCTCTCTCTCTCTCTCTCTCTCTCTCATTGCATGCAACTAAATGGTAAAATTCAGATGTGCATCCTTTTTATTGCATGATATTTTAGGTAAGGTTGTACACTACAGTCTAGTTGGAATGGTCAAAATGAGGTAAGTAAAATTGTCAAGGAATTAATGCATCTTATTCATATTAAATTTATGAATGATGACCTGAATTTAGGAAGAATAAAAACTTCTCGTACTCTTTCATAGCAGTAAGCTTCTCTCATATTCACCATCACTAATGATGAAGTGTATTATGTTCATATATATTGCAGCTTGGTCCTGTATGATCTTCCCTATGATCATGCATATCAGATGGATCTAAATGTGAGTGTGTGCTTTGAAAGCAGAGGAAGCTGTGATGTTGAAGTCTCAGTGTTGAAAAATGCAATCTTACGCAAATTAGAATGTGACTGGACAAAGAGTTTGCAAGGTAGACATTTTCTGTGCAGAGAACCCCAGTCAAAACAAAATCAAAAATTATAATCATGCATTATTTCACGATGATCTGTGTGAAAACTCTTAGATATTGCAAGAATAACTTGAGAGAAGCAGCTTTTGAACTTTGCCTTATATTGCTGCAGGTCTATATAGTTCATAGGTCTGAAAACAAATTTTGAATGGGTGACCCAATAGAGGCAGAGAGCTACAGTTAGTCTAATTTTCAGCCTCCTCCCCCCCCCCCCCCCCCCCCCCCCCCCAAAAAAAAAAAAACTCCATGGCTCTTGATTTCTGTCTTAATGAGAAAAATACTGGCTGAGTGCAGACCTCTCAATTGTCGAACAATTTTACTGCTGAATGACCTCTCTCCTAATTCAAAATGGATGATGTGGGAGGATATATTCATGTTGCTGATATATAATATTGAATACACATATTCTGCCAAAGGTCTGACATTCTGACTCCAGTTTTTCAGGTACAATTTATGTATAGATTTTGGTTAAACTGAATAAACAATTTTGCCTTGAAAATGATAATTGAAAAAAAAACTGATTCTCTGTTACTTAGGGTTTTCCTTAAAGAAATGGCTAGAGGACATGGGAGTGAATTATTCTTCCAACTCTGTGGTATCCAACACTTTGCAGGATCTGTTATTTGAAGAAAGAGGAATTGCAAACATGCTGAACAAAATCTCATGTGATTTATCAGGTCCTCTTTACAATACAACAGTACCAGTCAGTGGATGGATAAATGGTAAGTCAGAAACCAGGAGACCTTAATTAATTTCTGGAATTTGTCAGTGTGTCTTAGATGAGTTAACTAAAACATTTTCAAAAAAAAGCTACTCCTGCACAGGTTTGTTTTAAAATTTGCATCAAAATTGATACAGATGTAGACATTTAAATTTATGAATTAAAATTTTCATTGAGTATACAACATTTTGTTAAATGAACTCAAAATCCTAGTCCCAGCAAGATTTCCTTTATAGATGAAAACTTGCACACAGAATTTTAATACTGTACGTGGTTTCATCAATATTTATGGGCAACAATTTTCATGGATTTAGTAAAATTCAGTTTTGAGGATACATAAATTCATGGAAAAAAGGTCCAATAGTTGTTGGTTTTTTTTTTTGTAATTTTTTTTTCATTTTCGTCTTTCATGCAATCAATCTGTATAATGCTTCGTAATGCCTTTACAACATTTATAACAGTTAAATATGTTTAGGTTTTTAATTATCTTCAATCAGTTTACTACTTAAAGGTCATAGGAGACAATTACCTGAACATATTGAGTTACATACTGGAATAAGTTCATCTGAGCTTGTAAGATAAGACTGAAATTGTTTTTTGGATTTTTTACGCAAGATAGCTACAGCACAGTCGATCAAAATTACTCAGTTGTGAAAATTCACTTTGACTAACGTTGCTTATCTCCCTTAGCTTATGACGTCAGTAAGGCCCAGTCGCTGTTCAAAGCTATGCAATGTTTACAAACTATCATGCATTTTGCAGCTTAATTTTAAAGAATATCATAATCATGACTAAAACATTGTATAAATATACGATCTTCAAACAGGCCAGTATTCCTTTTTAAAAATTCCATTGCATATTTACAAGATGTTTGCATGTTTTATCAGTCAAAATGTGATCATTTTCATCGTTTAACACTTCGATCTATTGAGAGAAAAATAAAGCGATCGGAAGAGAGAAAGAAGGGAGAGGGAGAATGAGAATTAATTCATTTTTCATAACCAGGGCAGTTGTTTTAATGAAATCATTTATTTACAACCTAGTTTTACTTTCACACAAGAGTCCAACACTTTAGTGTCAGTATCAGTATATGATGACACTTTTCTTGACAAACGATACGTACCTGCTGTGTAGCATCACATGGCTTAAAAAAACAAGAAAAAAATTTCTTGTGTTACTGTTTTATACAATTTAATCAATTCTTATCATTTGACACAGTCTTTAATTCACTTACTGTACAACATCACCACCAATACCCGTTCTCTGGCACCTCCTATTCTCTTTAGAGAAGTGGACAGGCTTTCGCCTACATCCGTATTCTCTTTAGAGAAGTGGACAGGCTTTCGCCTACATCCACATGTTGGATGTAGGCGAAAGCCTGTCCACTTCTCTAAAGAGAATATGGCGCCTCCCTCCCCCTTGTTATTTCTTTGTTTTTGTAATTGAAAGTTCTTTAAAGTTCTTAATCCTGCCATTTTTAAACACACTGCAGATGGGTTAAAAACAACTCTGGCAAAAACTAAACGTAAACTTGTATATATGCGAGTTAGTACAAACGCCGTTTAAACATGTAACGTTAGACCTATGTATTAAAGAAAAAAAGGCAGCTCTAACGTGGAAATATTTCTATGAAGAATAAGGATTCTACCAAATGTAGATATTGAATGAATTAGAAATCGACATTTTTTTTTTTTTGATTTAGTAAAATTTAATACATAAAATACCAAAAAAAAAAAGGTAGGTATCTTTCCCATCAATTTGTTAAAATATTTATCAAAGATCAATACTTATCATCGTATATAAACCTATTTATATTTCCAGTGTATATTATATTTACGGGGGGTTTTTTTTCTGTAAAGGATATAATTTCAAAAGTTTTATTACCTGTTAAAAAGAACATTAATATTAAAATTGTAGTCTCGCAAATGATGGATGGATTTGCAAACTGATCACGGACTGTACTTCTTACTACTACATACCGAGTATTTCAAAAATCGATATTGTCAAGTCAAACCGTGACTGCACAAAGTATCGGCATCGTAACAATCTCATTTGCTCTGGGCTCAACATTTCTTCTTTATATATATATATATATATTTATACATATATGTATATATATATATATATATATATATATATATATATATATATATATATATATATATATATATATATATATATATATTAGAAGAATACGATCATGTCATAAACTCAGGGATTCTATTGCTGTATCGTTTTAACAGCAATATGTGTGTTTCAGATCGGGGAAAACGAAACTTCAAAACGCTGACAGTTTCAGTGGCTCATGCTTATCATGGACTTCAATACCACTGCATGGCCCCAGTGTTTATTTTGGGGATTCACGTTAGGGATATTCCCCAAATACGTGTCATATATCTTTCTTTAACAGAATATTATAGGCGTAATCAAAATTTTTATTCTAAGCAGAAAAGGTCACTTTTAATAAATTGCTCTATTCTATGTTGCATTATGCGATTTTTCTTGGAATAAAAAAGACTTAATAACTTTTTTGAATGACGATGAAATCTTCTTGGTATGTCGTATATGTGTATTAAACAGGGAAATATTTTTTTGTTTCTAAAGGTTTGATGTAGAGTAAGTAATCGAAGTTGTAGCTTAATTTAAGCGTAATTTTATATAGGATATTCATCAGGATCATCCTCCGATAAAAAGCTCCAGTTTTGAGTTGCCGTGCCTTATAAACGACTCGCTCAAACTGAATTGACTGAACTACGAAATCAGATAACTCACCCGAAAACATAGACACATTTATACTTACAAAAATAGCTTAAATTAACTAGATAAAATATGGTAGAAATACATTAGTCTAATGCTCTGTTTACATCAGTGGGCTCTTGTGACGTCATAAAACCTCAAAATCAAGAATGATAAGCGGGTAAGAAAAGTAACAAGTGGAAAAGTTTTCACCTTTATTTTTCAGTAGAACAAAGGCCAAAAAATATTACTACTCGTAATTTAACATTCTTTCGTATATAGCTTTAGGTTTAAAAAGTGAAATCCTAGTGTTAAGAATCGTTTCCTATGACCTTTAAATGTAATTCATCTTTTTTGGCAAAAAAGAAAGATATGGAAACCACACGCAATAACAATACAGTAATATCAATAAAGGATTATGAATTTCAAATACTGTCTCTATTATACTGTTTGACCAAGCTGGATTAACTACTACATATTGAAATATATTGTTAATAACAATTTAGCAAATACACTTTAATGTGTTCACTCTTTGGAAAATAAAGGATGCAGGTATCTAAAAAAAAAATGAAGAGAATAAGGATTTTATCATTATGTGCATAGACGATTGGTAATTATAGCTATAATTGACGGCATGCAAAACCTTATTGTCAATGACTTCAAAAAGGTCCTCCAGGACAGGTATTCTGGAGTTAGGGTGGGGCTCTATTCATCATACAGTGAAAATGCATGAATTCTTTAAAAAAAATTTCTCTCTCCCTGTATATTAAGCAGACAAACTAAGTGCATGGTTATGATGTGCAAGGGTGTCTCTTCCAAATTGTGATATTCATGGCCTCTGGGATAGGGGTTCTGTTGTTAGGGCAGGGCTCTAATAATTATAAAGTGAAAATACATTAATTTATTGAAAATCTTCTTTTCTGCCCATAGCTATTTAGCAAATAAGCTAAGTATATGGTTATGATGAGTAAGGATGCCACAATTGTGATGTTCCTGACCATGGGTCAAGGGTTCTGGTGCTGGACAGTGCTCTGTTGATCTTGTAGGGAAATTTTTATGCTGTGATGAAAGAAGTTATTCCATTTTGTTATTCATCTGATAATTAATCACTGTAAATAATGTAATTAAGAGGTCAATTGAATTGAAGAATGATACAAGATTTTTTTTAAATATAATATAAAAAGTACTTTTAAAAGTTTTAAATGGACAGGTAGACTTATGAATAATAGCGAATGCAGCAAGCGGCACAAACTGCCACTCGTAGTGATCTGTGTACCTGGTAGATTAACATGTAAGAACAGAGAAAATTTGGACTGGAATCTACACATTGTTCAAAGAAATTTTTATGAGTCAACGTGAAATGATTCCTGACTCCCAATAATCCTTTGCAGTGCATAGCAACATTGTGGTTCAAGCATAGCAACAGCTTGAAAAAAACTACGGTTTGCAATTTTCATTAAACAACTTTGCATGTAACGTCATATTATTTTCTTCACTTTTATGGCTCTGATCTTTTCTGATTTGTCAGAAATATCTGAAAAGTTTGGAATTTTGATCTTGATGCATGGGGATTGAGTGTGCAAAATTTGAGAGTATATCTTTGAATCATAAATATCATTTTCAAATAAAACAAAAAGACCTTATGCAGTACCGCAGATTACAGATTCTACTAAAAATTACTAAAAATTGTAATGTCATGAGCAGCATGCAAACGAGATTTGAGAGGTGTAGAAAGTTTTAGAATTATTTAATTATTTCAAAAGTAAACTGCACTTGCCCTAATGGTGCACTGTTAGACATATTAAATAAATAAAAATGAGACAAAAATACCCTATATTTGTAAATAAAATGTCATTTTAAGTCCAAGAGAGGCCAATGTGAGTAGGATTTTGCTGGGTTTATTACATCTATACTGTTTTATGTGCTCAAGTCAAGTTCTGGCAAATACAGGCAAGTCAATAGATTTCAAGACTAGACTAACATATTTCTTGTTAGCTGATCATCCTATATCTCTCATTTTTGGGCAAAGTATCTTCATCTATCAGTTTATTTTGTTTAATTATGTAATTCAGGCCCTTGGGCCTCTTTGTTAGTTGAATGTCAAATGCTCAATGTACATGTATTTTCAGATTGTCCCAAAGACCCACTCTTACCTGTTTTACCAGATGGAATGACATGTGTTTATCAATCATCCTGTAGTGCATTATTCTGTTGTATGAAGGTGACAAAGTTGAACAAGAGAACTATTGAAGTATCAGTGGAATTTGACGAGTGTTCCAATTTTTTGAAACTCACCATTGAAAGACTGTCCCAGACAAAATATCTACAAAACTTTGCATATGGTAATTGGCCTTTCTTTCAAATTATCTAGCATTAGTGTTGTTGGGTACAACAAAGTCTTTTTCTCTACCTGGATTGAGCATAATTGTGAAGTATTAAGTCACATGCTGAGATACATCATAGCATGTAAATAGAATTAAGGAGGTACTGTAGATTCCTAAATATATGCGAGGAATCAATTATCGCTTAATTACACGAGAAGCACCACTCGCGAAATGAAATTACTCGCTTTTATTTTTTATGGTGCTGAAATCAATGTAAAATCCCTTGATCAAATGTCCACTCACAAATTATTGTTCTTGCGATTTGACGTTAAAGAACCATTTCGCGAAAATAAGTACTTGCGAAAAATAAGGAATCGACAGTGTGTAATGAAAATGCATTATTTCTTCAAAAACCTTCTCTGCTCAGGGTTGTATTATACTCAGGTGACTATTAAGACCCTTGGGCCTTTTGTTGTTTATTTATTTATTTGTGTTAACAGTAAATTTGAAGCTCTTGGATGTTTTATTTGTAAGTACAAGAATTTTTCAATTTTCTCTTAAAAGTACCAAAAAATCTTAAATAATTCAGAGCTTATATTGGTCTTTTAGTGATGAATTCATATGTCAAAAGAGATGCTTTAAACATCCATTTAATAGACATTTTGTGTGGCATATACCACCTAAATAAGTGACTGTCTGTACTAATAAGGTTAATATTTGGTCTTTTTAGGCACGACAGAGAAATTCTCATTAAAAGGAATCTTTGAAGTCACGTGAGTGTATTTATATCAATTCATATGATTTTTGTGCACCTCTTAAAAAAAGGGGGCATATTAAATTGCTTTGCACCTGTCTGCTAGATGTCAGTCAGTAGACCAGTTGTTACCCCCCCCCCCCCCCCATTATCTTAAGAACCCTTTGCTTGACAGACATCAAACTTAGTACATTGGTATCCCTTGAAAAGTAGATGATGCCTATTGATTTTGATGTCACAAGGTGAAGTGTCAAACAATATGTGGGACAATATACATTTATTGCATGATCATGAGGGAAATATGAAGATATATTCAGCCAAGAAAAATCATATTCCACGAGGGCTTTGACTGAGCTTTTCTTGGCTGAATTAATCTTCATAGTTCTGGAACATTCATGCAATAAATTTTTAGTCATACCGAAACAAGCCAAGCCTTTAAAATTAAACAGAAACTTTCAAATTTCACACCACTCTCAAGTTCACATTCAGTTTAAAATAAAAAGTCACTGTAAAACTTTACTAGAGGTCCATGACGACTTTTCATAGACTATTAATTGTCTTCGATTTTCTGTGATTTTTTAAAGCATCCTTATTGGAAAGAAGATTGCTAATTTTATTGCTGCTAGGTACATGAAACCTTTCTACTATTGTAAATTTTGTGATGACTGTTGCTCCCAGAAGTGTTCGTTCAATAAATGATAAGTATTGTAGGAAAATGCACAAGGTCTCGGAAGAGATTGGATATAATGAAAAGCATAACAGGGAATTATGAAGTTTTATGACCCTAATAAAACTGTCAAGAACCAACCTAGTGACAAGTTGTATAGAATAATTATGATGAGGTTTAATAATATTTTCTGTTCAATGTCTTGAGAACCCTTTGCTTGACAAACTTTGAACGTAGTATTTAGAGAAAATGACCCCTATTGATTTTGAGGTCACAAGATCAAAGGTCAAGGGTCAAACTAGACAAAGAAAGATAATGACTGCTCAATATCTCCAGAACCCTTTGCTTGGCAGACTTTGTACACTGGTACCCCCTGAAAAGTAAATGATCCCTTTTGATTTTGATTTTTCACAAGGTTAAGGGTCAAAGAACTCTAGACATAGGAAGAATTTGTCTGTTCAATATCTAGAGAACCCTTTACTTTACAGACTGATCTTGCTGTATTGGTTTCCCTTAAGGAGTAGATGACTGGTATTGATTTTGAGGTCTAAAGATCTAAGGTCAGGGGTCAGAGTGGAAATGCAAAAGGTGAAACTATATACAGCAGGTTGGGTTATTTGGATCTTATATATTTTCTATGTTTTAGGTACACAATTACAAGAGATATGCGAAATAGAAGATACTTGTTTGATCTTGATGTGGCAGCATGTTTTGAAGATGCAGAGTGTGAACAAAAATTAACCGTCTTAAATCAGACAGAGATTCAAATGAAGATTTGCAACTATCAGGAAGGGTTTTTAAATTCAAGTAAGTAAAATATGTTAGAAAACATATGATTTGAATAATTATACCTTTTGGGTTAAGATTTAATGAAGGTACATTCAGAATTAAGTAGTATAATTGGAATCAAAAAAGTGATCCAAAGGTTACCAAAATCTTTAATCAAAATGTAACTTCATTACATTTCAAATTCACCTCAACCAAGTCAGGAAAGGCAACATCTTAATTATTTTATTATGCCCCCTCTTGAAGAAGGGAGGGCAGCTGTATGTCGGTCCATCAACAGTTTCTGTTCATTTTCTTTGCAGAGGTTGCACATAGTTACTTAAATGAAATTTGGTATGCAGATTTATCATAAAAATATCTAGGTCAAGTTTTGTTTTGGGTGCGATCGAGCAATTTTTGACAGATTTATGCCCCTTGGACTTAGAAAAATTCCAATTATTAGCTCACCTGAGCTGAAAGCTCAAGTGAGCTTTTCTGATCACATTTTGTCTGTAGTCCGTCTGTCTGCCTGTAAACTTTTCACATTTTCGACTTCTTCTCCAGAACCACTGGGCCAATTTCAACCAAACTTGCCACAAAGCATCCTTGGGTGAAGGGGATTTAAGTTTTTTTCTAATGAAGGGCCACATCCTCTTTCAAGGGGAGATAATAAAGAATTAGTGAAAAATTAATAGCATTTTTTAAAAATCTTTTTCTCAAGAACCACATGGCCAGGAAAGATGAAACACAAGTGGAAGCATCCTCATGTAGTGCAGATTCAATTTTGTTCAAAACATGACCCCTGGGGGTAGAGTGGGGCCACAATGGAGGATCATAGATTTACATAGAAATATATAGGAAAAACCTTTAAAAATCTTCTTCTCAAGAACAACAAAGCCTCGATGAGTCATATTTATATGGAAGCATCCTCAGATAGTGTAGATTCAAGTTTTTTTCAAATCATGACCCCCGGGGTAGGGCGGGGCCACAATGGAGGATCAAAGTTTTACATAGAAATATATAGGGAAAACCTTTAAAAAATCTTCTCAAGAACAGCAAAGCCATGATGAGTCATATTTATATGGAAGCATCCTCAGATAGTGTAGATTCAAGTTTGTTCAAATCATGACCCCCGGGGATAGGGTGGGGCAACAATGGAGGATCAAAGCTTTACATAGAAATATATAGGAAAAATTTTAAAAATCTTCTCAAGAACAGCAAAGCCATGATTGATCATATTTATGTGGAAGCATCCTCAGGTAGTGTAGATTCTATTTTGTTCAAATCATGACCCCCGGGGGTACGGCGGGGCCACAATGGAGGATCAAAGTCTTAAATAGAAATATATAGGAAAATTTCGTCTTCTGTAGAACTGCAAAGCCATGATAGTCATTTTGATATGAAACATCCTCAGATAGTATATATTCTAGTTTGTTAAAATGATGACCCCAGGGGGTAGAGCAGGGCCCAATGGGGGATCAAAAGTTTTACATAAGAACACATAGAAAAAATATTTCTTCTCAAGAACAGAAAAGCTGTGTTTAGTCATATTGATATGGAAGCATCCTCAGGTAGTGTAGATTCAAGTTTGTTCAAATGATGACCCCTTGGATAGGGAGGAGCCACAATGGGGGATCAAAATTTTTAAAAATCTTCTGAAGTACAACAAAGCCATTTGTTATATTGACATGGAAGCATCATCAGGTAGTTTAAAATTCAAGCCCCCCTAAACTTTTCAATACTGAACTGATTTGTGCTTTTGCCTAGCCAATTTGCTCAGGTGAGCGATGTGGCCCATGGGTCTCTTATTTTCAGTTTCCGTCATTTTCTTCACAGAGGTTGCATAATACTGCAATGAAATTTGGTATACAGATTTATCATAAGAATATCTAGGGCAAGTTCTGTTTTGGGTACGATTGAGCAATTTTTGACAGAGTTATGCCCCTTGGACTTAGAAAAATTCCAATTGTTTGCAGTTTCCGTTCATTTTCTTCGCAGAAGTTGCACATACTGAAATGAAATTTGGTGTACAGATTTATCATAAGAATATCTAGGTCAAGTTCTGTTTGGGTATGATCAAGCAATATTTGACAAGAGTTATGCCCCTTGGACTTAGAAAAATTCCAATTATTGGGGGGGGGGGGGGGGGGGGGGGAGGGGGGGATGAGTGTTTCACAAACATCTCTTGTTATTTAAAGATTAAAACTTGGAAATGAATAGTAACAGTGAGGAGGTGTTTAGCAACAGCAGTTTACATCTCAAATAACATGGGTATGTCGAAGTGAATTGAAAGCACATCATCTTCATATATTTACATTTGCACGTATTGTTTTATATAACACTGTTGAAAGCAACGCGTATCTATATCTGTATGAACACAGGTTCCTCACGTCATAAATGTTAAACGTAATTTCTCAGTGACGTCATAAAGGGTCGACGCGCAATCAATAGATCAAACTCGTGCCGTTGAGTTTGAAAAATAAAGCATTTCACGCGTTACAGATTATAATCAGGCATATATAAAATATGAATAAAGTCACAAATGTAAATATAAGTAACTAGAGCAGAGCCCGTTGCAAAGCAACGAGTAGGTCTTCCGTTGGAGCTGCGAACAGGAAGAAGTGACCTTGAGTCAAGGTCATGCCACATTCTAAGGTTATAAGCAATCTTGTAAGGGGTATCAACTTGCAATGTCTCACCAGTAGAAAGACAGTTAAGGAATGTTGTTTCTCCGTTGATGACCTTGAACTCGTTCAAATGACCTTGCATCAAACCATGACACACTCTGGTTATAAGCAAACCCCATCTATGTGTTACCGACTCGACAAGTTAACACATGTTCTTACAGACCATTCATCCAATCAAAACATTCTTTCCTTAGTGACCCTAAATTTAATCAACATGGCCGTAGGAACCGAGGGGGGGGGGGGCGTGCCCCCCAATAATTTTGCCGATATATAGATTACTATAGTAGACATAGATACTATAGCTTGTGCCACCTCAAAAGAAACGTCTGATAACCTTCTTTTTTTTTTTGCTTGTCAAGGAATTTTTGGTAGTTGGTGACCTTTTTTTTTGCTTGTCAGGAAATTTATGGTAGTAGTGCCCCCTCAACTGTCAACTGAAAATGTATGGCTGTGCCCCCCCCCCCCCAAAAAAAAAACCCCTGAATTTGCTTCCTATGGGCCTGATCAAGGCAATGATACACTGTATGATATCAGCGATACCCTTTTGTGTGTTTCGCAATTGACAAGTTCACAGTTTGCATTTATTGCATGATAGTGAGGGAGACATGAAGATTTCTTCGCCCATAAAAAATCATATTCCCCGAGGGCAACATGAAGATTTCTTCGCCCATGAAAAATCATACTCCCCGAAGGCAACGCCCTAGAGAAATATGATTTTTCATTTGCGAAGAAATCTTTATGTCTCCCTCACTATTATGCAATAAATTGTTTATAATACCGAATTAACCAAAATGCAGGAATTACAAAGGAGATCCAATGAATAAAGCAAACATGCATTTGATGAGAACGATATGAAAGAGATGTAAGTTACAGGTACACCAATAGCCTCGTTTCATTAAAAAAAAAATTCCTACGGGACAAGTTTGTGTGATCACACCAGTAACATTCAAACACCATTACATTTTTACACATTTAAATCGACACAATCAATCAACGATAATATGCTGACGGTGCGACCGTTGGGCGAGTGCATTGTTCACTTAATTTTAAGATCCGCCTCTTCAAACAGCACGAGACATTTGGAACGTCTAGACTGTGACGTCTCATGACGTATGTTAGCTGTATTTCCATAAACGAATTTTGAAAAGTGCAAACATTTTAACAAAGCACGTTTAATCTACTATCTGTATGCAATTCCATTAATTAAGGTGATTTTTTGGGGTGAATTTTTAGTTGTTGTTACCGCGCGAACGAATTTAGCAGCGTCGCTATAAACAATCTAACTCCTCACTCGTTTAATTGTGACGTCACAATCGTGAAACACGACGTTTTGTTGCAGGGCAAACATAATGGACACGTGACTTTCTCGGCCAATCAAATTATATTTTACTAGTGATTTTTCACTTGTAAGCTAGTTTTCACAGAGGTATAATAAACGTTTTTTTAGACCATACATCGAAATAAATTATCATAATTTCTATAGTCGTAATTTATTAGGTTCAACTCACTGCTTTAAAGGATCATTGTAAATGTTTTATGCCCAATTTGGATACTGAAGAACGTGTGATTTTTGAAACACTGATGCCCCCATATGGCATCTTATGGCAAAAGTTAAAAGTTTCTCAAATGCAAGTCAAACTCCATGGTCAAGATCAAAAGATAAAAAAAAATGTTATTACCCAAATAAAGGTCTTGAACAAAGAATATACTGTGAAATATATACTAGTATGAAAGCCACAGCAGCAACAGTTTAAAAGTTATGGCCAAGGTTAATTTCTTTAAAAGGTCAAACTCCAAGGTCAAGGGATCATAATTGTTTGTACTTGAGGGAAGGTCTTAATTGTTACAAGGAATACACATGTGGTATTAAAAAAGCCTTAGCACCAACTGTTCAAAAGTTAAAACCAAGGTTAAAGTTTTTCAAAAGTAGGACATAATCAAAGGTCAAGGTAAAATGGTCAAAATTAAAGGTATACAATGACAGGCCTTGTCACAAGAAAATTACCTATGTAATATAAAAGCCCTAGTACTAGTCATTCAAAAGTTATTGTCAAGGCAAAAGTTGTTTAAAAGTTGGTCAAACTCCAAGGTCAAGGTCAAATGGTCAAACATATTTATACCCAAGGAGGAGACTTATCACAAGGGATACAGATGTGAAGTATAAAAGCCATGGCACCAACTGTTCAAAAGTTTTGGCCAAGGTTATAGTTTGGTAAAATTTTGCGAAAGAGGATCAAACTCCAAGTTCAAGGTCAAGAGCTCAAATATGTTGGTACCTGAAGGAAGTCCTTGTTACTAGGAATACACATGAGAAATATGAAAGCAGTAGTTCCAACCAATCAAATTTTATGGGCATAGTTAAAGTTTTTGCGGACAAAGAGGCTAACACAGTCTAACAGACAAATAGACAGGTGGACAGGACAAAAACTGTATGCCCCCCCCGATCTTCGATTACAGTAGCATAATAAAATGTCGGCGTCTTTGGGTTTTCGCATTGGCCTTAAATCTGAAAATCCAAAGTATTACAAGGTGCATTACGATACGCTTTCACATCATGTTCTATAACCCAGAGCATATTGTCTGCAAAGATAAATATTTAATTCAGTATTTAATTAGCTATGCATAATTATCTATGTTGTTTTAAAAAGGAAATATAAAAAAAATATTTGTTTTATATTTTTCGATGTAGAGATATACAGAAAATGTTTTCCAATTTTAAGTCCTATGATAATCGCAATACACATTTTAAAAAAAAAATTATCTATGTTGTTTTAAAAAGGAAATATAAAAAAAATATTTGTTTTATATTTTTCGATGTAGAGATATACAGAAAATGTTTTCCAATTTTAAGTCCTATGATAATCGCAATACACATTTTAAAAAAAAAAGTGTGTGTTGGAGGGGGGGGGGTCATTACATTTTTGCTGGGATTCGCCTATGTATGACCCTAGAGAAACAAAGAGTGGGGAGGGTGCAAGCAGCAACTAAATCAAAATTTACATATTAAAACTACAACAAAAGACTATTTTCAGAAGGTCTGCCCCTCCCCCCCCCCCCCCCCTTACAATCCGTACAACGGACCTGTGAGAAAAATACTGATCCTACATTCAGAGTCCCAGGGCACCAGGAAAGAGTGGCAAAAAGAGAATATCGGTTTATTTCAGTCTATAAGTCGAATCAAAATATCTTTTCCTCAAGAGTCTTCTTTCTTTGAGTTCTTCCCAGTGATCGTGTGATTTATTTCATTTAATTTACGTTCTGTACTGGACTTGGAAAATGAGGACATCTTTAGGTTCCTGAGCTGGCCTTGAAGCCCGCAGAACAGATTTTCTGCTTTATGATAAATTCAAGTGATATGTAATATGGTATTAATTTTGTGTTGATTTTATTAATGTTAATTTCATCAAGAAATATGAAAAATTAATGTTTTAACTATACATAGTGAGGCATTATTTGTGTGGAACGATTATTTTGGGGTTTTCACGATTTTTTCATATGGTACACATGATGAGTAAGTGCAATAAATATAATTCGTGGAAAAAATGTCCAACAAGCCCCGGGGTTGAATATCCGGGGGGGGGGGGTCTGTCCACAAGTACCTGTTGTCAAGCCCGTAGAAAACAATTTCAGTTTTTTTTGGGAAGGGGGGGGGGGCAAATAGAAATTTCCACAGGTACTTGTACTCGATTTTTTCCTATGGTACACATGATGAATAAGTGTAATAAATATAATTTGTGGAAAAAAATGTCCAACAAACATCGGGGTTGAATTTGGGGGGGGGGGGGATCCTGTCCACAAGTACCTGTGGAAATTTCTTGATACATAAACAGAATTTAAAAGCATGTATTAGACATCTTTTGAAGGGGAGAGGGCACGGCCGTAATTAAAAGTTATATAGAGACTAGGAAGGAATGAACTGTCATTAAATTTTGGTTAAGAACTATTACCTAAACTCTTCACTTTCACATTTTCAATTACAGATTCTTGTTTTTAAAAAGCTATACATGTACATTT
Organism: Saccostrea echinata; assembly: GCF_033153115.1. Lineage (NCBI taxonomy): Eukaryota > Metazoa > Mollusca > Bivalvia > Ostreida > Ostreidae > Saccostrea > Saccostrea echinata. Next base: position 3,894,009 of record NW_026889758.1, on the reverse strand, counting down.
ATATGCATCTACGAGATGCATAAATTATGTTATTAATCATTTTATCTTAAAGGAAAAGTAAAAATCTCAATCAAACTTGTTCCGCATATTATGCTCTCTGATTCATTACTCAACAGATGCTTCATATACATGTAAGAAGGGAAGACCGCAGACTGCAGGTGTGATAAATTCACAGCATGCAGCTCCAGCCTTAATTCCAACTTTGTTCAAAAATATTATTATTCAACGCGAAAAATTAGAATTAGCCGATAGAATATTTTGAATCACTTCGGAAATGCTGCCGTAACACCAGACTGAGTTCACAATATCGAGTGATTTTGATTGACAGGTGTAGCGCCGTTGTGCATGGATTTCGTGTAACTATGCATGTACTGCAGATTGTGGTTGAAAATAATAAACAAACAGATCTAAAGAAAAGATATTGTATACTGTACATATATTTGTTAAGAACCAGTTCATTCATGAAACGAATTTAGTCGTATTATGTGGGCCCATGTTAGATTTGACAGGTTGATTAACTAGTAGAAATTCAATGGACCACAGTCATTTAGGGTATTCCGAATCACCCCGCACATCGCGACTCTCGGTAATTTACCTTACCGCTGTACCTCGCACGACACATGCACAGGTGTGACAACCAAACAGTCATTATTAGTAAGGTCTATACTTATTGCATACAACAAATAAAGAGGTAAACATAATGCATTAACTAAAAGAATTAATTATTTTAATTCATTAACTTTCTATCCTTTTCGAAGAAAATGCCCGTGTAGAAACGTATTTCTCATCGATGTCGTGGCGTTGTTGGTGGATGAAACATGGCATAAAAGGTATCGATAGAACGGCAATTTTATAAGCTTTTGTGAGTATTATTTGTTTTTTATAACACCTCAAAAATATACTAGTTATGGCCGCATTTGTAGCCCCCTACAGTTTCGAACCACGTGTGTACATGCCCCTGGCCAAATAAATTGCACACGCTACATGTATACTTGTTATATGTCAGATTATTATTTTTTTTATAACATTGTTTTTAGCTCTACTGGTCAGAGACCAGAAGAGCTTATGCGATAGTAAGGTGTCCGTCGTCCGTCCGTCTGTCTGTCTGTCTGTCTGTCTGTCTGTCTGTCTGTCCGTCTGTCTGTAAACAATTTTTCAAAACGCTACTCCTCCTACAGTTTTGGTCCGATTTCAATATAACTTGGCACACAAGTAGACTACACTAAGATACATAATTTAGTGCATCGGTTTTTGATTTCGATGGACGGTGTTGCCATGGTTACTAAAAATAGAAATTTCTGTGAAATTCCTTTAAAACGCTACTCCTCCTACAGTTTTGGTCCGATTTCAATATAACTTGGCACACAAGTAGACTACACTAAGATACATAATTTAGTGCATCGGTTTTTGATTTCGATGAACGGTGTTGCCATGGTTACTAAAAATAGAAATTTCTGTGAAATTCCTTTAAAACGCTACTCCTCCTACAGATTTGGTCCGATTTCAATATAACTTGGCACACAAGTAGACTACACTAAGATACATAAATTAGTGCATCGGTTTTTGATTTCGATGGACGGTGTTGCCATGGTTACTAAAAATAGAAATTTCTGTGAAATTCCTTTAAAACGCTACTCCTCCTACAGATTTGGTCCGATTTCAATATAACTTGGCACACACGTAGACTACACTAAGATACATAAATTAGTGCATCGGTTTTTGATTTTGATGGACGGTGTTGCCATGGTTACTAAAAATAGAAATTTCTGTGAAATTCCTTTAAAACGCTACTCCTCCTACAGTTTTGGTCCGATTTCAATATAACTTGGCACACAAGTAGACTACACTAAGATACATAATTTAGAGCATCGGTTTTTGATTTCGATGGACGGTGTTGCCATGGTTACTAAAAATAGAAATTTCTGTGAAATTCCTTTAAAACGCTACTCCTCCTACAGTTTTGGTCCGATTTCAATATAACTTGGCACACAAGTAGACTACACTAAGATACATAATTTAGTGCATCGGTTTTTGATTTCGATGAACGGTGTTGCCATGGTTACTAAAAATAGAAATTTCTGTGAAATTCCTTTAAAATGCTACTCCTCCTACAGTTTTGGTCCGATTTCAATATAACTTGGCACACAAGTAGACTACACTAAGATACATAATTTAGGGCATCGGTTTTTGATTTCGATGGACGGTGTTGCCATGGTTACTAAAAATAGAAATTTCTGTGAAATTCCTTTAAAACGCTACTCCTCCTACAGTTTTGGTCTGATTTCAATATAACTTGGCACACACGTAGACTACACTAAGATACATAATTTAGTGCATCGGTTTTTGATTTCGATGGACGGTGTTGCCATGGTTACTAAAAATAGAAATTTCTGTGAAATTCCTTTAAAACGCTACTCCTCCTACAGTTTTGGTCCGATTTCAATATAACTTGGCACACAAGTAGACTACACTAAGATACATAATTTAGTGCATCGGTTTTTGATTTCGATGGACGGTGTTGCCATGGTTACTAAAAATAGAAATTTCTGTGAAATTCCTTTAAAACGCTACTCCTCCTACAGTTTTGGTCCGATTTCAATATAACTTGGCACACAAGTAGACTACACTAAGATACATAATTTAGAGCATCGGTTTTTGATTTCGATGGACAGTGTTGCCATGGTTACTAAAAATAGAAATTTCTGTGAAATTCCTTTAAAACACTACTCCTGCTACAGTTTTAGTCTGCTTCTAATATAATTAGGCATACAAGAAGACTATACTAAGATACATAATTTATTGCATTGGTTTTTGAATTCGATGAACAGTGTTGCCATGGTTACTTAAAATAGAAATTTCTGTGAAATTCCTTTAAAACGTTACTCCTCCTACAATTTTGGTCTGATTTCAATCTAATTTGGCACACAGTTAGAATACACTACGATACATAATATGTATTTCTGTTTTTTTTATTTGGGTGAATGGTGTTGTCATGGTTTCCGGTACTAAAAATAGAAATTTCCGTGAAATACTTTCAAAACGCTACTACTCCTAGTTTTCATTTGATTTCAATATAACTTGTCACAAAAGTAGACTACATTAAGATACATAATTCTATTTATTGTTGCATGTTGCAATGTTTCAAATCCAAGTGCTACTTTTCTTTTGTTATACAAACAGACCAGTAGAGCTACAGTCTCATCAGAGACTTCTGGTTCTTAAATAGAAGGGGTATGAAAGTAATGATTTGACAAAGCAAGAGCTATAATAAGACTATCCCGGGTCCCGGTATACACTTGATCAGTGTTGATCAATGTTCATATGTACGAGTACACGTATGCAAATAATTCGATAGCTTTTGAAGATTTCAACATACATTTTTGTAACATGCATATTTTTAATAACCACTTTATATACAAAACAAAATTTCATTCTCTTATCTGGTAATATGGACGTCGTAATAGATCTGACTGAATGCTTGACATGCCTGTTTCAAAAACGTTTCCTAAGTTATCTTAAGATATGCCTAAGTTATAACTTTAGAAGTTCCTAAGATTTATCACAGCTGTATCGCGAAACAATCTTATCTAAAAAAAATTTATAAGTCATTTCTTAAGTTGTGCCTTTAAGGACTAATAAAATAACATTCCCGCTCTATATACAACTCTCAGTATGGTATATATTTTTAGATTCAAAAAGGAAGGGTGCGAGGATTGGGGATTGCCCCCACTTTTAAAGGATTTGGACACAAGTATGCTTAACTTTTATGAAGTGTGTTGCTAGATCTAAGCATTCACAGACACACACTTTCAAGCCATCTTCCCTTCCGAGCACACGATATTTGTATTTTAATTTTTAAACATTGTTCTAGGTGTTATACATTTACTTTATTTTGTTCTTATAAGGTATCTACATGTAAATAAAATTTTAAAATGAATGCTTCGTAGCGAACACATGCGAGTTTATATTTTTCAAACAATCTTTGCCAATTACTACACTGCATGTACACGTTAGTTGTTTGTGCGGTGTAGAGCAACAATGTATTTCAACATCGAGGTGCCTGCGGCTCTCTGTGGCCACGTGTATGTAAACGAGGACTGGACTACAACACTTAAAGACACAAAGCGGCAGAGATGGATGAAACTGTTTGCTATATTACAAAGACTTGAATTATAGTACATGTATATTTGAAGGAATTTTTATTTATATTAATGTTTATTTAATTCTATAAATAATAAATGGACATTCACAAGAGTGATGGTAAAAATAATATGTGCGTAGCATGCGTAGTAATTACAATTATTTACCGAAGCCCCCATTCAATTACAATTGCAGATGAATTAAAATACAACAACACGGGATAGAGCAATACTTTTTTTTAATTGTATTATTGCGTGAACAGACAAAAACAGCGATTAAAATTCAAAATGATTTTTATGCACCAGTGTTTGGAATTAAGATTATAAAAGATCGGTAAAGTAATCTTACTGATTCGATATAATTAAAAACATAACTTTCCATTAATTAATACCTCTTTGTACAAAATTGACATTATACGCGATCAAAAATACTAGCTTTGTTTATGGCCACAGGTGGCTAGTACACTGGTGACCTCGATCAACAGCGTGGGATTCGCGCGTTGGGTTACATAACTAAACATCGAGCTGAACATGGAGACCGTAATATGCATACAGCTAATGATCGTGAATTATTCAATGCATACAGTTTAAAATCACTTACAAAGTTTGTTGTAATAATAAACGTAGAAAGATAGATTTAATATTCTCCGCTTTTGAACACTATTAATCTAATTTAAAAAAAAGAAGAAAAGAAAGACTAGTTGTAATAAATAATTTAATAGTAAACCATAAACCACGTTTTAAACCTTATTAAAAAGAAAATTAACATTAAATACCGCAGGGTATATTATTGAAAGCAAGTCTGTTTAAGTTATACACATGAAGAGGCCTGATTTCCTTGCCGAATGAAAAACGTTACCTGTTTACCTGGCCTGCTTTCTAATACGTATTACGCAATACCCATGGTATACTCGAACAAAACAACATTTTCATTAGATCAAAAAGGTGTAAAAGAACAATTTTGTTCCCAGGATCCAGATCGAAATATTTACCGTTTTTGAGTTATAAAGCAAAAACTTTTAAGGGCCCAAGATCCCTAATCATAGGGGCCAGCCCCTTTTAAATAGTATATTATGAAAGCCCTTACAATTATGCACAACTTTTGTTCTACATGTCTTAACAAAATATTTCTAGTTTTCAAGATATAAAGGAAAATATGTCAAATTTTTTGCTGTTTTCCGCGTTCTAACTTTTGACCCCTCTCTAGCGCCATTTTTAATGCAAAAATCAAAAAACAAAAACCGATGTGCACAACTTCAATGCTTCCTCTTTTCAATTTCAAAAGGTTTTGTGCTCCAATTATAACCATTTCTGATCCTTTGTCTGGAAATCGGAGGCATGCAAAATTCAATCAAAGGGGAATAACTCGTGAACAGAAGGTAATTTCCAAATTGTATTATGGTATTCTGACAGTGTTTTGTAAAGTCTAAAAGCTCTGAAAATTTGAACAAAATCTGTTTAAAAATGAGGAAGATATGAAGCGTCAAAGTTGGCGTCTAGGAAAAAAAAAAAAAAGAATAATCTTAATCATCACAATCAGTAGAAGGTCTTCCGTTGGAAACGGAAGACCTTAATAAGGTATCATTTTAAAATGTATCGGGATATAAATACGGATTGGTATGAGATCAAGTAATTTCAGCAATCATTGTCTGGCAAAATTTGACAGAAATGCCCTTTTGACAATTCTATAAATTTATAAAAAAAAATTGACAGTCATTTATCCCAGTGAGAGTTATCGTGTCAAAGAGTCATTGAACCTTGAGGGTAAATCTATAGAATGTGACTTAGGTGAGTTTTGTAACCCTTGGACCTCTGTTTATAAAGTAAATGCATGCACTTGGTTTTAATTTTTTTCCTCTATAATTTTTAGCTCTACTGGTCAGAGACCAGAAGAGCTTATGCGATAGTAAGGTGTCCGTCGTCCGTCCGTCTGTCTGTCTGTCTGTCTGTCCGTCTGTCTGTAAACAATTTTTCAAAACGCTACTCCTCCTACAGTTTTGGTCCGATTTCAATATAACTTGGCACACAAGTAGACTACACTAAGATACATAATTTAGTGCATCGGTTTTTGATTTCGATGGACGGTGTTGCCATGGTTACTAAAAATAGAAATTTCTGTGAAATTCCTTTAAAACGCTACTCCTCCTACAGTTTTGGTCCGATTTCAATATAACTTGGCACACAAGTAGACTACACTAAGATACATAATTTAGTGCATCGGTTTTTGATTTCGATGGACGGTGTTGCCATGGTTACTAAAAATAGAAATTTCTGTGAAATTCCTTTAAAACGCTACTCCTCCTACAGTTTTGGTCCGATTTCAATATAACTTGGCACACAAGTAGACTACACTAAGATACATAATTTAGTGCATCGGTTTTTGATTTCGATGGACGGTGTTGCCATGGTTACTAAAAATAGAAATTTCTGTGAAATTCCTTTAAAACGCTACTCCTCCTACAGTTTTAGTCCGATTTCAATATAACTTGGCACAGAAGTAGACTACACTAAGATACATAATTTAGTGCATCGGTTTTTGATTTCGATGGACGGTGTTGCCATGGTTACTAAAAATAGAAATTTCTGTGAAATTCCTTAAAAACGTTACTCCTCCTACAGTTTTGGTCCGATTTCAATATAACTTGGCACACAAGTAGACTACACTAAGATACATAATTTAGTGCATCGGTTTTTGATTTCGATGGACGGTGTTGCCATGGTTACTAAAAATAGAAATTTCTGTGAAATTCCTTAAAAACGTTACTCCTCCTACAGTTTTGGTCCGATTTCAATATAACTTGGCACACAAGTAGACTACACTAAGATACATAATTTAGTGCATCGGCTTTTGATTTTCGATGGACGGTGTTGTCATGGTTACTAAAAATAGAAATTTCTGTGAAATTCCTTTAAAACGCTACTCCTCCTACAGTTTTGGTCCGATTTCAGTATAACTTGGCACACAAGTAGACTACACTAAGATACATAATTTAGTGCATCGGTTTTTGATTTCGATGGACGGTGTTGCCATGATTACTAAAATTAGAAATTTCTGTGAAATTCCTTTAAAACACTACTCCTGCTACAGTTTTAGTCCGATTTCAATGTAACTTGGCACACAAGTAGACTACACTAAGATACATAATTTAGTGCATCGGTTTTTGATTTCGATGGACGGTGTTGCCATGGTTACTAAAAATAGAAATTTCTGTGAAATTCCTTTAAAACACTACTCCTGCTACAGTTTTAGTCTGCTTCTAATATAATTAGGCATACAAGAAGACTATACTAAGATACATAATTTATTGCATTGGTTTTTGAATTCGATGAACAGTGTTGCCATGGTTACTTAAAATAGAAATTTCTGTGAAATTCCTTTAAAACGTTACTCCTCCTACAATTTTGGTCTGATTTCAATCTAATTTGGCACACAGTTAGAATACACTACGATACATAATATGTATTTCTGTTTTTTTTTATTTGGGTGAGTGGTGTTGTCATGGTTACCGGTACTAAAAATAGAAATTTCCGTGAAATACTTTCGAAACGCTACTACTCCTAGTTTTCATTCGTCATAATGATTTCAATATAACTTGTCACAAAAGTAGACTACATTAAGATACATAATTCTATTTATTGTTGCATGTTGCAATGTTCAAATCCAAGTGCTACTTTTCTTTTGTTATACAAACAGACCAGTAGAGCTACAGTCTCATCAGAGACTTCTGGTTTTCTAGATTTCTCACTTACACATTGGATGAGGAATAGATCTATTGACCAAGTATATAACATTAAACCTTCACAAGCCAATGAACTGTTGTTGGATCTTGGGCTTGACCACTTCTTGACAGCAACAGAAAAGTGTTCATTGTCAGACAGTGTGTATGGAGCTGTTGACACAAATGGATGGAACAATGGTAAACATTTGAGCTCTTTCTATCTGAGTTTTTGGTTCAATTGAGCTTTTCCTGATCAAATTTTTTTCATTATAATTATCCATCTTTTTATGTCTGCCATGACTATTGTGTTTGACCAAACTTTTCTTAAAAGCTGAGGAGTGACATACCTTAAAAATAATACATGTATATGTAATGACTGTCTTTTTATTTCAGAGTGCATGATGTTTCCCAATGACACTTTAACCAACATCACAGACACAGTGCGCTGTCATGTGCCATCCTCCTGTGATAGGGTTATGTGTTGTGTGTACATACAGCCTGTACAGAGACATGTACAGATGGAGCTCATCATAGATACATGTACCTATGACATGGAGGGAGTCATCGATAATCTTAAAGTACCATACAGCATTTTCAATCGAGATTGGGGTAAAGAAAAGTTTTTATTTGCTTTCATTCATTGATATTACATAGTCATTTTGATTTCAAATTTTGTCTGTTCATAGTAACCTTGTGGGGCAGATGAAATTGAGTTCACCTCATTTAATTTTAGTCATGCAGTATTAAGATATATACATAAAGTGTTGTTGGGGGTTAATTTTATTGGAGTTAAAAAAAGTGTTTACAAAATGCTCTCGTTTTTTGTATAGTATGATACATTATTTGAAACAGTTTGCATATATTGATAAATTTTGTGAAACTTCACTCATCGCAAAATTTGCAAAAAATTCCCTCACACAAACATTTTCATGTTGCAGTAGCTATTTATGAAAATTTTACATAAGATTGGATTTTGAGTAAGGAGTATTTCAAGAAAAATTTGCGTAATATTACTCTGGTTACCTTCAAGGCCTATGGGCTTCTTTGCTCTTTCAGGTAGATGGGAAGAATTTGGTATTCATGGTGTTGTCCACTGGGGGTAAGAAATGAAGATAATTTGTGTCTGAGAATTATAGGACTTTGTGAAATTTTAAATTCTGTTGTATGAAAACAAACTATTATTGTAGACTTGTACAATTGAATGCATACTTTGATGTTTAGATAAGATAAATAAAGGTGCTGTGATGTCAGACACATCTCATGTTCAAAAAACCTATATTTATGATTAAGTATGTAATAAAAAAGCATAATATGATCTACATGTATATTTTCAGTTATCATGTGACTCCTGTCTCATCAAAAAAGGAATTTTTAGTCGATGGAACAATTAGATTGTGTTTTGAAATGGAATTCTGTGAAACCAACCTGACAGTTTTCAGTAATTTACCTCTCCACTTCCAGACCTGTAATGCTAGTGATGGGGAACTACCATTCAAAGGTATGTAAAACAGTTTGGCTTAAAAACTGGTCATTCCATACTTTTTTGTCAAAGGCTTATATGGAAAAACCCGGGGATATAATTTTTTTCTCTGTTTGCTGTCCATCATTCTTTCTGTAACACTTTTCAAGTTCACAAATTCATATATTTAGTTCTCTGAGAGATTTTGAAATGAAACATTTAGATGTTGACTTTTTCGAACTAAAGAAAGACCACCATAAATTTTAAGGTGTAAAACACCAAAGGTCAAGATCATAAATACATATAAATTTTGTGAATGATACACTTCAGTTTCCAAATGATATGCTTTTGCATTGAATTTTGAAACAATGACTCCCTAAAATTTTAAAATAGACTATTAATTTTGAAGTCGAAAGGTAAAGGTCACAAATTCATATATAAGATAAAATTATTTCCAGTTGATAAATTAAGATATGTTTGAGATTTTGAAATGAAACACAAGGTTATGAAGTCTTTTTAACTTTAAAACAGACAGCTATTGATTATGAAGTCAAAAGGTAAAGGTCACAAAATCATATGAAGGTTGTTTAATATGTAATGTGTATTGTACCACAGCGTGACAATGCTTTGCAGGATTTCTTGGGTGATGATACTCATGAATATCTCTATTCAATGCCTTTCCAATGGTATAAACATGAGCCTTCAACTCCTTGTAGTTTTAAAGCTGTTGACATATCCTATCGCAGGTGCCCAGATCTAATCCAATGCAACTTTTTCCTTTTTTCAAAACTTAAAAAGTTCTTATCTGGTCATTGTTGCAAGTTCTAACAAGCCTTTGAATCATCAGTCAGTGACCAGAGGTCTTCCTAAATCTAACTCCGACACATTTCAGACAAGGATTCAGAGATTAAAATTATGTATTTCAAACCGTGGAAAATACTTTGAAGGGATGTAATATTCATTTCACTATTTGAGTTGAATGCTTTTTAGATACTGTACAATACACATTACATTTCAAACAACCCTTGTATATGTTGTGAAATGGTAAACTTTAGTTTCCTTATGATATCGCGGAAAGTACTTAAGCTTTTGCAATGAAATTTAATATCATGACTCCAAAGGTCAAGGTCATGAATTCATAAGGACAAACTGATTTTACATAATTATACATCTTAACGTCTTTCTCCCGAACTTCTAGGAGTCAAGCTGCTTGAATGTGATATGATTACAGAGTTCTTACTAGACTCTAAAAGTTTTGTCACAAGGCCTTAGTTCCAGGGTGGGCGAAAGTGGTCATAGCTTGAGATACTCATGATACTCAAGTGACCAACAAGGCTCATGGTCTTTTTGTTTTTTGTAGGTATAAGTTATGATTTTTGGAAAGCAACAGAGTGTCCAAGTTCAGCATTCGATGCATCAGGTATTGTGTGCATATATACTTATGTAATATATATAAAGAGATACTATTAAAACTAATATTGTAAAAATGTATATCTAAAATATCTGAGATAGATTGTAGGTGATGCCAATTTTTCTACAAGATCCTCTTTTACTGACACAGTTTGGTAGATTTGATAATTATAAATGATATTAAATAATGTACTTATAAAGTTGTATTATTATTTAAGCTTGCAGTTCAACACAGATAAATGGGATACCAACAGATGTACAAAAGTTCTGTCATTATCTAAGTAACTGCAGAGGGATTGAATGCTGTTTTGACAGTGCCTTCTACCAGGGAAACAAAACCATTTATTTCAAGCTTGAAATTGATTGTGCAAATCTGGAGTTTCAAATAGAGTCCAAAAGAGTTGTCAAGTCTCTTCCCACATCAGGCAGTAAATAGATATTACTAATAATGAAATATAGAGTGAACATGTTGTTTTCTTGTGGATTTAGAATGTAAAAGCTATGCCAAGATAGGACAAATCCGCAAAAATTACAATTGCAAAATATTGTTTCAATATTCATTCAGATATTTTGTACATGCAATTATGAGAAGTGGTGCGTATGTCTGACAGGGTTCTCATTAACGCAAGAACCTGCGTACTGGACACAGCAAAATTATTTGGAATGCAAGGTTTTTAAAATCGATGCGTCCGCAGACTCATGAGTTTCCACATCCTCGTTAGCGAGAAATTCGGGTGTCATCGAAATTCGAAGATTTTAGATGTCAGGATTTGTCCAAAACATAATGAACCAAAACCTTCCTGTAAATAATATCTATTAAATAAGTTGATACAAAAACATCTTTACTTGTACCTATTTCACAATTATTAGTCCAAACTCCGATAGCTGCAAACAACACATGGTAGCTTTTCTTTTTTAAACACTTTTTTTCAATCTTGTGTTTCATATTGAGACAATAATTACTGCTTGTATACACAATGTGACTCGATTGTCTCGTGACTTTCACCTAATGCATAAGACTGACAGGATTAGTTATGCCTCAATGCACATGACACCTGTGATTGTTAACCGTCAACTTTGGAGTACTTGATTATGCAACTGTTTGTTTTAGCTTAAAATATAAACACCAAATTAATTTTGATGGCAGTTAACTAGAAAAGTATTTTAGAATATGGCTTGGATGCATTTATTATCTTTTAATAGATCGCATAAAACTTCTGTTAGAATAAAGATTTGTATTGTTGTTTGAGTGGACTGAGTGCATTAATTCATTTTAATTGGTACTCGAAATATTTTTAACAAAAACTAAATAAAAGATAGTAGTTTAATTAAGCATAATAGCTTAATACCAGTTTTCATGCACCTTTGATCAATATGTCTTAATGAATTTATAAAATGTAAACATGACAGCGTTCTGATAATTCATAATGTTTAGTGCATGATCATACCCCGTAAATAAATTTTTGCGGTATAGTACAACCGCAGAAATTGAAAATGCAGAAATTAATTTGCTACCTTTTAGGGGTTAAATCTCAAAAATTTCAAACCGCAGAAAATACCCGTTATATGGTATGTGTTTTTTTCTTTCCCTTCCAGGTATTGAAAATGTAGAGATTATTGGAGACCAGTCTGACTTTCAGTTAAATTACACAGTTACTAGAAATTCTTCAAGATACCTAATTAAAGCAATCCTAATAATCCAAGGAATTACTGATGACCCTTCAGGAAAGATTAATTACACAATCATAGATGAGTATTCCTCAATATCTCCAACCAACTGTTCACATAACAACACAATGGGAAGACGAAAGAAGAGAGCAGTTGAAGTTAACAAGTATATATTTAACTTTTGGATACTGTATATGTCAATTAAATGCTTTTTTGTTGAGATCACCTTGATTTTTAGCTCATCTCTACCAAGTCAAGCTTATGCTATACCCTTGGCGTTAGTATTGCCGTCCCGGTTAAAGTTTTGGGAGCAAATTAATTCCAATTGAAAGTAACTATAAGCCCTACATGGACCAAACTTACATGGATGATGCATCTAGAGATGGACACACCAGACTTGCTTCAGATGCTGGATCTGACCTAGATTTTCCAGATGAGTGATCAGGTTAAATTTTTTGGAGCAAGTCCATTCCAAAGTAACCATAAGCCCTGTCTGGACCAAACTTGCTTGGATGATGCATCTAGGGATGGACACTACCAGATTTGCTTTTGATGCTGGAGCTGACATACATTTTCCAAATGGGTGACCAAGTTAAAGTTTTTGGAGCAGATCCATTCCCAAGTAACTTAAGTCCTACTTAGACCAAACTTGCTTGGATATTCAGGATGCACACGAACTAGAAAAGAAAAAATAGTGTGCGATTTGCCCTCTTTATAGAAAACATTTGTAGAGGTGTGTTTCATAACCCTTGATTATCTATGTTGGAAGCAAGGGAGAGCTCATGCAATAATCTGTGAGGCAAGTTTGCCATTGCATGCTTCTCATGTTTATCAATTTGGAGTTGGTTCATTTCTGAGCAAATGTATTTTTAGATAGTGCTAACTTCAAAGGATATATCAATGCATGATGCCTTCCATTTTGAATGAATGACTAGATAAATTTCTAGTTTTAAATTTAAGTAAATAGTAAGTTTAATATTTAAGTAAATAGTGATTTAATAAATTTGCTTTGTTTTGTCTACCAAGGCCTTATGATGCTGATGATGTTGTTAAATTGGTCATATATTTAAAATCAAATTTTAAGTGGATTTCTTAGCTCAGCTCAACAAAGTTTTTTTTTGGGGGGGGGGGGGGGGGCTTATGTAATACCTTCGCGACCCATGTTAAAGTTTTTTAGAGCTGGTCTCTTTTCCAAGTAACTATGAGCTCCATAATGACCAAACTTGAATAGATGATACATCTAAGGATGCACATTACCAGGCTTGCATCGGATGCTGGATCTGACCTACATTTTCTGGATGAGTGACCAAGTTAAAGTTTTTGGAGCAGATCTCATTTCCAAGTAATTATAAGCCCAATGTTGATCAAACTTGGATGGATAATATATCTAAGGATGCACACTTGGACTTTGTTTTTGAAGCAGGTTCGTTACCAAGAAACTATAAGGGCTATCTAAACCAAACTTGCATTGATGATGCATCAAGGGATGAACACTTTCAAACTTGCTCCAGATGCTAGATTTGAATTAGATTTTTTGGATGAGTGACTAGTTTAAAGTTTTTAGGTAAGTCCATTCCCAAGTAACTGCAAGCCCTATCAGACCAAAATTACATAAATGTTGCAACTAGGGATGCACACTTCTAGATTATTAGTTTAGTGTGTACTTAAAGACAACATTCATAACCTCTGATTACCTATGTTTATCTAGGGATATACTGCTAGCCATGTGTCTAAAGCTAAACTGGCCAATATTTTTCAAAAGAAGCCCAATTATGAGAAAAATTAATAAAATATATTTTTTTATTGAAGTTTTAAATCATTTGGACTATGACTTGATATAAGACATTTTTTTTTCACAATGTAGATTGGATCCAACAAACTTTAAAGAGGGTCTGAAGACACTTTTGGAAACAAGTGCATCAAATGAGGAAATTGAAAACTATATAAAAAGTGTTCAAAACCATGATGTAAGTATCTAATTTATAATACATATAAAATAAATACAAAGTTGTACACAAATGATTTTTCCTGAAATTAACTTTATATTAATTGAATAGTCCAATGCGGTTGTAAAAATGTTAAAAGCTTTAGACATATGAAATATGATTGGTAAACTGTTCAAATCCAAGTAAGTGAATGTTTTTTGTTGGACAAGGGGCATTGTGTGTGTTGACTGATTAAACAAAATGCTTTCATGAAAATCTGTTACTAAAACTTGCATATAAAGAGGCTAGCATGTTTTAAGAATTACAAAATAATGCCAATTTCTAGACCACTTATTCCAGCCACCCTTGGAATATTTTTAAAGAGTAAAAAAGGATGTAAAGATATGTATAATGTTCTCATTAATAATAAAAAGGGTAATATTACTTCAGTTATAAAATGGAGTGAAAATGGAGAAGAATTTGGTGAAGTATATTGGGAAAAAATTTTTGAGCTACCTTTCAAAACAACCCAAGAATCAAAACTCCAATGGCTACAATTCCAAATTTTGCATAGAATAATTCCTACAAAATGCCATCTTTTTAAATTAAAACTAATTGATTCACCATTGTGCTCCTTCTGTGGGAAGGATATTGAAACTATTGATCATCTTTTTGTTGAATGTTCTCTAGTAAAAGAAGTTTGGTTAGAGATTGAGGAATGGATTTTGCAAAAATTGAACAGGTCTGTTTGCTTTGATAGGCAATCAATTTTATTTGGTAAATTTACAAATAGAAACTTATACAAGTTAGAAAATTTACTAATTCTGATAATAAAACAATATATTTTTGCAAGTAAGTTCGCCAAAACTATAAAATTAAATATTGAGGCTTTAAAAATTGTTATTACCGAAAGAATTAGAGTAGAAAAGTTCCTCTTGTTAAAAAACTGTAAATATGATGAATTTGAAAGACACTGGCAGGAAATAGTTGAAAAACTCTAAAATTTGCTCAACACAAATATTACGTATACATGAGTTTTACATGAAGAATGTGCCCCCCCTCTCCCATCTCTTTCTCCTCTCTCTCTCTCTCTCTCTCCTTGTAAACTTTCACACTAGTTTTATACATAGTCTCCCTTTTCTCTTTATTTCATATGGTCTTGTACATTTATTTATATATACGTTTGTGTGTATTTGTGTAATATGTGTGAAAGCTGAAAAAAAAAAAAAAACAAAAACAAAAAAACTTGCATATTCATATATAAAGTAAAAGATTCTGTGCAAATTAACATTTTGGTCTCAGAAGTTCTGTTGTTTTGTAAAACAGACCCCAGGTATCTGCTAATTAAGGCCATTCCAAGTTTTTACTCTGTTTAGTGTCCACCCATCTTTCAAAAACCTACCTACCTAATATTAAAACCAACAAGCCAAAAAATAAAACACAGACTTTAGAGTAATAAAAATGACATCATTCAAAGAATTTGATTTCATTTATCTATTTTTCTCATAGAAAGATCTATTCTTTAGCAAAATTGAGGTAGCTAATGCCTGAAATATATTAAATATGACATATTGTAGACAAATACAGGTGACTCTCGATGGCTCGAACTCCGATCTCTCGAAGTTCTCCATCTCTCGAAGTGAACCTCCGGTCCCGTTTTTTTCCTTTATATATCTAAGCAAATTTACTCCCTATCTCTCAAACTCCCGATCTCTCGAAGTTCTCTATCTCTCGAACCAAGACCTGGGTCCCGTTGCACATATTTCATTGTTTTTTTACTCTCTATCTCTCGAAGTTTTGATTGCGCATGTATACACGTCAATCAAGCGTAAAATTATAATGCAGCTTTGACTTACCTGGATAACAGTGAACGCCTAGGGCTGGGATGGACGTGTTAATTGGGTGTTTACATAGATGATACTACACCTGTATGTTGTCCGAGTGTTGATATAATTAATTGGTTAATTGGTAAATTATAAACAAATCGCTTCAGAACTTATTTTGACTGGACAAGACGATAATTTTGAGAAAATAATTTAGGGACGTGTCAGTAATTGTCAATAGATTATGAACTTTAACATCATTAGAGTCTACACAATCCCAGTTTGGCAAACATTGCAGAAGAAATCCTATCTCGAGAATTGTATACCGATTACGGGCAATCTTGTGAAGGACCAATCAAGCCCGCGCCCGGGGGATAGCCAAATCGACAATTGCTATTCAGGTTTCGTGTAATCATGAAATGAAATCAAATAAATATTGAATATAATCATTTTATTTATTCAAAATACGATCATTGTTGTTAAAATGAAGTGAATTACCTCTAAAATAGGAATGAAAATGGGTAATCAGCGTAATGACATTATCAACATATACTTCCAGTATGTATAATAGTAGAACAATGATAATCGAAATGAATTGTTGTTATTTCTGATATGGGGTGTCAATAACCAGGGTGAACGCGGATGCTCAACATAGATAAAAACTTAGAATGGCCTAAGCTTTCATTGCAAACTAGGAATTTTAACATAAAATGCTGTTTTCCTTATTGTTAAAGGCAGTTATATCTTTTTATGGTTTGATTTTAAAGAGGCAAACAAAGCAAGACAACATGGCTTCAACTGTTCCTGAAGGAAATGATATTAAAACAGGATTGAAATCTGCCATCATTGCCTTGGGATCCAGTAACCCTTTTACAATACACACAGCAGGGGAAATCACTAATACAATAACTGTAAAAGGAGGTAAATCATGTTAACAAAAGACTTGATGACCATTTTTCTACTGCAAATTTAGGTCCAAATATCAAGCCTTTCCCCTTGCCAAAATTAGAGATTTTTTCCCAATTGAAATTGTTTTTTTCACTCCCAAAAACAATTTTGAAACAAGAGGCGATTAAATATGATTAATCATGGTTTTGCTGTTCTTGAGAAGAAGATTTTCATGCCCCACCATATAGTGTTTGTCATTTCCATGACAAAAAAACAGAAGGATGGAAATGACATCGTTGATAATACCAAAGACAACAACAATGGACAGACTTTGATCAGAAAAGTTCACTTTTGCCTTCAGATCAGGGGAGCTAAAATGAAAGGTCAATTTGATTTAGGGATAATTTTGTTAAGTATTTGGTATTTATAAGTGAGACAAATGGGTGTTGTTGTATATAATCTATACTAACAAAAATATGCACAAGCATGAAATTTTCCTGAGTAGACCGACTCTCATTATTACATGAAATAAATCTCTCGCATATAAAAAGTGATTTACAGTACTAAAAATTCTACTCAGACCAGACACATGAATGTTGCATCTAGAGATGCATACTCCCACAACATTGGTTTGATATCTTTTCTCATAGATGTCATTTGTTGAGGTGGGCTATGTAATGTTTGGTTACCTATGTTTAAGCATGTCTATCAAATGTTGCATATGCAAACCAAACCTGCACCCTCTGTATGTATCCCTCTGAGTGTATCATTAAATCCAAACTTAATGATTTCATGCATCTTTAGATATATGTGCTTTGGTTTATTCCGTATTTGAAATGTATCATATGTTTTTATTCATAATGACTCAGTGGGAGGTACCACTTGAGTTAGGAATTCCTTAGCAGTTTCCTATGCAAATCACTTCTATTATCGAATGATGAAATAAATTCTTTCATATTTTTTTTTCTTTAGGACAGGCAATAACAAATATGTTGGGAACTGCAGTGTCTGATATTGTTGGTCGTGTAAAGCAAGCTTTCATTGTTGGTAATGGTTTGTCAAATGAAGGAGTAAGACTTCTGGGACAAAAGTTGGCTTGTATGACAATAGGAGACCTGGAATCACTGTTGGATCTCAAAAACATTGACCCAGTCAAAGTTGCTGAGCTACTAAAGGAACTTGGAGATTTAGCAAAGGCTCTGGCAAGTGCTGTGAATTTTCCACCAAATTGACAAAGAAAATTTCTCTCTGCATCAAGTTTTCTATGGGGAAAATCCTACTCTACAACATCGGTATTGGGGTACCCATCTTTTGTTGTCAACTAAGTGAAATTTTATGAGACTTCAAAGTGACACTGTGTAATAAAGATTCTGTGAAAGTTTCATTAAATTTTATTTAGTGGTACTGTAGGAGTTGCGGATAAGAGATGGGGACCCCCCCTCCCCCCAGTGTTATAGAAAGAATAGCAGAGTCCATGTTTTGGTATGGTAAACCCTAAATATCTGTCCAAATGAAAAATAATATAGGAGGTGCACAATGGCACTATGGAAAAAGATTCTGGGAAAGTCTGATAAAATTTTATTCAGTAGTGTAGGAGGAGTAGCGAATAAGAGATGGGTACCCCCACCCCACCCCACCCCATGTTATAAAAAGAATTGGCAGTGTCCATGTTTTACAATGGGAAAAATTCAAAGGTGCCCCAATGACATCTTTGGAAGTCAAGGGATAGGTGAAGGTGAAGGGTGAAATTAAATACAAAAGAGTCATTATATATAATTCATTGAATATTAAACATAAATAGTCTGTAAATTAAAATTGATGAATCCATAGTCTTTACATTTAGGGTCTTAGGAATGGGGTTCATTTATCTTCATTTCATTTTTCTTGAAGTAAAATGCAATTCAAGTGAATGTTGTGGACCATCTGCCTTTTTTCGTAATTACAGTATTCTGAAATTTTAAACAAGATCCTTACCAATGGAACAAGTATTTTCAAAAGCCTTGACCTGAGAATAGAGGGAGACTTCAGTTTTCCCCGACAAACAAACACCCTTTTCCATTATCAGAAATCAATTCCACTGGGAGGAATTCTCACCCTTTCATTTGGTAAGTTGAAAGTTGAAAGTATTTACTTGTCTTGTTATGGTAAGTTTTTTTTTTTCTTACTCCTCTTCTTAATTCTAAAATACTTTTGTTGTAACTGGTCAGATTTAGCAAAATTATGAAAGTTTTTTTGACTGATGTCTTAAAGGATTTGTTGTGCATTTTAATCTCAGGTTTTGGAGCCAATTATTATTATGGTGTCAAATTTGTGGTTGGGGCAAAACTTTTAGAAATGAAAGGATATGTTACAATAGTTCCCAATGGAGGAGTGTCAGCTTATGGATTTGTTAGTGTTGGCTTTATTCTTTATGGAGAGTTGCGTCTTACTGGACAGATTATGGAAGTGGGATTTCCTACAACTGCTGAGATAGCATTTCATAAGTTTCCACTAGATGTGAAGTAAGAAATATTTAATGATAGTCATATGTAAGTTAATGATTTGTAAAGTTGATTCTCAATGCATGTCATCTTTAATTTTATTGTCCGTGGAAAACAAAATGAATTTCATGTTCTTTGGAAGTTACATTTACATTTTTTCTATCTGCTAGTATATATATATATATATATTCTCCACACCATTTGTGAATAAAAAAATGAGCAGACTTTGCTGTAACTAAAGAATTTGTCATAAGCTTAAGAATAGGGAACAATTTTTATGCCCTTATGTACGAACTTTTTCATTTCACAACTTTTCCTTCCAATTTATACAGTTGAATTTTGGTATCTCAAACATTGATATCTCAAATACTGTGGATATGTCAAAGTGAGTTGGAAGTCCTAATTACATTTTTAGGTCACCTGAGTCACTCAGGTGACCTATTGCTATCCGTTCTCGTCCGTCGGCGTGCGTCGTGCGTCGTGCGGTGTGCGTCGTGTGTTAACATTTGAACATTTTTAGCTTCTTCTCTGAAACCGCTGAACCAATTTCAACCAAATTTGGCATATAGCACCTATGGGTGAAGGGGAACAAAAATTGTGAATTCCATGGTCCCTGCCCCCCTGGGGCCTGAGGGGTGGGGCTAAAACCACCAAAAATAATGCAATCTTTAAAAATCTTCTTCTTTACTCCTGGACATCAAGCAGTCAAACTGTTGGCATCATTGTAATAAGCATTGAGTCCTCTACCAAAATTGTGAAATTCATGGCCCCAGGGTCAGGGGTTCTGGTGCTAGGGTGGGGCTATATAGATCATATAGGGAAAGTGCATTATTTCTTTGAAAATCTTCTTCTCTGCTCCTGGGTATTAAATAAAGTAACTAAGTACATAGTTATGAAGAACAAGAGTGCCTCTTTCAAAATTGTGAAATTCATGGCCCCAGGATCAGGGGTTCTGGTGTTAGGGCGGGGCTCTATTGATTATATAGAGAAAATGCATTAATTCTTTGAAAATCTTCTTCTCTGCTCCTGGGTATTAAATAAATTTACTAAGTATATAGTTATGATGAGCAAGAGTGCCTCTTTCAAAATTGTGAATTTCATGGCCCCTGGGTCAGGGGTTCTGGTGTTAGGGCAGGGCTCTATTGAGTATATAGTGAAAATGTATTAATTCTTTGAAAATCTTCTTCTCTGCTCCTGGGTATTAAATAAAGTAACTTAGTACATATTTATGATGAGCAAGAGTGCCTCTTCCAAAATTGTGAATTTCATGGCCCCAGGGTCAGGGGTTTTGGTGTTAGGGCAGGGCTTTATTGATTATATACATTAGTTAAAATGCATTAATTCTTTGAAAATCTTCTTCTCTGCTCCTGGGTATTAAATGAACTAATTTA
Organism: Saccostrea echinata; assembly: GCF_033153115.1. NCBI lineage: Eukaryota > Metazoa > Mollusca > Bivalvia > Ostreida > Ostreidae > Saccostrea > Saccostrea echinata. The sequence continues at coordinate 3,873,107 of NW_026889758.1, read as the reverse complement.
GTACATAGTTATGATGAGCAAGAGTGCCTCTTCCAAAATTGTGAATTTCATGGCCCCAGGGTCAGGGGTTCTGGTGTTAGGGCGGGTCTCTATTGATTATATTGTTAAAATGCATTAATTCTTTGAAAATCTTCTTATCTGCTCCTGGTTATTAAATGAACTAATTTAGTACTTAGTTATGATGAGCAAGAGTGCCTCTTCCAAAATTGTGAATTTCATGGCCCCAGGGTCAGGGGTTCTGGTGTTAGGGCGGGGCTCTATTGATTATATAGTGAAGATGCATTAATTCTTTGAAAATCTTCTTATCTGCTCCTGGATATTAAATGAACTAAGTTAGTACATATTTATGATGAGCAAGAGTGCCTCTTCTGAAATTATGAATTTCATGGCCCCAGGGTCAGGGATTCTGATGTTAGGGTGGGGCTCTATTGATTATATAGTGAAAAGGCATTAATTCTTTGAAAATCTTCTTCTCTGCTCCTTGGTATTAAATAAAGTAACTAAGTACATAGTTATGATGAGCAAGAGTGCCTCTTCCGAAATTGTGAATTTCATGGCCCCAGGGTCAGGGGTTCTGGTGTAAGGGGGGGGGCTCTATTGACTATATAGTGAAAATGCATTAATTCTTTGAAAATCTTCTTCTCTGCTCCTGGATATTAAATAAACTAACTAAGAACATAGATATGATGAGCATGGCTGCCTTTTCAGAAATTGTGAATTTCATGGCCCCTGGGTCAGGGGTTCAGGTGTTGGGGGGGGGGGGGGGTCTATTGATTATTTGCATTAATTCTTTGAAAATCTTCGTCAGGGTGGGGCTCAATTGATATATATAGTGAAAATGCATTATTTCTTTGAAAATCTTCTCTCTCCTGAATATTAAATAAACTAAGTACATAGTTATGATGAGCATGGCTGCCTCCTCAGAAATTGTGAATTTTGTGGCCCCTGGATGAAGGGTTCTGGTGTTAGGTTGGGGCTCTATTGATATATAAGGAAAATGCATAAATTCTTTCGAAATCTTCTTCTCTGCTCCTTGGTATTGTTCAAACAAAGGAAGGGCATGGTTATGATGAGAAAGAATGCCTCTTTCAAAATTGTGAAATTCATGGCCCCTGGGTCAGGGGTTCTTTTGGGGGGGGGGGGCTCTATTGATTTTATAGTGAAAATACATAATTTCTTTCAAAATATTTTTTTCTACTACTGGTAATAAAGCAAAGAAACAAGTGTATAGTTATGATGAGCAAAGTGCTTCTTCCAGAATTATTAGTTCATGGCCCCTGGGTAAGATTTTCTGGTGTAAAGGGGGAGGGGGGCTTTATCTATTTAATAACATAGTGAACATGCATTTCTTTGAAAGTCTTGTATTCTTCTGGGGCATATTCGAGGCAAACAGAGTAAAAGTTTTAATATGCAAGGGTATTTTTACCAGAATTTTGAACACCTGGATTATTTAGGCAAGTATTCTGGTCCTGGCCAGGGCTCTATGAACTTGTATTCTGCTGAGCAAAGTTATTCCCCTTTGCCATTCACCTTTGATAATTAATCACTGTAAATAATGTATTTGAAAGGTTAATAGAATAAGAGAATTATGCAAGAATATTTATTGTGTAATACAAAAAGTACTTTCATAGTTTTAATGAGCAGGTAGACTTCGAAATAATAGATGAATAAAAGTGAGGCAAAAATAACTTATCTTTTTTAATGTTCTTCAAAGGCCAAGAGAGACCAATGTGAGAAGTAATAATATGGGGTTAAAAATAGACATTTTGTTAATAGTCTGCATGGTAATAGTGATAAATGGGGGACAGATAGATTCTATACCAATTATTTTGTTGATGCTTATCATACTATTTTTCTTGCTTTTGGGCAACAAATCTTCATTTATCAGTGTATGGATCCTCTGAATTGTTGTATTGTACTCAGGTGACCGTTAAGGCCCTTGGGCCTCTTGTCTTTAACCTCAATAATTTTAACCTAAATATCTCGAACTCTCAGATATCTCAAAGTTTTTTCTTGGTCCAACTGAGTTCAAGATAATGAGGTTTGACTATACATGTATATGGAAATGTCAATTAAAAATTAATCTTATATTAAGCAAAATTTCTTTATAACTGTGTGTGTATGTTTCTGTTTGGTACATAAGGGGTGAAAAGCAGACACTCAGGTAACTGTTAAGGCCCATGGGCCTCTCTACTCAAGATCTTCATCAATTATACTGATGTTTGGATTTCTTTACAGTCTTCAGATGTTTCTTCAACTCAGACCGCTAAGATTAACTCTGGAAGGATTAGTGACAATTGAGATCAACCTTCTTTTCCATACATTTACAAAGACTCTATTTAGGCATAGAATTTGGTATTATGAAACACCTGTCATACAGAAAAAAATTATAGACACCCACAAAAAGGAAGAAGACAAAACACCACCACAGATCAAAAGTTTTGGGGTGAGCATTTTTATATTTAATGCATGCTAGAAACAATATTCTTGGAAGGATTTATAGTAAGGAGAAGATGTTGAAGTGTCATACTTTTTACTTCATGTTTAAGGGAGTGACAAGACCAGGAGAATGTAAAGTGTTGCAGGCAGCTGGACGTGACCACACAGATCCAGAATTCAAGTTGGATCTTGATGCAGAGGATGACCGTAGTAATGTGGTCCTGACTTTGGATGTAGGGACTGTCCCTGGGGGTTCTGATGTTGTTTATAGATGGGAACTGGGAGGATTTTCAACTTCCTTAACAGAGGTTTACATACAAATGAACATGATTTTTAAATATATGTATTTTAGGGATGTCAGATTGGTCAATTTTTGATAATCGGTTACTCGGACGTTTTTCCGATCGAGTACCCGGGTACTCGGTAAAAATGTAAAATTTATTAATACAAGTGTGTTAATTTTCTTGAGCCACGTTAAGCTCTGCGAAACCCCAAAGCTGTTTTTATCACGTTTATAAACGTATATAAACATACGATTCAAACGGAAATGATTTTGTGGTACTAAATTTATTTATCAAATGAACACAAAAGACACAGTTAATACATCAAAAATTACAGTTGGTTTACAGTTCTTGTTTAGGATCTATTTGATCAATGCAAAAGTAGGACAATCTGTTACGCAGGTTTGTGATGATTAAACTAGGGAAAGAGAAGGAAGGACAAGTTGGAATCGCTAGTCTAATATTTTTTTTCGTATGTTGGTTGTTTCCACGGTACATACACTAAACCTACTACTCAAACTGACTATCAACATTTTTAGCTCTACTGGTCAGAGACCAGAAGAGCTTATGCGATAGTAAGGTGTCCGTCGTCCGTCCGTCTGTCTGTCTGTCTGTCTGTCCGTCTGTCTGTAAACAATTTTTCAAAACGCTACTCCTCCTACAGTTTTGGTCCGATTTCAATATAACTTGGCACACAAGTAGACTACACTAAGATACATAATATAGTGCATCGGTTTTTGATTTCGATGGACGGTGTTGCCATGGTTACTAAAAATAGAAATTTCTGTGAAATTCCTTTAAAACGCTACTCCTCCTACAGTTTTGGTCCGATTTCAATATAACTTGGCACACAAGTAGACTACACTAAGATACATAATTTAGTGCATGGGTTTTTGATTTCGATGGACGGTGTTGCCATGGTTACTAAAAATAGAAATTTCTGTGAAATTCCTTTAAAACGCTACTCCTCCTACAGTTATGGTCTGATTTCAATATAACTTGGCACACAAGTAGACTACTCTAAGATACATAATTTAGTGCATCGGTTTTTGATTTCGATGGACGATGTTGCCATGGTTACTAAAAACAGAAATTTCTGTGAAATTCCTTTAAAACGCTACTCCTCCTACAGTTTTGGTCCGATTTCAATATAACTTGGCACAGAAGTAGACTACATTAAGATACATAATTTAGTGCATGGGTTTTTGATTTCGATGGACGGTGTTACCATGGTTACTAAAAATAGAAATTTCTGTGAAATTCCTTTAAATGCTTCTCCTCCTACAGTTTTGGTCCGATTTCAATATAACTTGGCACACAAGTAGACTACACTAAGATACATAATTTAGTGCATGGGTTTTTGATTTCGATGGACGGTGTTGCCATGGTTACTAAAAATAGAAATTTCTGTGAAATTCCTTTAAAACGCTACTCCTCCTACAGTTTTGGTCCGATTTCAATATAACTTGGCACACAAGTAAACTACACTAAGATACATAATTTAGTGCATGGGTTTTTGATTTCGATGGACGGTGTTTTTTTTTTTTTTTGTCATTCATATTTTTATTTCCGTCATAACATGCATTTTTATACATACATTACAGAACTACAATAGAATGGCATAAAAACAAATATTCTATATGATAGATAAAAGAGATCCATTTGAACAATTTTGAAAAATAGACAGCATTTTTTTTTCGTAACATTTAAACCTTCACTGACTGAGAAATGTTTTCAAAAAATCCCAACTTTGCTTTATCATGTCTGCTTTCTTATGAGAGAGAGAAAAGGAGGAAAAAAGCTCTATAGTTCTATAATATCTAAGTACTTCCATTTATTTTCATTAATATGTATTGAAAGTTTTTCCTCCCATTTCTTTAAAGCCATTGAGGGGGACTCTGTTATCTTTTCAACAAACTTTTTATAAAAGTATTTTGTAACTTTCATATTTTTTTTAAGTTTCAAAATATTTTCACTTTTAATTTCATTCAATTTTTGGTGATGTTTAATCGTTTGCTTCCAATATTTAGGGATTGCTGATAATAGTCCGTTATATTCAACGAAATTTATGTTTAAATTGTATGCATTTTTAAATTGGATGAAATTCATGAAATCGCCATTTTCCATGATTAAGTCATTAATGAAAAAAATACCATTGGCTATCCATTTTCGTTTAAATACGTATTTTTTCCCTACTTTGATATCATTATTAAGCCATAGTGGTTGACTTAAAATTTCACAAGGGGCTGTGGTAGAGTTTTGACCAACCTTTCCCCAAGCTATTAATACACTTTTCCAGAATGAATTAAATTTGTTTGAAATGGTTTCTAAACCTTCGTATCTGAAATACCACATTTTTTCATTTCCGAATTTTTGTGTCGTGTCCGAAAGCAAGAGTTTCCATGGGGAATTGATAGAAGAGTCAAGTACTTTCTTGACCCATGATATTTTCAAAGCTTGACAGAAGGATGCTAGATGAGGAACCTTAAGCCCTCCGTTTTCTGTTGAATTATAAAGAACTGTACGTTTGATCTTGTCTGGTTTGCCTTCCCATATGAATTCAAAAAACATATTTTGAAGTTTCTTTAAAAAATCTGCAGGTGGGTCCGGGAGAACTGTAAAAAGTTGAACAAGAATTGGTAAAACCAATGTTTTGAGCACTGTAACTTTTCCAATAAGTGTGAGGTTTCTAAAAGACCAATCATGAATAAGCTTTTTGACCGCTTGCAACTTTTCCTCATAATTACTATAAGTAATATCAGGTTTGTTTAGTTCAAAAGTTATACCTAAGAGTTTAAATTTACCATCATGGTTCCACATTATGTTTTCTTTTGTGTTAATCTCTTGACCACAGCCCCTTTTTGCACCAATCCATAAAGCCTGTGTTTTTTCAAAATTAGGTTTTAGTCCAGAGCAAGCAGCAAAGGAGTTTATACATTTTAATGCTAAATTAAGGGATTTTTCATCGTCTGCGAGCGCTAGAGAGGTATCGTCTGCATATTGACTGACTAGATATTCTGAATCATTAATATTAATTCCCTTAATATCTGGATTGTTTTTTAAGGAGGTGCTGAGGAGCTCTACCACTAGAATAAATAGATAAGGCGAAAGAGGGTCCCCCTGTCTTACACCTCTTCCTATTGTAAAAAAAGACGAAAAATGACCATTGTTAAGCACACAGCTAGATATATCGTGATAGAGTAGTTTGAACCATTTAATTATTGATCTCCCAAAGTTGAAGAATTCTAAAGTTTTAAAAATAAAGTTCCAATTGACGGTATCAAAAGCTTTTTCAAAATCTAATAATAAAAGTATGCCAGGAATATTTTCTTCTTCTGTTTTTTGAATCAGATCATAAATAAGACGAGTGCATTCTCCGATATACCTGTTTTTAGGTCACCTGAGTCACTCAGGTGACCTATTGCTATCTGTTTTTGTCTGTCGTCGTTCGTCGTTCGTCGTACGTCGTTCGTCGTTCGTCGTCAATCGGTCGTAAACTTTTGAACATTTTTAGCTTCTTCTCTGGAACCACTGAACCAATTTCAACCAATTTTGGCATATAGCATCTATGGGTGAAGGGGAGTAAAAATTGTGAAATTCATGGCCCCTGCCCCCCTGGGGCCTGAGGGGTGGGGCTAAAACCATCAAAATTAATGCAATCTTTAAAAATCTTCTTCTTTACTCCTGGACATCAAGCAGTCAAACTGTTGGCATGATTGTAATAAGCATTGAGCCCTCTACCAAAATTGTGAAATTCATGGCCCCAGGGTCAGGGGTTCTGGTGCTAGGGCGGGGCTCTAATGATTATATAGTGAAAATGCATTAATTCTTAAAAAAATCTTCTCCTCTGCTCCTGGGTATTAAGAAGATGAACTAAATACATAGTTATGATGAGCAAGACTGCCTCTTCCAAAATTGTGAATTTCATGGCCCCTGGGTCAGGGGTTCTGGTGTTAGGGCGGGGCTCTTATGATTAAATGGTGAAAAAGCATTATTTCTTTGAAAATCTTCTCCTCTGCTCCTGGATATTAAGCTGATGAACTAAGTACATAGTTATGATGAGGAAGAGTGCCTCTTCAAAAATTGTGAATTTTATGGCCCTTGGGTCAGGGGTTCTGGTGTTAGGGCGGGGCTCTTATGATTATATAGTGAAAATGCATTAATTCTTTGAAATTATTCTCCTCTGCTCCTGGGTAATAAGATGATGAACTAAATACATAGTTATGAAGAGCAAGACTGCCTCTTCCAAAATTGTGAATTTCATGGCCCCTGGGTCAGGGGTTCTGGTGTTAGGGTGGGGCTCTAATGATTAAATAGTGAAAATGCATTAATTCTTTGAAAATCTTCTCCTCTGCTCCTGGATATTAAGCTGATGAACTAAATACATAGTTATGAAGAACAAGACTGCCTCTTCCAAAATTGTAAATTTTATGGCCCTTGGGTCAGGGGTTCTGGTTTTAGGGCGGAGCTCTTATGATTATATAGTGAAAATGCATTAATTCTTTGAAATTCTTCTCCTCTGCTCCTGGGTATTAAGCTGATGAATTAAATACATAGATATGATGAGGAAGAGAGCCTCTTCCAAAATTGAATTTCATGGTCCCTGGGTCAGGGGTTCTGGTGTTAGGGCGGGGCTCTTATGATTATATAGTGAAAATGCATTAATTCTTTGAAAATCTTCTCCTCTGCTCCTGGGTATGAAGCAGATGAATGAAGTACATAGATATGATGAGGAAGAGAGCCTCTTCCAAAATTGAATTTCATGGTCCCTGGGTCAGGGGTTCTGGTGTTAGGGCGGGGCTCTAATGTTGTATAACATAAAAGATAAAGTCGAAGGTAGAGTAGAGAAAGTAGAGTAAAAAGAAGGTAATTTTCAAAATGTACCTAAATTTGAAGACATCGAGTGTACCAGGTCATTCATGGACATCAAACAGATAATCTATCAGCATAATTATAATAAGCAATGAGCTCTTTACGTAAATTGTGAAATTCATGACCGCAGGGTTCAGACTCTGGGGTGGGTGAAAGTTGGATATGTTTAGACAATGAAATGTGTCTTAGAAAATCTTCTTCTTTACTTAAAAACATTAAGAAAGTAAAATATCAGTATGATTATGATAGGCATTGAGAATTGTACCAAATTTGTAAATTTCATGACCCCAGGGTTCAGGTACCAGGGTAGAGATATATATTATATATAACTTGGTCATATTTTATGATTTAAGCAATGCATGAGTATGGAATTCTACTAAATATTCCACGAGTATACAAGGTTTTGCTTCCTAAACTACTAAATGATATGTTAGAATTGTTTTTGTATTAATTTATAATTGAAAAATAATCTGCCCACGATTCGAGTTTATTGGATTAAACAATCCGGGAATATTAATGCTTTTGTACACTTCCGTCCTTTAGACATTTATGCATGCGCACTATTGAGCGTCCATTTTGGAGAAAGATAGCCTGAGAGAGTATTCCAGCCTTATAAATATTTTTCTAGGTCTAGATTTTGCGTTACGAACGGTGGGTATGAGTTGTAGCAATTTATAAGATTCAATTTTACTTGTTTTCGCGAATGGTATGATTCTATTCGTCGCGAAGTTATGTGGCGACATTAAAGTGGAACGTTGCAACGTGCACAAGTTGCGCATTTTCCGAATAGTAATAAATTTCTTTCTACTGTGTGTTATAATATGCTGCTTATTGTCTTTCACTAAGATATGTGGAAATGGTTTGAAAAAAGTTGTAGGATACATCAGTTTGAATTATCTCGATAGTAGCGTTTTACTATACCCTAGTTAGATATCCATGTATTGGGACAGGTCCATAGAAACCTCCTATACATTTACAAAGCTTAATTACGGAGCAAAACTACTCCATGACACTTCATGGGAATGAAACAATCACAATGTTGCAAACTTTGGAGCATGGTTTAACAAAACTTTTATTAAGATGAAGGTTTTTTGATATATTTTTTTTTTACGTTTTAATAAATGTTGAGGTTTTTTAATTAATATTTTTTCAGGACTTGCTCCTTGAATGTTGAAGGGCATTATATTTAGTTGTTTACATTTTTAAGGTGATTTTACATCATGATGTATTGTTAAATTTGTACATTAAATGTGTGCACATAGAAAAATACAGCGAAAAAAAAAGGTTTTTCTTTATTGTGAAGAAACAGAAAGAATTGCTATCAGGTCTGGTACAATCACTAGATTTAGCTACGTAGCTTGAATTACCTACATAGCTTTATCTACCTTTCCTGAAGTAGCTTTACTTAGCTACTAAATCAAAATTATTTCTTAAATTAGCAATTTTCCCAGAAAGTGCAGAAAATTGCATTTTGATGCAGTGATAATTTTCAACTTTGAACTCATCTGAAAACAATTCATGAAAAAATCACCCTTGGAGATGTGTCTTTTTCTGTGCAATTGCAATCAAAGTTCTAGAAGTTTTGGGGCTATATCCAACAGTTAATTTGTGACCTAACAGTTACTTCTTGAGTGAAATAACAAAGAAAACCAGTTTTGGTTAACATGAGCACAATGTGAAGTAATTATACTTGTGCACGCCTCATCGCACACAGGGTGGTGTACAGTTACTCAAACAATGGAAATACATATTTTCCTTAAAAGTGTTCAACCGCAGCAATGTTAAAACTACCCCTGCTTTAGATTGCTTTTTTAATAATACCTAGAATAAATATTAGAAGTCATTTACTTGCGACTTTTTGTCTTTTTAAAATAACAAGCAAAATTGTGAAAAGTTGCCTTGAAATAGCTAAATAAAGCTACCTGAGGTAGGTAAATAAAACTACGGTAGGTAATTTTAGCTACGTTGCCAAATGTACCGATTGTACTGGACCTGATAATAATGAGACCTGTTGTTACTTGCCTTCAATCTAAGTACAAAAGAAGAGTAATAAAATTCAATGTTTAGTATGATAGTGACTATTGGTGTGGTACTTCAACAATGTTTTCCCTCGTTTCACAGTGCATCATAAATTACCACTGTGCTTCTTGCTATGCATAATCTATTATATGTATATTAAACAGTTTTAATAGGAGGGTTTAGTTAAAACGATACCAGTTAAAAATTTATTCCCGAACAACTCAAATTTTTGTGAACTTACGTGCATATCATCCAGCATATGATGCATTGAGATTTTTTGCAAGACAAAAATGTAAGAAAGATGTGTTATGGTTAATATACGTTTTATTATGTAATTGTCAAACTTCATTTCATATAATCTTGGGGACTAAATGTTGTTGCACACTTTTGTTTAAATGACATAGGCTGTTTAAGTAGGGACATCAAGGAAGTGAAGTTGAAAAAAAGGAAGGGAGAGTCTCTATTCAGTTTTGTAGACGGCATGCATAACACGGTGCATTAAAAAGAAAAACAGCGGGTCTGAAGGGAAAAAACTAACAAATATATTGATATGTGATATTTCATGATCTTTCTTGAAAAGAAAGTAATATCATGAATATTGAGAATTTACTCACAACATATTTATCCTTTTCATCTGCACATTCTGATTTTAAAAATTTGAAATGTAAAAATGCATTTTAAGTAAAAAATATAAAATTCAAATAGAAGTAACTCACCCTCAGCATGCAGTGCAGCATACACTGATTCAACAACAAAATTCTCCCCATGCATTAAAAATTTCCTGGGGAATACACTGTACTATTCTTAATTGTCAGCATATTTATAAATAATCAATATTACCATGTCAGTTTAGTTGTATTTAAATAATGATTTTTATTTTGGTGAAAAAAGACAGTTATGTATCTTGTTTGGTAAGAAAGATAACCATGTGTAATACGAAAGTTTTATTTGACTGTTAAGCTTCCTATTGAATTCAAATTTGGTTGGTATGTAACTTTTACTTCATAATTATAATAATTTTTAAAAAATTCTTTTAGCCACTGCGTTAATATTTTATTTAAAACTATAGGCCAAATCCACACTTTGCAAAAGTTGTTTCCTTTTGTGGGGTCAATCTAAAGGTCAATAGGGACAAAGGGCAATTTTTCTCTTCTTTACATATGCACTAACAAACATTGGACATGCTGTGATAAATTCAGTGTGTTATTTTTTTTTCTCTCTCTCTCAAATGTATAGGTAACCCCATCCTGTGGCAATCAAAATGCAAGATCCAAAAATAAATTTTAAGTCAAATGACAAAGTTACAAATCTGAAAGTTACAAAGGCTAGTGTGAGAATTCTATGGGTCCCCCCCCCCCCCCCCCAAAGATGGCAGTCAAGGGAAACAACTTTTGAAAAGTGTGGATTCAGTATTGCCATTGGTACAGATCTGATGTAGGCTAGTTTTTCCAAATTCAGCTTTTTATACTTTCACGTACAAGACCACTTGTTTATGTACGCTACTATGAAATGGATGGAGCAACAATTGATTTTTATGCCCCTGTAATTGAAGATTTGGGGGGTGTATAGTTTTTTGATATGTCTGTCTGTCTGTTTCACCTCATGACCTTTACCTTGGAGTTGACCTATATTTGAGAAAACTTGTCTATAACTTTTGAATGATTGCTGCGAGGGCTTTCATATGTCACTTAAAATATGCATTCCCTTTAGTACCATTATTTTTAGTCCTCATGACATTTATCTTGGAGTATGACCTACCTTTTGTTTTGTTTGTTTGTTGTTTAATGTCCCTCGAGAATTTTTCATTCATATGGAAACACACTCGGGGCCACTGAGCAGTGAGGGATCTTTTTCGTGCCAGCACCTACTGCGACACAGGACCTCCGTTTATATGGTCTCATCCGAAGGACTGGTCTCTACGTCCCACAGTGGGATTCAAACCCGCGACGTAAGGATCAACTCCTTACTCCATGACTCTAGAGCAAATGCTGTAACCCCTAAGTCACGCGGGCGACCCCTACCTTTTGAAAAACTTAAAACTTGGACATATTTTTGGAATGGTTTATACTAGGGTTATTATATATCACATGTATTTTTTGTGACATCTTTTTTTGGGTATCAACTTTTTTGAACTCTTGACCTAAATGACCTTGGCATTTGACCTACAATTTGAAAAACTTTAATCATGGCCTTGAGGTGCCATACAGGGGTATCAGTGTTTCACAAACACGTCTTGTTCTTGGTTTAATAGGATGTTCATGTTTTGTTTCCATGCAATAAGGCCTAGGAAAAAAACACTGTTTATGCTTTTAAACTGAAAAAAAATTAAAATAGCTTTTTTTTCATTGATTTTTCCCCTGGAGTTTTTTAAATATCTTAGTAACATTAGTGACATAGTGCTCAAACACATTTCATTGACTCGGTGTGCACTAAAAGTATGGTACTATCTTGGTGCTTGAACATGAGTAAAAATTCAGTTGGGCCATTAAGTATAAGTCTGCACTAAAACAAACTTGAAATGACTATTTAAAAAACATGAAGATGCTTGCATACTGATTTGACTAATTGTGGTCATGCTGTTTGTGAGATTAAAAAAAAAATGTTCCAATAAAATGAAAAAAAATCAAGTCTAATAAGTGACTTTTGTGCAAACTTGAATCTACAGTGTATGGGGATGCGTGAACTTAGTGTGATAGAAGTCAAATTGTGGTTCTGCTATTCTGAAAAAGAGAATTTTTAACTGGGTTTTCCAAAAGAAAAATCAATTATTGAAATGGTGAAAATAGCGGGCGGGAGGATGCCAAAAGGGCGCCCCTTTAGTCCCGCTAACTCCTACAGTTTTTCAAGATTGGAACTTTTTGTTTTGTAAATCAATTGTTCACATATCAGAGAATATGATTTTAATTTTTCTTAATTATGCCCCGCCATAAATATGGCCGGGGCATATAGTGTTTGTCATGTCCATCCTTCCATCCTTCCATCTGTCCTTCTGTCACACTTTGCGTTTAGTTCTGTTCAAAGCTCAGTTTCAAAGAAACTATCCAAGATATTTTTATCAAACTTCATATGCTGATAGATATTGATGAGAGCTATGCAACTGCATCAACATTTTTTGACCTTGACCTTTCCTTTGACCTTGACCTCACTTTTCTTAAATTAATGTTTAGCTCAGTTTTAAAGATACCATTCAAGATAGAGTAATCAAACTTCATATGTTGATAAATGCTGATGTAAACTATTCAACTGCATCAACGTTTTTTGACCTTGACCTTTCTTTTGACCTTGACCTCACTTTTCTCAAATTAGTGTTTAGCTCAGTTTTTAAAGATACCATCCAAGATAGTGTAATCAAACTTCATATGTTGATACATACTGATGTAAGCTATTCAACTGCATCAACATTTTTTTACCTTGACCTTTCTTTTGACCTTGACCTCACTTTTTATGCCCCGCCATGAATATGGCCGGGGCATATAGTGTTTGTCATGTCCGTCTTCCGTCTGTTTTCCGTCACACTTCGCGTTTAGCTCTGTTCAAAGCTCAGTTTCAAAGAAACTATCCAAGATATTTTTATCAAACTTCATATGCTAATAGATATTGATGAGAGCTTTGCAACTGCATCAACATTTTTTGACCTTGACCTTTCCTTTGACCTTGACCTCACTTTTCTTAAATTAGTGTTTAGCTTAGTTTTAAAGATACCATTCAAGATAGTGTTATCAAACTTCATATGTTGATACATACTGATGTAAGCTATTCAACTGCATCAACATTTTTTGACCTTGACCCCTCCTTTGACCTTGACTTCACTTTTCTTAAATTAGTGTTTAGCTTAGTTTTAAGTGAACCATTCAAGATATTTTTTATCAAACTTCATATGCTGATAAGTTTAAGTGAGAGCTATTTAACTGCATCAAAAACTTTTGACCTTGAACTTTCCTATGACCTTGACCTCACTGCTTATTTTTAAAGAAATCATTTAAGATGTTTTTGTGTAAGCTTATGCACTTAACATAATTTCCTGAGAATTTATCATCTATATCGGTGAGAATTTATCATCTATATCCAATTTTTTAAGATTTCAGTTTCAATTTTAAAGAAACTATTCAAGATATTCTCATCAAACTTCACACTAATACAAATTTTCACTTTGCATTACTAATATACTTTATGCGGGGCATTCATGTCGTATGGACATATTTCTAGTTTCCAATAAATTTTAAAATCAGATCTCCCTATAGCCTTAAGAAAAGCCTATTGATTTTGAGGTCCAAAGGTCAAACATTTATATATTGCAAAAAATGCTTACAGGTAATAAATTTTTTCAATGAAGATATGTATCATAACTCCTAGTGTCTTGGAAAAGACCCTTATTTACTTTTAGGTGAAAGGTCAAGTAAGAAATTCATACAATGCCAAAAAAAAAATGTTCATGGATGATTACTTGGTTTTCTTTGAGATTTCATGTGGAAATTTTTTAAGTCCCAATGACTTAAAGAAGACCCCTTTTAATTTTGCAAGTCAAAAGTTCAAGGTGAAAAATTCATATTTTTGCATAAAATGGTTTCCTGGTGATAACTTTAGTTCTCTTTGAGGTTTTGTAATGATTTTTTTTTAACTTTAGTAAATATGACATTAAAAAGACCCCTATTGATTTTAAGGTCAAAAGGTTAAAGCCTGTAAGGTCAAGGTTGACCTTTTTTCTTTCTTCATCTGCATTTTTTTTTTAAGTTCTTCCACCCTCTTTTTTTTCCTTAAGCAGGGAATTCAAATTCTCTGAACCTTTTTTTAAGTGATCATGATAATCTTTTTTTTTTTTTTTTTTTAAAAATAGTAATTGTTTTCCAATATTTGCATTATTTTAAGGGGAAATCATAATGAACTAACATAAGTCAACATTTTTTCAAGGAAAACTGCTTGAATTTGTTATATTTTGCAGAATCTTTGTCATGCCTCGTAGGAAGAACTGGAGGGTAGCTTCGGCAAAGATGGGAAACCAGAATCGAGCCAGCAATGACAGTAGACTTGTGGATACTGGCCACATAAAAAACAGTACAAAGGACCCAACAAGCGACGTAACAGTTGACGGACCTTTGAGACTCGTGGACACTAGCCACGTAAAAAATAGTACAAAGGACCGGGGGGATACTGCCTCCTTAAAAAGAGTACAAGATTTGCCTTCGGGCGCCAGTAACATTGCTAGAAACATTGCTAAAAACACTGCTACAAACTCTGCCAATTTGCCTTCGGGCGCTATAACTCTGCAAATATGCCTTCGGGCACCATGAACTCTGCAAATATGCCTTCGGGCACCATGAACTCTGCCAGTTTGCCTTCAAGCACTATAGATTCAAAGAACTTGTCATCGAACTCTATGAAATCAAACAATATGTCTTTTGATGCCAAGAATACTGATAATTTTTCTTTAGGTAAAAAAAACATAGCTCATTTATTTCCTTCAAACAGCCCAGAACAGGCTACAACATGCATGCCTTCCATTGAGAAAACGTTGCCTATAACAAAATTATTTGGAACAATTAATCAATCTAGTAATTTGTTTCCAGCTTTTTCAAGAGGAGTTCAGTGCACATGCAATGCTTTGATGTCCATCATTCTTCAAAATACATCTACTTCAGTACAACTTGATGGTGTATTATTTGCTGGAGATGATTTATTTAGAGTCAGAATTGCAGAATTACAATCATCCGTTCAATTTGTATCAAAAATGCTACAATTTCAAGAACTTCCCAGGTCTGTGCATGTCAATGACAACCAGTATGAAATACGCTATTTTGAAGAGATTTATGGAACAGTGACTCATATTGATTGGGATCAATCATGTCAAAGTAATAATTTGAAGGAAGGCATTGAGTTGCTCTTTATGAGGTACAAACAGGGATTAATTATTGTTGGTGGGATTTGCTCTGCAATATATTTGAATGAGGAGAACTCTCCTGTTTTTTTTGATTCACATTCCCACGGAGAAGATGGTCTCTCATCTGGAGATGGTAGAGCTATTAAAATTACTTTCAGTGATATTGATCAACTTGTGGATTACATGTTTGCATTTTATCAAAGTTGTAATATTTCAATGATAAATCAATTTGAGATACAACCATTGTCTGTAACACGAAAAGCAAGGGTGTCCATTTCAGGAAGTGAAAGACTATCTTTAATTGACAAGTATTTTGAGTTCCAAGAAAACATGTCGAAAAAAATTGTCACTTATGAATCATCACAAGCAAATAGAAAAGAATATATGAGAAATTATATGCGAAAAAGGAGGGAAAACTCGGAAACAAGAAAAAGTGACAATGCACTATGTGGTAGAAGTAAGAGTAAAGCAAGATTAAGTAAAGACTTCAAAGACAAAGAACTTGCTTCCAAAAAAATTGCCAGAGAAAATGCAGAAACGAAACAAAAACACAGGAAAAGCACTTTGAAAAGTAAAACTAAGGCAAGGCTAAGTAATGAATATAAAGAAAAAGAACTTGCTGCCAAGAAAATTGCCAGAGAAAATCCAGAGACAAAGCAGAAAGACAGAGAAAGTGCTTTGAAAAGTAGAACTAAAGCAAGATTTAGTAAAGAATTTAAAGATAAAGAACTTGCTGCCAAGAAAATTGCCAGAGAAAATCCAGAGACAAAGCAGAAAGACAGAGAAAGTGCTTTGAAAAGTAGAACTAAAGCAAGACTTAGTAAAGAATTTAAAGATAAAGAACTTGCTGCCAAAAAAATTGCCAGAGAAAATCCAGAGACAAAGCAGAAAGATAGAGAAAGTGCTTTGAAAAGTAGAACTAAAGCAAGACTTAGTAAAGAATTTAAAGATAAAGAACTTGCTGCCAAAAAAATTGCCAGAGAAAATCCAGAGACAAAGCAGAAAGATAGAGAAAGCACCTTGAAAAGTAGAACTAAAGCAAGACTTGATAAAGAATATAAAGAAAAAGAACTTGCTGCTAAAAGAATTGCCAGAGAAAATCCAGAGACAAAGCAGAAAGACAGAGAAAGTGCTTTGAAAAGTAGAACTAAAGCAAGACTTAGTAAAGAATTTAAAGAAAAAGAACTTGCTGCCAAAAAAATTGCCAGAGAAAATCCAGAGACAAAGCAGAAAGATAGAGAAAGTGCTTTGAAAAGTAGAACTAAAGCAAGACTAAATCCAGAATTTAGATCAGAAGAAAGAGAAGCAAAAAGGATTAAAAGAGATGATGTGCAGCAGCTGGAGAAGGAACGTTTATATAAACAGCAAAGTAGAAGAAATAACAGAGAAAAAGAAAGGGAGATTGAAAAAGTTTCTAAGGCTAAAAGAAGGCTTGATGCAGAATTCAAAGACCATGAAAACATATTATTGAAGAAAAGATGTTATGGTAATTGTTTAGATGACTGCATCAAGAAATTCCTTGATCAAGTCAAAATTGGCCCAATTTATGTGTGCACATGTTGTCATCAGACTTGGTTTTTCAAAAGCGTTGTGAAGTTAGATACAATTAATCTTAGTGCTAGTAGTAAAAGTATTTGTACTGGGTTAAGATCTGTGGATGGCATGGAATGGCTTTGCTTAACTTGCTGTTTGGCTCTGAAGGATGAGAAAATTCCAAGACTTTCAGTTAAAAATGGAATGAAATGGCCTGTGAAACCAGACGCTTTGAATTTACACCCACTGGAAGAAAGGTTGATATCTCAACGGATACCATTTATGCAAATAAGAGAATTACCAAGAGGAGGCCAGATGTCAGTCAAAGGAAATGTTGTTAATGTTCCAGTTGATATTCAGCCTACTATAAATGCCCTTCCTCGGCAAATGGATGAACATGTGACTATAGCTGTGAAATTAAAGAAGAGATTATCTCACAAGTCGGCATGCTTCACAGAAAATGTTCGTCCAAATGTAGTAATGAATGCATTACAGTGGCTTATGAAAAACAGTGAATTGTATAAGAATTCGGGTATATTGATAGACCATTCTTGGAGAGATGAAATTGAAAGAAGTAATGAGGAAACAGTACAAGAACTGATTGGTACTTCAAATGATACTGATGATCGTGAACTTGAAGGAAATGAAGATGGTTTTTGTGAAGTTAGTTCAGATGATTGTATTCAAGGCAACTCTGACACACTTGTTGATGAAGCAGACAATGATACCAATAAACTTTATGTATTTGCCCCTGGTGAAAACCAAAAACCAATAAGTTTATTTGCAGATAAAGATGCAGAATATCTCTGTTTTCCTACAATATTTTGTGGTCATCGGAGAACTGAAAATGAGGATAGAGAAATTCCAGTACACTACAGTGATATTGCAAAATGGGAGTTGCGCAGTGTTGATAGACGAGCAGCACAATCTGTACCTAACATCTTCTTCAAATTGAAGAAAATTCAAATTAAACAAGTTGGTGACAAAGTTAACTTGGCATTGAGAAGATGCAAATCAGACGGAAAGAAAATCACTGCAGAACAAGTTTTGAATCCAGCCTCTGCAGAAAAAATTGTAAGATTAAATGAAGGGTACTATATATTCAGAACACTAAGAAATTCTCCTGCATATCTTTCATCTAAAAAGAAAGATGTTTTTGCCATGATAAGGCAGTTGGGTCTTCCAACCTGGTTTATTTCTCTCTCGTCAGCTGATACCAGATGGCAAGATTTACTCAAAACTTTAGCAACACTGGATGGAAAAACACTGTCGCAAGAAGAATTAGACAACTTGAACTGGAATGAAAAATCAAAACTAGTAAAGCAAGATCCAGTAACATGTGCAAGATTCTTTGACAACAGAGTTCAACTATTCATCAATACTGTTCTAAAGAGTCCTCACAATCCGCTTGGTGTTGTCACTGATGTGTTTCGAAGAGTAGAATTCCAAAACCGAGGTTCGCCACATATTCATATGCTGGTATGGACAAGTGATGCACCAAAGTATAATGAAAATAACATTGAAGAAATTGAAGCTTATGTTGATAAGTATGTCACTTGTGGGTTGCAGGAAAATAATCCTTTTATGAAGCAGCTTGTAGAACTTCAAGTACATAAACACTCAAAGACATGTAAAAAAGGCAGTACCGGAAAATCTGTATGTAGATTTGGATTTCCATTGCCACCTTTGCCCAAAACTATGCTTCTTGAACCCTTAGATGTTGATATCGAGCATTATAGAAAGACATATTCTGATATTCAGAGGAAAATGAATGATTACAAAGATGGTTGCAGTTTAGACTATGAATCTTTCTTGCAGACTGTTGTACAAATGTGTGAGGATGAGTATATCAAATGTATACGAGCATCCCTAAAAGGTCCCAAAATGTTTCTCAAGAGAAGTCCATCTGAGATGAGAGTGAATTACTACAATCCATCAGTGTTGAAGGCTTGGAATGCTAATTTGGACATTCAGTTTGTACTTGATCCTTATGCCTGTGCCACATACATTGTTTCTTACATTAGCAAATCTCAAAGAGGAATAAGTGCTATGCTTGAGAAGGCATCTCAAGAAGCTGCAGAGGGAAATATGGATCTTAAGCGCCAAGTTAGACATATTGGAAACAAGTTCTTAAACTTTGTTGAGGTCAGTGCACAAGAAGCAAGCTACTTAATTCTTCAGATGCCACTTACACAATCCAGCAGAGAAGTTGTTTTTATCAATACCTCACCACCTGAAGACAGAGTATTCTTACTCAAACATCAAGATGAATTGAATGAGTTACCAAAAGACTCAACTGACATTAAGGCAGATGGTATGATACAGAGATATGCAAGAAGACCAAAACAACTAGAAAATTGGTGTTTAGCTGATGTTGTTTCTGAGTTGGAAGTCACTTTTCCAAAAGAAATGGAAAAAGAACTGCATGAGGAAATGAATGAGGATAACCCAGAAGAAAATTCTGAAGAAAATATTTTCACTGATCAGGATGTTTTAGTTCATTTAAAAAATGGAATTAAGATCAGAAGACGAAAAAACAAACGGGTTATTAGATACGTTGGATACAGCCAAAAAACAAATTCTGAACAGTATTACAGAGAAAGAATTCTCCTCTTTCTGCCATGGAGAAATGAGAATGCTGACTTGCTTGGTACTTATCAAACTTATGAACAGCATTACAGGCAAAAATCAAGTATAATAAACATGAAACAAAAGCAGTATGAACATTTTGTTGAGGAATTGGAACAAGCTCGACTTCAAGCTGAAGAAGATCTTGATGATATGGAGACAGTAGCACCAAATACAGAACATGCTGAGGCAGAAGATGCAGAGATAGGTTCTGAACCATCTGAGGAATTTGTTCATTATGATCCTGATACAATTCAACACAGAGATTTTGATATTGGTCCAGAACTGGGCATGTCCTCAAAAGTATCTGAGACAGAAATGAGTGCTGTTCGTATTCCTGATGAGCAGTATTATAAACTTCTGCAATCCCTGAATACAAAGCAAAGAGAATTTTACAATCATGTAACAAACTGGCTTCAACACAAAGATGAGCCATTGTATGCTTTTCTTACTGGTGGGGCAGGTGCAGGAAAATCAGTGGTTATTGATGCCATTTTTCAAACATTACACAGATTACTGTACTCAAAAGAAGGTGAAAATCCAGATGATATAAGAATATTGCTCTGTGCTCACACTGGCAAAGCCGCATACAATATCAAGGGAACGACCATAGCATCAGCATTTCACAGGAAAATGTATCAAACTCAGCAGCACATGAGTGCAGATGAATTGAACACATTTAGGACAAAGTACCGTAATTTGTCAATTGTGATAATAGATGAAATTTCAATGGTTGGAAATAATATGCTGACATTTATAAATGATAGACTTCAACAACTTACTGGTAGAAAACAAGATTTTGGTGGTATTAGCATCATAGCTGTTGGTGATTTATATCAGTTACCACCTGTTGGAGACAAGTGGATTTTCAAAGACCTGTCTAATCCTGGTCAGAGTTTAGCAAAAAATTTGTGGCTTGAACATTTTCACATGCATGAACTAACTGAAATCATGAGACAAAAGGATGACCTCATATTTGCTGAAATGTTGAATCGACTTCGTGAAAACAAGATGACAGATGAAGACAAAGAACGTATTTCTCAACGTATCATCAGGCAAGACTCTCCAACCTATCCTAAACAGGCCCCTCATCTGTTTATTGAGAACAAGTTTGTTGATTGCTTTAATAACAATTTAATAGAACACCTTTCAACTAGTAAAGTAAATGTAAGAGCAGACACAGATGTGATATCACAGACAAAACTTTCTGAATCAATTAAATTAAAACTAGTTCAAAACTTGCCTGAAAACCCAACATCTACTGGACAATTAAGAACCAATCTTGTTATTGCTGTAGATATGCTCTATGACATATCAGTGAATCTTGATGTTACAGATGGATTGACAAATGGAGCTTCATGTGTTGTGAAATACATAGAATATAAACACTCAAAATTAAGACCTGCCATAGTATGGGTTCTGTTTCCAGATTCTAAAATAGGTATTTCAAGAAGACACCAGTACAGCCATTTGTTCAGCACAAATATTAACACTACATGGACTCCTATATTTGAAGCTAAAAGAACATTTGTATTTAACAGGAAGACATATGAGAGAGTTCAGTTTCCACTTCAACCATCTGCTGGAAAGACAATCCATAAAGCACAAGGAGCAACTCTTTCAAGTGCAGTAATCAGCTTAGCACAGACAAAGCAGCGAAAAATTCCTCATATACATTATGTCGCACTCTCAAGAGTAAGGTCACTTGATGGTCTATTCATACTGGATTTTAATGAAAAAAGTCTTTCTAAAGATGAAAATGTTGATAAAGAGATGGAAAGATTGAGGGAAAATAGGTTGAAGCTCTCATACTCACCACTTTACTCAGTTTGTAAAGACATCAAATTTTTGTTCAACAATGCAAGATCTCTTCACAAACACTTCTTTGATATAAAATCGGAACCAAGTGTTTTAGCTGCAGATGTTATTGGTATAGCTGAATCATGGCTTTGTGAATTAGACTCTGAGAAAGACTTTACTTTGGAAGGTTTCACAATGTTCAGAAATGATGCTAATTCTTCCTATGTCAGATCACATCATGGCATTGTCATATATCTGAGGATTCAATTACAGTGTGTGTCATACAACTCTTTTACTTCCAAATCTGTAGAATTTTCTATAATTTCATTTATGTTATTGGATTCTCTAATACAATGTGTAGTTTTATACAAACAACCTTCTTGTACTCTTCAGCACTTTAAAGATATCATGAAGAACCATTTGCTACCATTTGTTAACAAAAATGAAAGAACGGTAATAATGGGAGATTTTAATTTGGATTCAAATACTGGCCAATATGCAGATTTCCTAAACTTTATGAAAGAAAAGTTTGGTTGTGTCCAAGTAATAAACAAGGTAACCACAAAAAACAACACACAGTTAGACCTAATCTTTACTAACTTTACTAATATACAAACAGATGTTCTGCAGGCTTATTGGTCAGATCACAATATGGTTTATTGTGCAGCAAATATGACTTAAGCAAGGCTATTCTAATGATAGAACTGCATTTTAAGTACATACTGTAATTACAAAACCCTCTGGAGCACAACAAGGGCAGTATGTAAATATTTAGTTTCCAATGGAAACTAAATGTTTACAAACTGCCTAGAGTGGTTCAAGCAAAAACAAGGGTTGCCACTCATCAACTACCTTGTTTGTCCCAATAACTTCCATGTAATCCATGTTTAAAATTTTTAATTATATATATAATTTAAATTCACATAAATCTGCTTATTGGACAGTTATTGGGACAAAAAAGTGATTCTAAATTATTCCCATGAGATGATATTATTTAGTTCAATATGTATAGAACTTAAGTAGCCCTTATTAATTCAACAAACAGGTGAAAACAGTGTATCTTTTATATTTTATACTGTTTAACCACAATTCAAACTCTGTATCAACATTTTTGTTAGAAAGATAGTGACTTAATATTTGAGAGAGAAGATAAATATGTACTTAATAGAAATTTGCATGTAAACTTCTGTAATAATGAAACATTTAAATAGAAGGGAATGTTGAAATACTAATATCTGTTAAAAATGTCATACAAATGTATTAAAATGTGGTATTATAAGTTTTATCTGCAAAGTTATTGATTGATTGAAAAACTGTTACTTAAAACTTTATAACAAATAGTTCCTTTTAGGTTTAGATGAAATAAGTAATGAAGTGGCAGATAGCTTCACTTCTCTGTAAATGATTTTTTTTTTTTTTTTTTTTTTTTTTTTTTTTTTTTTTTTTTTGCAATTGATGTTTTTGTGTATGTAATTTTTATAGTATCTGTTCGGTAAAATGTGTACATGTATAAAAATTAATATATTTCATCTCATGGGCATTTAAATCAACATTGATTCCTATTGTATATTAACTAATAGATACATTGAATTTAAGAACAAGAAAGCATTTTTGTGCTTTGCACATATCTATCAGATATTATGCAATTGTTGATTATTTATACAATTATTATGAATATTATATTAACAATATACTTTCATTGTGTAATTATCACATTAGTGTATCTCTGAAAGACATTGTACTAAACAGAACTGTTGTGCCCTTGGAGACAAAGACTAACTTCCTATATATGTTACATGTAAAACTGTTAAATCAACTTTCTGTGTCTGAAAAGACTGGCGCTCCATATGTTACATGTAAAACTGTTAAATCAACATTCTGTGTCTGAAGAGACTGGCTCCATATGTTCCATGTAAAACTGTTAAATCAACTTTCTGTGTCTGAAAAGACTGGCTCCATATGTATTAAATCAACATTCTGTGCTTGAAAGACTGGCTCAATATCTTACATGTAAAACTGTTAAATGAACTTTTTGTGTTTCAAAAGACTGGCTCCATATATTACATGTAAAACTGTTAAATCAACTTTCTGACTCCGTGTGTTACATGTTAAACTATTGAATCACCTTTCTGTGTCTGAAAAGGTAGCTCCATTCTAAAAATACAAGCTCCATATATGTTACATGTTAAACATTTGTATCTTCATTCTGTTGAACATAGTTGTATATGAAGAATTCATTTGTCATTTTAGTTTCTGAATTTCTGAATTTTTTAAAACAGAATTCTTTTTGAGGATGTTAAAAATTGCTGAATTCCACAAGAGCAATTTTGAATTTTCTAACTGTGATATATGCATATAAGTACCACATTCACCCTGAACAAGCATTCATGCTTCTTTTTAGTACTCAAATTCTGTTGATGAAAGCATTTACTTATTTAAAAGAAATGGTGTTTGAAGCCTACACTTTTTTTTTTTTTGAAATTCTTATCACTAAATAACATGTATTTAGAAAATTTTAACACCAAATTATATTTACCAATTTTGTCCAATACCTTAAAACAATTATGCATTTTGAAGCTCATTTATTAAGCTTTCTTAAATTAAACCACCTCTTTTTCAATGTATATTTGATTGCAAAAAGGCGGATGCTATAAAAATCTTTATTATTGTTTTATTTTCTTTTGACCAAAGTGTTTATTGGAGCATGCAAATACAACATTATATTTGAATATGTGAAATAAACAGTGAGCATTGCTTAAGATTTATTTCTCAAATTTGAAAGTTCTACATGTATATGAAAGTCTTCATAAATGTATTCAGGTCTTTGAACAACTTTTAATCTTTCTTTTCGATTTCGGTATGTAAGATTAAAGAAGTTGTTCTTTACAATGACTGAATACAGCTATTTTGTAATAGCATCTGAAAGTTATTAGTTTTTAATGATGTAAATATTTCATTACTCTGAATTAAAAAGTGTTGAATGAATATAGATTCACTGATCATGCAATTTTTTATGTAAGCTTCAAGAACTTTTTTTTTTTTTTTGAGGGGGCATTCTTTTGAAATGCTATTGCAGGAAAATTTACTTTATATATTTGTGTTCTTGCCATCTATAGCATGTCTTTTCATTACTTTCTTGATAATATTGTAAAAAGATTAGAATAACTTTATGGTTCAATTATTTAATTACATGTGCAGATATAATTGTATATATGTACACATAATGCTAAGTGGTCCAATTCAAGTATGTGCATGTACATGCACCAGAACTTAATGAATATTAATAATGGGAACTGAAATTTGTTTTAAGAAAAATGTTTTCAAGATTTCACAAAATCTATTTAATGTTGTAACTGTCTGAAATTACCTATGAAATGAAGCATACACTTTTTAGGTAAGTAAAATGGAAAGAAGAGGTCAATGGCCAGCCCGTAAAGGGAGGTAAACCTTGCTTCTTTCATATGTTATAAATAGATAAAAGTGAAAATTGCTTTGTACTTTGTACATTTCATGACAAAATTTCAGACAGTTGTGTGAGCAATCAAGTTCTTTCATATCATTTGAAAATTAAACAAAATGATTAAGATCATACCAATGATTTCTTCAGCATGCTTAATTGGACACATCAAAATGAATGCAATGGTAGTCAATAAATATCACATGATGATTTAACTGAATATTGTGCACATATTAAAGTCAAGTATTATTTATTTTAAACGAAATGTTCCAATATACCATTTAATTGTAGATGCTAAGATGTTTTATCATTACTCTTTCCATACAGATGTTATGATTACCTTATAAATACATGTACATCATGATATCCTGAGTGAATTAAAGCTTCAATAAATCTTACATATAATTATATACTTTTTGAGTATGTGTCTCATTATACAGTATATTAAAGGAAAGGATTAATTTACAGTGTATCACTGTTCACACACCAGAGTTTTTTCTTTTTATGAATTTCATGGCCCCTGGGTCAGGGGTTCTGGTGTTAGGGTGGGGCTCTATTGATTATATAGTAAAAATTGCATTAATTCTTTGAAAATCTTCTTCTCTGCTCCTGGATATTAAATAAACTAACTAAGTGCATAGTTATAAGGAGCATGGATGCCTCTTCCAAAATTGTGAATTCCATGGCCCTTTGGTCAGGGGTTCTGGTCTTGGGGCAGGGCTCTATTGATATATATATAGTGAAAATGCATTAATTCTTTGAAAATCTTCTTCTCTCCTCTTGGATATTAAATAAACTAAGTACAAAGTTATGATGAGCATGGCTGTCTCCTCAGAAATTATGAATTTCATGGCCCCTGGGTCAGGGGTTCTGGTGTTAGGGTGGGACCCTATTGATTATATAGGGAATATGCATAAAATCTTTCAAAATCTTCTTCTCTGCACCTGGGTATTTTTCAAACAATGGAAGT
The DNA here is from genome assembly GCF_033153115.1 of Saccostrea echinata. NCBI lineage: Eukaryota > Metazoa > Mollusca > Bivalvia > Ostreida > Ostreidae > Saccostrea > Saccostrea echinata. Next base: position 3,847,233 of record NW_026889758.1, on the reverse strand, counting down.
GCATGGTTATGATATGGAAGAATTGTTCTTCCAAAATCGTGAAATCATGGGGTTCTAGTGAAAGGGGGGGGGGGGGGGGCTCTATTGATTATATAGTGAAAATCCATAATTTCTTTCAAAATATTTTTTTGTACTACTGGTCATAAAACAAAGAAACAAGTGTATAGTTATGATGTGCAAGGATGCCTCTTCCAGAATTGTGAGTTCATGGCCTATGGGTAATTTTGGTGTAAGAATGGGGTTTTATTTATTTAAAAATAAAGTAAAATCCATTTTTTTGAAAATCTTCTATGTTTCTGGGCATATTTGAGGCAAACAGAGTAAAAGTTTTAATATGTAACATGTGCAAGGGTATTTTCACCAGAATTTTGAACACCTGGACCATTTAGTCAAGTGTTCTGGTCCTGGCCAGGGCTCTATTAACTTGTATTCTGCTGAGCAAAGTTATTCCCCTTTGCCATTCACCTTAGATAATTAATCACTGTAAATAATGAACTTGAAAGGTTAATAGAATAAGAGACTTATGCAAGAATATTTATTGTATAATACAAAAAGGACTTTCATAGTTTTAATGATCAGGTAGACTTGGAAATAATAAATGAATAAAACTGAGACAAAAATAACTAATCTTTTAAAATGTTCTTCAAAAGCCAGGAGAGGCCAATGTGAAAAGTAATAATATGGGGTTAAAAAATAGACACTTTGTTTATAGTCTGCATGGTAATAGTGATAAATGGGGGACATATAGATACTAGACCAATTATTTTGTTGATGCTAATCATACTATTTTTCTTTCTTTTTGGCAACAAAGCTTCAGTTATCAGTTTATGGATCCTAATTGTTGTACTGTACTCAGGTGACCGTTAAGGCCCTTGGGCCTCTTGTTAATGAAACCCGCCTGTGTTTGACTTACAAGTTTTGAAATGTATTTTTTAACCCTGTTTGCAATGCATGCAGAAGTTAACTTATAATCCACATTAAGAAGAGATATCGGTCGCCAATTCTTTAAATACAGTTTTGATTTGCCACTTTTAGGAAGGCAGGTTATCACTCCCTGTCTTTGTGAAACCGACAGGGAATCTATAGAATATGCATAGTTTATAGAGTTAAGTAAATACTTATATATATCTTTCCAGAAGAATTTATAGAATTCATATGTAAAACCATCAAGTCCCGGTGATTTTCCGTTGTTTGCATTTTGTAATGCAAAAAGAAGTTCCTCTTTTGTGATTAGTCCTTCTAGTTCATTTTTTTCATCTTCTGTAAGCTTTTCAATATACTCATTTTTATTGTCAAAAAAAATTTCATCATGTTCTTTTGTTATTATGTGATCACCAGCAGTATACAACTCTTTATAAAAAATTTCCTGAGCCTTTAAAATTTCCGAAAGTTGTGTGATTTCAAAGTCATCAATTATAATTTTGGGGATGATTTTTTCTGTATAATTTCGTTTCTCCAGGTTACAGAAATATTTGGTACTTTTCTCCCCTTCTACATTCCATTTTGCCTTTGCCCTAATAACAATACCTTTCACTTTGTCTTCTCTTATTTGCTTTAACTCATTTTCTGTTTTAACGGTTTCTAATTTAATTTCCTCTGAAAGGGGCTTTTCATACAGACTTTGTAATTTTTTCTCAAGCCCTACCTCTGTTTTATCTCTACTGCGTTTCTTAAATGAGGTATATGATATGGTTTTGCCTCTTATCATTAATTTTAAAGTTTCCCAAAGTAATTGATCACTAATTGTACAGCTATTATTTGTATCATATTGAGAAATAGTTTCTGAAATGCATTCTTTAACAATTTGGACATAGGTCTGATCATATAGTAAACTATTATTAAATTTCCAGCTGCCTCTTCCTCGAATTTGGTTTGTGAACTTGAAGCAAATTTCAATAAAAGAGTGATCAGACTTGTACGCATACCCGATGTCGGATTTCATCGTACAAGGTTGGAGATCAGCGGAGATTAAGAAGTAATCTAATCTAGCCTGCTTGCTCTTCGGGCCATGCCATGTAAATCTAGATATATCAGGGTTATTTTCCCTCCATATATCAATCAGATCCAAATCTGGTATCATTTCTAAAATACGTTCTCTGGCGTTAGGATTGTTTTGATGTTTGTAGTTGCTAGTATCTTTTTGATAGTCTAACGGTACATTAAAGTCTCCCCCAATTATAATAGAGTCATTCCCAATTGCTTCTATCTTGCGGTGAATTGAAGTATAAAAGTTTGGATTATCCTCATTCGGACCGTATAAAGCAACTAAGGTTAAATTTTTATTGAAACATTTTAAATCTAAAATAATGAAATTCCCATTTGTGTCAATAATTTCTTTACATATTTCAAATTCAAAGGAGTTTTTAAATAAGATTGCAACTCCTCTGCTGCTGCTACTGTTTGAACTAAACACCCCTTTAAATCCCCATTCAGTTTTCCAGATGGCTTGTGTTTCTGTCGTGCTATGTGTATCTATCAAGAAAGTAATATCAAATTTATCTCGACATCTATTAAAAATATCTCTACGTTTAATGTTATTTGAAGCAAGTCCCTGACAATTTTGGCAACCAATAATTAAATCATTCATATAATAACAAGAAGAAGATGAAGAGATTGTTAGTTATTTCTGAAGTCAGTTTGATGGTTGTTTGTATATACATGTAGACAGTTTTCATAGTGTAAAACCCTCCCGCATTCTGATATAAACACCCTCCCATCCAAAAAGAAACTTCCGCTTTTTGAAGCCCTAGGATATTAAAAAAAAACATACGTTAAATTTACATATTTCACACTCTTATACTTAACAAAACGATAATATGAACATATAATGTTTAACTCATAGATAAGTTAACTGTTTTCATTGGTGATTACAACTCCATCGTCATTCTTAAAAATAGCAGTGATATTTATCAATGAAAATGTAGGTCAGATTTCTCCACGTAACTGAGTGCATACACATCTGGTAAACATGGGTATCGGAGTCACTGAACCGGACGATCTATTTTTTTAGCATCACAAAGGGGAATTCTTTGATATATATAAGTTTTGTCCTACTTCTAACCTCTGGCGGCATTGCGAAGCTTTCCTTTAAGAGTTTTGCCCTTAGGTCGCTTATTTCACGGGGGAGGTCCGGCGATACTCCATATCCTGATCCACTCTTTAATTTTTTAGCCCCTTCAAGTACCTCCTCACGTTCAATAAGGCTGTTAAATCTTACGATTATGTTTCTTTTTCCTTCTGGCCCACCCGGCAAGCGATGGACAGCTTGAAAAAGCACTCCATTAGCAAACGGCTCCTCAAACTTTAAAACTGTGTTCAAAAATTGTCTCACCTTCTTTTCCGTTTCTCTCGGCCGCTCGTCATTTGACCCATCAATACCGCGAAAGACCAGATTCCATTTTCTGCCCCATATTTCAAGTTTAAGTGGCTCGATTCGCTCACCTTTAAGTGCCTCTTTCACCTCAGGAAAAGATGTTTGATGAATGTCTGAAATGTCCTGAATTAGATTTTCACATGCAGTTTCCAGATCACTGACTCATCGCTTTACATCCTGGATTTCTCCTCGAACACCCTTTATGTCCATGGACATGATAGCGAAGCATTCCGCAAGATCTTTTCCTTCAAATCGTTTTTTTAATTCATCCAGGGAAGCGTGATTATGATTACTAGATGGGCTTTTGTCCACTTCCATTTTAGGGTCGCTAAAGGTGAACTCCTTGTCCGCCATTGAGATCGTGCGTGATGGGTAGTAGTCAAATTATTAGGATAATATATTTAGCACCAGAGTTTTGCTTCCTGCTTATCACTCTAAATTTCTAACATAAATACATTTGATAATTGGACAGTGCACATATAGGCCAGACAAACGTGTGAAAGAGCAAATACAACTGGAAATATCCCAGGAGCTCAAAAATACCACTCACCCCACCATTTGTCAACCGGAAGTCTCGATGGACGGTGTTGCCATGGTTACTAAAAATAGAAATTTCTGTGAAATTTCTTTAAAACGCTACTCCTCCTACAGTTTTGGTCCGATTTCAATATAACTTGGCACACAAGTAGACTACACTAAGATGCATAATTTATTGCATCGGTTTTTGAATTCAATGGACGGTGTTGCCATGGTTACTAAAAATAGAAATTTCTGTGAAATTCCTTTAAAACACTACTCCTGCTACAGTTTTAGTCTGCTTCTAATATAATTAGGCATACAAGAAGACTATACTAAGATACATAATTTATTGCATTGGTTTTTGAATTCGATGAACAGTGTTGCCATGGTTACTTAAAATAGAAATTTCTGTGAAATTCCTTTAAAACGCTACTCCTCCTACAATTTTGGTCTGATTTCAATCTAATTTGGCACACAGTTAGAATACACTACGATACATAATATGTATTTCTGTTTTTTTTTATTTGGGTGAATGGTGTTGTCATGGTTACTAAAAATAGAAATTTCTGTGAAATACTTTCAAAACGCTACTACTCCTAGTTTTCATTTGATTTCAATATAACTTGTCACAAAAGTAGACTACATTAAGATACATAATTCTATTTATTGTTGCATGTTGCAATGTTTCAAATCCAAGTGCTACTTTTCTTTTGTTATACAAACAGACCAGTAGAGCTACAGTCTCATCAGAGACTTCTGGTTTTTTAATCTTTCGTTATTTCTAAATATTTCTTTACTTTTGAAGTGGGTAGCGGCATTTCTATGCATGTCCAATTTCGCTGCCGTATATAAACTAAATAATTTAAAAATGATTCGAAGATAATAGACCATACTTAAACGATGTACAGTGAAAACAACCATTGAAGCCATTCAAAAATTAAGGACAACAATAGGTGAGAACAGCTGTGTACCAGGTGATTGGTCACTAATTACTGTATATACACAGCCACGGGTGATAACGGGTGTTTACAGGTGTAGATGATGACACGTTATTTACCGTATGCATATTTAAGTTATTTTTTGATAAAAAAATATACTTTGAAACATGAAAAATATATACTTTGAAATATGAAAAATATACATCCGAGTAACTGAGTACCATTTTTAGTATTCGATACTCGGACATTCGATCGAGTACCCGGTTAACCGGGTACTAGTTGACATCCCTAATGTATTTGATATATTTGATATGTACTAATGATTTCCAGCTGACATCCCTAATGTATTTGATATATTTGATATGTACTAATGATTTCCAGCTCTCTTAAAAGGGACCAAAAGTGCTCATGTGATAGTAAGGAGTCTGTCGACTGTTTGTCTGATTGTCTGTAGATGATCGAGTTTTCAAAATTCTGCTCCTACTTTACCTTCGATTTGATTTCAATGAAATGAGGTAGACAAGTACGGAAGCCCATTTAGAACTTATCAAAAAATAGTTTTGAATTCAATATATCAAATTACTGATTTTGTTAAATCCAATATAATTTGTTCTAAAAAATTTTAGGGTCACCTTAGTTACTCAGGTGACCTAATGCTATCTATTTTTGTATGTCATCATCTGTGAAAATTATGAATTTCATGCCCCCCCCCCCCTCCCCCTTTGGGTCCTGAAGAGTGGGGCTAAAACCTTAAAAATTAATGCAATCTTTAAAAATCTTCTTTACTCCTGGACATCAAGCATTTCAACTGTTGGCATGACTGTAATGAGCATTGAGCCCTTTACCAAAATTATGAAATTCATGGCCCCTTGGAGTGGGGTTCTGGAGTTAGGTTGAGGCTCTGTTGATCATATAGTGAAAATGCATACATTCTTTGGAAATCTTCCTCTCTGCTCCTTGGTATAAAGGAAACAAACTAAGGGCATGGTTATGATGTACAAGGGTGATTTCAAAATTGTGAAATTTGTGGCCCCAGGATCGGGGTTTTGGTTTTAAGATGGGACTCTTTTGATTTTATATTGAAGATATGTTAATTCTTTGAAAATCTTACTTCTCTGCACCTGGGTATTAAGCAGATAAACTAAATACATACAGTTGAACTTAGGTATCTCGAACACAGATATCTTGAGGTGATTGGAAAGTTCTGAGCCCTTTTTCTTTAAGTATTTTACCCTCAATATCTCGAACCCACAAAGATCTCAAAGTTTTTTCTCAGTCCCATTGAGTTCGAGATAACAAGGTTTGACTGTAGTTATAATGATGCCTCCTCCAAAATGATGAATTTCTTGGCCCGTGGGTCAGGGGTGTAAGGGTGGGTCTCTATTGTTATATAGTGAAAATGCATTATTTCTTCAAAAACCTTCTTTACTCAGGTTTGTATTATATTCATATGACCATTAAGGCCGTTGGGCCTCTTATTTGAATTTATTATAATGAATTAAATTGTTATAACAGATTTGTTGAATTAGAATAGAACAAATTGTCATTTTTTTTAAGTAAATTTAATTCATAATAACAAATTTGGGAATTCATAGTTACTGTACTGTATATACCATATTTATTTGTTTTTCTACCAGTATTTTGATGAATGTCAAATAATATTTTGGAGTGGTTACTGAATTAGAAATTTCAGTGAAATTCTTTCAAAGATGCAAGTCCTAGAAAGTTTAGCTTTGATTTTTAGCTCACCTGAGCCGAAGGCTCAAGTGAGCTTTTCTGATCACATTTTGTCGGTAGTCTGTCTGTCCATCTAGCTGTCCATCTGTAAACTTCTCACATTTTCGACTTCTTCTCCAGAACCACTGGGTCAATTTCAACCAAACTTGCCACAAAGTATCTTTGGGTAAAGGGGATTCAAGTTTGTTCAAATGAAGGGCCACGCCTTCTTCCAAGGGGAGATAATTATGAATTTGTGAAAAATTAATGGCATCATTAAAAAATCTTCTTCTCAAGAACAGCACAGCCATGATTGGTCATATTTACATGGAAGCATTCTCAGGTAGTGTAGATTCAAGTTTGTTCAAATCATGACCCCCGGGGGTTGGGTGGGGCCACAATGGGCGATCAAAGTTTTACATAGGAATATATAGGAAAAATCTTTAAAAATCTTCTTTTCAAGAACAGCACAGCCATGATTGGTCATATTTACATGGTAGCATCCTCAGGTAGTGTAGATTCAAGTTTGTTCAAATCATGACCCCCAGGGGTCGGGTGGGGCCACAATGGGCGATCAAAGTTTTACATAGGAATATATAGGAAAAATCTTTAAAAATCTTCTTTTCAAGAACAGCAAAGCCATGATTGGTCATATTTAAATGGAAGCATCCTCAAGTAATGTAGATTCAAATTTGTTCAATTCATAATGGAAAATATTGCAGTGGTTAGTGAAAGTAGTGCGATGTGTGAAAGTTTTTTTAGAACACTACCCACCTAAAATGTTGGTCTGATTTCAATAAAACCTAATTTGTTAGCATTACCTAATCACTACAGAGGGCTTACAGCAGGTGTGACCAGTTGATTGGGGATGCTTACTCCTTTTAAGCACCTGATCCCACTTTGGTGTTTCCAGGAGTCTGTGTTTTTGCTATATTCTTGAATTGTATCATTTATAGGATTTATGAGATTGGTCACTTTTCATTATAATTACCTTTTTCATCACTATATACAAAACCTTGTAGATTCTCAAACCTTTTGGAGTTCCTCTGTATTTCACTGTACATGTGGCCAATGAAGCTGGTGTGAGTGTACCTGCCACCTGTAAGTTAGAGACTTTTGACATGACCATTCCTGGAGGGAGAATGTCGGAAGCTTTCAGATCCACTAGTAACTCCCATGTGATGAAGGGACTGGTCACCGTGTATGAGGACTCCCCCATTACTGAGGTTTTAGTGGCTGTGGGGTATGGCAGAGGTATCTGGGGAGAGCAGATTGTCAGATGGAATAATACCAGTATTGCAGCAAATACTGTCAACTATGATGTTGGTTAGTGGTTTTGTGTAATTTGTAAGGGGAATGATTTTTTCTTTTAAAAAGAATAAATTTTCAATCATTAATATTCTTGGTAATTTATCTTGTTATGTACATAATTTCTTAATTTTCAGGTTATGATCCATTAAGCTTGAAAGTTATGACACTTTTTAGTGATGGGAGAAGTGGTAGACTTGTAGGAAGGCATATCCTATTTAAAGAATATGACAGTCTATCCACTCCAGGTGAATGTGCCACTCGCTGTAACAAGATGCATGTCTCTAAATGTCTTAGCTTCAACTATGACTTTGGCAGTGGCCATTGCGAGCTCTTAGAGGCAATAGAAGGATATAATTTTAAGATATCAAAGGTATTCTTAAATTTTCATTCTTGACAGCCACAGGCGCTTGAACTTTTCAGTTGGAATATTTTGCAAGGAGGCATTAATGTGCAGAATTAAAGTTTTAGCCTTTTCATTTTCATTGAGAATTCAATCTCTCAAAATAAGTCTCAGGTTCCAATTTTTTCTCCTTTACAACTTAATTGGCAAATTTACTCGTGATTTCTCAAACTCACAAACTCAAAAGACTTTTGATCTCAAAGTCAGAATGTTGTCCTGTAACATTCTATTGTAATTTATCATCCATATCTTGAAGTGGCTTTGTGTTCACAAGCTTGATCAAATTAGCAGTTTTACTTGGACATTTAAATGGCTAAAGGGGTTGACATGCAAACCATGTACCATGATGTTTATAAAAGTGTCACTGCACATAGACTGCAAGGCCATAAAACTTATCAGCCAATTAGCCTTTCACATTCACGTGTACTGATGAATACTTACCCTTTTGGGGATAAATTGGTAAAGTATGAAAGTTAAATTTGTCAATGATTATAGATTATAGGATAGTCAAACAGAAAACTTTCTTGAATGTTGTGATCAAGTGTGTGCCAATCGTGTTCAACATTTTATGTTTATATTAATATGTACATTAACAGTGTACTTATCACAAAGATTACTTATGACCCGAGGGTAGGTATTGATCTTGACCCAAGGTCATTCCAGCAAGCTCAAGGTCACTGGCAGAAAATCATTATTCATGTCTGCTACATTTCTCTAATGGAGTATAATTGAAAGTTCGTACTTCACACAAATATTACTTATGTCCTGAAAATGTGCCTTGACCTTGACCCAGAGTCATTCTGCAAAAAAATATATAAAATCTCTGTCCAGTTAATAATTCTCTAATGCATAATATGTCCATCAAATATTACTTATGACCAGAGGATTGGTCATTTTCTTTATCCAAGTTCATTTTGGAAAGTTCAAGGTCACATTTAGAAAATTGTGTATGCTGGGCTGTTTATCTCAAGTCACCTATATTTTTAACAAACTTCCATGAATGCAATCTCAAGGGATGCATAATGCTACTTCAAATATATTTTTCATATGGGTAAACTTATTCTAAAAGCTTATAATATTGAAAATGACATACATCATTTTGGAGAGTTCTTTTGTGTAAGAATTTGTGACTTTTGTTAAGGTAATGTTATCTTAGATAAACTTTGTTTTATTTTATTATTTTAGGATGGACATTACATGCACTATGAAAAATTAGGAGTTGGTTCAAACAGAAAATTTGAATACAATGATTTGGACCTAAGCCATAACACAATGTACTTTTTCAATATTCATGTTAAAAATTCTCTTGGATTTGAGAATATTTTATCTTCTGAATCAATCCTCACAGATTTCACACCACCAGATCCAACTGAAGGTACATAAAATATTTCATTTTACATAATTGATTTAAGGTGTAGAAAACTATGGTGGCATATTCATGCCATCGAGATATTTTTTGTCAACATACGAAATCGCATCAAGCCAAGATAACAATCTCATCAAGTTGAGATACTGATTTTATCGAGATACAACATCTTGTCTAGTCAACATAAGCTACCACATTTTCTTGAAATACTACCTTGACAGGATGAAATATTTGATCTTGTAAAGTGACTAAAATTGTTGTGTGGTAAGTACTGCCTTTTCATTATTGGAGTCACGATAAATGTATACATTTATATAAATAGATGTTTTATCCTTTTTTTCTTGTAACAGACCAGATAAACATCACTAGTGACGTATTAGAGGTCTCACCATGTCTGGACCTCATTCCTAATGACAGACAAGACTGGGAGAGACACTGTGTGGGAGTAGATCCCACCAGAAAGAACCACCGCATCATCATAGATGGAGAGGGATCAGACACTGTATACAATGGACATGAGTTCAAGACAGATTTAAAGTTCACCAGAGCCAACCGATATATATCTGGTAAAACTGTCATTAAACTCTTGCAAAACTTGAAAACTATACGATGTAACCTTTTAACACTTGCATTGTACATTGTACTATTTTTTGACTTCTTACATTGACTTCACTGCATGCCTTTTTCCATCACCAGTTGAATTTATGCAGTGTTGTGAATTCTATTTTACTGTTTTAAAATGAAACTTCTTTGATGGTAATTAATGTGTAACTATTGGATGTTGCTGAAATCTCATTTGACATGAGATTTTAGCAATTAAGGTTCAGTCTTATTTGACTTACAATTTTGCCAGTAAAACTGTGTCATCATATATTCACAAGAACAAAGGATTTTATATGAATTGACTTAGAAATGATGGAGAAAGGTACAAAGCAAAGTCTAATTTAAAGTTTCTCAAATCTCTAGAGAATATATAGATATTCTTTTACTGTAATCTGTGATAACTACACATCATAATAAATCTTTCTTACCTTTGTTTCTTCTTTTCAGCTAACTGGGATGGTATCTATGACAATGAGACAGGATTGCTTGGTTACTCTGTGACAGCTGGAGAGAAAATTTGTGAAGAGAAAATCAAGGCCCATCATGACCCCCACGCTCATCTGTTTGATGAATCACAGTGGACAAACAGTGTGATGATGACTCCATTGGAAGCTCCTTATACCATTCTGCCAGGTTTTTAGCTATTCTGCAGCTAATATGATATTAAAGTCACAGGTGCTTGTGGAAAAGACCCCCCTCCGAATTTACATTTCATTGAAAATATATGTTTATACAGAAGGGGGAGGGCAGCTGTGCATTCTTTATAATGTTTTAGCAAGTTTTTTTGATGTTATTTGACATCAGTAATAAATTATGGTCCTTTAAAAAGAATATTGACCAATACCTTTACTTAATTACTTACCTCAAAAACCTGCAGCAAAATCAAATTCCTATGAACCAATTTCGACTTCTTTATTGAAATTTTCCCAAACTTTTTCATAGACTTCTGGCTTGTCCCTTAATTGACTAACACTCGGAACTTGAAACTAACCCTCTAGGTGTTGTTTTGGCATCAGTTTCGTAATTTCTGCTTTGACATTTCCAAATTTTGTAGCATTTTTCATGTTTGAAAATGAATAGTCAGATTATAGTGGAATGCTTGAACATTGAAATAGCACAGTTAAAGACAAAAATATCTACCGAAACAAGATATGATGACACATTTTGGTGACATGAAGTGGGCAATATTTTGCTCACTATAAGGACTAGGATTATCAAATCTTGTCAGCTGATGCATCTTAGGACCTCGTTGTTGACTCAAAAGTAGGTCATGGTGATGTTCTTTTTTGATTTTACAGGTATTCATTTTCAATTTGGTTTTGATGCATATCTTGGACACTTTGAAGCCTATGATCTTTCTGAATTTTATAGCTAATCAATTTAAAAACATTTAGAAGTCATTATTTCAGATACTGAGAGTTTAGAATCATCAAACCTTGTAAGTATCTTTGGACCATAAAACATATTTGTCAAAAAGAAGGTCAGAGTGACCTATTTTTTTTTAATTTTGCATGTATTCATTTTCAAATTAAGTGGTCAATTTTGGACACTGTGAAGCCTGGGATCCTCAAACCTTGTCAGTTGATACATCAGAGTATATATGACCAAAAAGGAGGTCACGTTGACCTACTTTTGAAATTTTATGACTGTTTAAATATTTCAAATACTAATTGGCTTAAAATCATCAAACTCTGTGCATTTTGGGTTCTCGAAGTGTGTCAACTAAAAAGTAACTTTTGTGAAAGTAGGAAAGAACAAGGTACAGTTTTTGCCAAAATTTGCCCTGTTCAGGAAATCAACCAAAATACTATATAAAATATTAGAATATGTTAATTTTATGAAACAAGTAATTTTTATCTGATATCTTTTGAAGCGCCTGAAATATACTCCTTTAAAAATGCACACCTGCTGTCTTGACGTTCGCCCATTTTATAAAGACATTAACTTACGTTATGAAACATTACAATACGAGGGTTGCTGGGATATAATTGAGAATTTACTTTTTCTCCATAAAAGAAAGAGATCATTTCATGAAAATTCTTTATCAAGAAGAAATGAAACAAATGTGCAAATTTCTAGTTCATATGATTATTAGATAAGTTCCGATGATATTATAAACTTGAATATGTCCACTGAACTGGGGCAGCATGGCTACGTCATTTTAACGTCACGTCAGCCTTAGATTATTTTCTCGTGTTGAAACGATTGGAAAGCGTTAATTCTTTTTCTGTTATTACTTATAAATGTATAACTTTGTAGAAAACAAACTCTCTCTTTTCTTAGTCAATTCTTTGAAAAATAAAATGTGTGTTGTTGCCACAATTGAAAATTACATGAAATGTCATGTACACTTTGCCTATTGTGCAGTACCGACTTTTGCACCGCTGGTCAACATTATTTAGTCCCTAATAATTGATGGTCATCTAGCACCTTTGGTTTCACTCTAATTGAATAATCTGTGAGGAAAAAATATACAAATGAAAAAATGAAATGTTTCTGCGCATCATTATTGTTTTAGCAGGTAGTTTAGTCTAGACAATAGTTCTCCACATGGCTACATACATTTTTGTATACTCTCTCCTCCGCGTTGACGTCATAATCCATTTTGCTGTCGTTTTCAGATTTCTATTTACATGTAGTAAATATTAATTATGATTGGTTGTATTTCTTGTCTAAATTCTATCAAAATTGCATAAAATAGAGTCAAAATAAAATTGAAAAATTGCATAATTTAAAAAAAAAATCCCATTCTGGTCCACAGAACTACGTACGTAGTAGTTACCTATTTTCATTATCTGATTTCATGACTGCGCTGGGTACCCCCACCATTGACTCATTCATATACCACAGAAAAGAAAAAAGATAAAATATTTCTGAAATATTTCTTGCTCTTATTTTTTATGTATGTTTAGAAAAAATGCCAATTTTCACCAAAATACTTTCATTATAGAGAGGATAATATAAATAATCTCTCAAAAATTCCCGAAGATCCCTAGTATACTACAAATTCCGTAGGTCAAGACCTCGTTATTTGTATTCTGAATTACTATACCCCCCCCCCCCCCCATACTATCACACACAAAATTAAAATCAAAATAAGGGTTTTTACCTTCCCACCTAAACCAACAAGAAATATTCCCATTTCTTAACTTTCTATGACTGATAAAAAAAGGGGGGCAGGGCTTCCTCCTTTAAGTGAAAGAGGGAAATTGTTTGACATTTCTCCGATACCTGCGAAATGGTGTTTGATGTTATTTCTGTCCCTCCTTGGGCCCGTTTTACAAAAGAACTTACGACTAAGACCGAAAACTTAAATTGGGTGTAAAATTTTGCAAAATAAATAATTTTGTTTAAAATTGCTAGCGTAAAAATATTTTACTACATTCCTTTCAAAAAGATTAAAACCATTTTTAATATAATGTAAGTTAAAAAGTTAGAAGCAGAATTAAATTTTGGTCTTAGTCGTTAGTTCTTTCATAAGGCCCCTTGTCTTTGATTTCACCCCCTTCCTGAAATGAAATACCCTTTTTGTATGTTTGGTGATTGATTTAACAATCACCCTTTCTTTGTTTCTTCTGTTTTAAGGAACAAATACTGCAAAATCACAGGATCCTCTGCGACTTAATTGTATTTTCAGAGATAACAGTAATTACAATAAAAATAGTAGAAAGTCAGCAACAAAACGTAAACGAGAGACCTACTGTAGCTGATTCTAAGTAAGGAAATTTCACTTTCCTAAAATTCTATTTCGAGATGAAGAATTTAAAAGTTATGCATCTGGGCAACATCGAATTATTTTAGGATTTAAGACACATCTCTCGTTGTGGAAAAAATGTGTATTTTAAGAGAAATAAAGGAAGTTTCTGCACTTTTATGGAAATCATCAAATATTTGCACCTGTGTTAATTATTTCGCTAATCATTATGAATATAATCGTAATATTTGTAAACATAATAGTAAAAATTACTATAAAATAAATAAGAAATTGTTCAGCATAACTTGTAAACATACATTTACATGTTCAGACACATCTCTCGTACTAATACCGAATGACATTATATTAAATGACATTGGAGAGAAGCAAATAAAACGTTTTAAAAGCAATTGAGTTCTTTCACTCCTCAACATCACTGTCTACATCACTGTCTGATTCATCGATAATTTCGGGTAGATCTGATGCATCATTAACAGAGGTGCTCCAATTCCTGACACCTTTCACAGAATCAACTTCATGTCTCGCGTGCGCAAGAAACCACACGACACTCGTGATGTGGCCACACATTCCGACTACTCTGCTCCCCACCTTACACTTACAAAACCAACCATCAATCACATCATCATTATAACTTATCCAGCACTGATAATTTCTAGCCGATATATGTCTACTCTTGATTTTAGCGGATAATGTTCCCTGTATATCATCGCTTACTAAAATCTCGTATTTACCTTCGATGTCCGTGTGTTCGTGTGTATATGATCGAGCCATACGAAGTTGGTATACCCCCAAAGTTAGCTCTCTTATACCATTTTCATCATATTTTGGGAAATCTGGCGCACACTGTTCGGCGTCAACCTTTACCCAACGAACTGGCCTCTTGTCCAAACCCTCTTCCTCCACACGTTTCTGTAGTGCATTTTCTTTTCGGGAGAGATGAAGCATTTTTGCAAGCAATTGACTGATCATCGGATGTGGTAGTGCACAGTGGTGGTCGATACCTATTACACATGGCTGATACAATTCTGATATAATCCCCGATGAATGGTATCTGGGTGTTAGGTAGGGTCTTCTCCAGGTATTTCCATTGTTTCAGTCGAGCATTAGCAGCTTCCACAACCCATCTTACCTATGAATGAAAAGCATATACATATAATCATGATATAAAATATGGTTTCAGGTACAAGAAGCAGTGCTAGAGGAATACACGTTTTTGTTAAAAATAGGGGGGGGGGGGGATGGGATCGTCAACAACATCTAACATCAGTTTAAACCGATGTACATATAATAAAATTTCAGTTCTGTTATAAAAATGTTTTTATCTTTTTTTTTTTACATGTATTTTATTTCATTTTATTTATTTATTTATTTTTTTTGGTGGTAGTGGTGGTGGTTGGGGGGGGGGGGGGGGGGGTATGTTATTGCTGTAATAATTAATATTTGATTCATCTACCTTTGTAACCACTCTAGAAATATTTGAATCATGGGTTGACAGTTGTTTATCTCCCCTCTGTATGAATGACGGCATTTCCATTTGGATACCAAGATCTTCCAACACATCTCCAGTGTCCCTGAATCCCCTGTCCACAACAAACACGTCATCCTCTTTTAACCAGGATTTCAGTTCTTCAGTGTTGTGTAGAATCATGTGTTTTAGAATGCTAGCATCGTTATTTTTTGAATCCGCTAGGTAGGGTCCAAGAACGGAAATTATGTAACCTGTAGTAGTTACAACCATCATGGGTTTGTTTGTGCATGCAGTAAGACCTTCTGGCAAAGGCGAAGTTAGAACTTTTCTGGATATACACGTAAGTTCCATCTAGAACTAATATTGCCGGATCTGCCATAGCACTGTTCGTGAAAAGATCTCTAGCAAGTTGGCGGGTGTGGTTCTCAATCACTGCCTCCCGCGTGATGTGCTGAAAACCCAGATTTTGTGGTACAAAATCTGTCATCAGTGCTTTTCTTCCTGATTTAATAGCTCGTCTTATCTGTATAAAAGAATAAATGTGAAGTGATCCTTTTCACAAAATATCTAACGACTCTCTAATGTATATACATATTATTTAACATATTTAGTTTATAAATAAGATAATGACTGCTTTTGCATAAAACAATAGTTACAAAATTATATAAAAACCTGATGCTTCGTCATGTTGAATAATATGCCCAGCAATTTGTTTGACATTGCTGTATGCAGTTTCACCAGGAGAATGGCAATGCATGTCCTCTTACTTCTTACTTTTGTTGAGTTGATACTGGTCACCGTTGACACAACATCTTCGAATTCACGACGAGTAAGTCCAGTTAGAATCTTGTAGTCCTCATCATCCATGTTGCCCTCATCATCAAAATCGAGCCTGGAATTGCGGAAAGCTATTTCCCGTAAGTCTTGAATGATGTTATATACTGCGGTTCTATTCAACATTACACCCTCACTGGTTTTAATATTTTCTATAGCTTTCTCTGAAAGCTTTCCATTTATTAAGTGACCTGTACAACACCTTGCGCCTGACGGAATTATGATTTCTCCTATGATAAGTACATGCAGGCGAGCTTGATTTGAAAGCGAAATAAGTTTAGGTCCTGGCTTTTTGCACACAAAACAATATCCATGACTTTTTGTTGAAGATGAGAAAGGTAATGCAACAGATGGCGGACTTGATATTTCTGTCAATTTAGTGCGTTTGGGAGATGTAAAAGATGGATCATTAGCCTCATCCTTATCACTTACAGGAATTGTACAAACCTCCCTTTTTTGAGAAATGTTTCGGCATTTATGACGGCACTTCTTGCACAGTACGTCTGATTCTGTTGCACCAACTGCAAATTTTTTTGACAGAATGTTTATATATCCCGACTGTACTGGACGACGTTCTTGTGGAGGTGGTCTTCCTCAACACAAAACACACGAATAATGTCTCCTGTCCATTCTGAATAAAAAATGATCATGTATGATTATTTTCAGATATGTTATATATAGTGTAAAAATGTGTATTTTCTTCATCAAATACATAGTAACATGACATAGTAAGAAAAAAAAAAAAAAAAAAAACGTGTGATGGGTTTGAACCCACACTATTATTCCCCTACCATACCGGGTTGTACAATATTCGATACGGACTATTCACTACCTATGTGCGAACAAGTCATTTAAGACCTACAAATGTATACAAACTCAAAATAAAGTAACAAGCTGAGTTTGAAACAGACAATATTCAATAAATATGCCGTCTAAGTACTAGTTTTCTTTTTTATTATGCATGTATGTATTGTAAAGATTAAAAATAACACTAGGCTATCTAGCCATGGCATCAAAGGTCCCGAAAGCTTATATAGCTGTTGTCACCGGTACTTGCAGACGATGTAAATATTAGAATGGCTAGCCTAATAATTTTTGCTAAAACATACAATATTTTTAACGTAAAAAATTAGATCATTATCTAAGTTTCAAGATTCAGTTCGTAACATTTCTCCCTCTTAGCTTTCATCTGTTCACAAGGCTTTATCCGCCGTGTGACGTACAATCGTCGGTTAAATAGTTGATCATATTCATGAACTAATAACTGCACATATAAAAATTTTCACACATAGAAGTGATATATATATATAATTTTTTCTCACCCGTAAGATCTTGATGTCGGTAAACCAGAATCCTGGTACATCTACTTCTGTTTACATTAACCCATGGTAACGAAAATGACGTCATTCAAACGACGAGATGAAAATTCCAGATAATTTATATGTTATTTATTCTGCCACAATAAAAAGTCTCTCAGTTCCTTTAGAAAGTTTTATTTGACAGGTAGTTAACCCTCACTGGCATGTGCAAGTGCGCATGTGAACGTGCGTCTGGTAAAAGGCTACAATAAAACAAAACCAAAGTAAGTAATGACAGGTACTGCTTTCCATAGAAAAATTTCTCAAAACTGGATTCACATAATGTGAACAAATTACACAGACAAGTAATATCTCTAGTAAATCATAAACTAACTATACTCTGATCAACTGTATCAAATTCCATTCATAAAATATATTTTTAAGAGAAATACAGACTTAATTACTATCGACTATAAATGATGACATGAATAGCACGCCATACTTTAAGCACATGGCACAAACATTATCTAAAATTATGCAGAACTGCAATAATTAGCATAGCTGACATTAGAGATATAGGTAAGCGATAACATAATCTGAAGAATAAACAATGTGTAAAAACTTCAAGCTACTTACACCGTGGATTACGAACATTCAACCGGGAGTAAAAACTCGCCGTGACAGTATGGCGGCACAAACACTGAAAATTAACTTGTACTTAAACACATTCAATAAAAATTCGTATTGCACTCAGTCTAACTGACGTAATAGTACAACATAAATTCTAAAGACATGAAAATATTAAAAAATAGACAGAACATTATTCAAAAAAAAAAAAAAAAGAATACAGTTTGCCAAGACACTATTATAAGCTTTACTGAGCACTTAAATGATGTACTGCTTTCAACTATCTTGAAATCACCGTATTGAGATTATAATTCGAGACTTTATAACATCTACTACCGACATGGCAACCGTTACGATTAGAAATTGATCGAACTAATTGTTAAGATTTAACCATGTCCACAGTCCTTGCCCATGATGAAATTAAAACTGAATATGAATTTACACTTCAAATTCATTCTGTCAAAATTTAATCTTGGACGATCAATGTGGAGGTATTGAATTTTGACTTTTACTGGCTATTTTTTGTACAAATAATGGCAAATGAGCCAAGGATATTATCTTTTTGACAGTGCGTATTGCGCATGCGTACTAGTGTTCTTTTTTTATATATATGTTTTGGTGTCTATGAGGGTTACTTTATTAAATAACAAAAAAGAAAGAGTTAAATAAACATACTCAATTTTTGGGAAAATCACCGGGCAAACTTTGGCTAAAACTGTACCTTGTTCTTTGTACAAGATTAGGCTGGTACTTAAAATATTAAAAATGAATAAAAAGTTCAATGTTTTTCCTATAGCAAGCGAGAGATATTTACCTGTATGACCTATGTTGAACCCACCTGTGGAATATATTATTTAAAATACCGGTAGTCACGTGAGTTTTCCCAGGTAAACATTCCTCAAAGGTGCTCACTGTAAAAATAGCCATGTTTTATATCATTTGCCAATGTGCCAATTAGATGTTTGTATGTATTTAGTTTTTGGAACAACGGGAGGGTAAAGAGAGTTTAGTGTCATTTAAGATGTCATCATACATAAAAGTGTCGAACATTTTTAATATATTTATGAAAGACAATGGTACCAGTACATGTATTGAAATCTATAATACTAAAAAATGAATACAAAAAATTACATGCATATACATATATTTGATATCAGGATACCCCATTAAAGCTTAAAAGCTTGTTTACAGTTGGGTTCTTAAAATACAGATGAGGAAAAAATAATTAATCAACAATTAAAGTTAATTATTACAAATCTTAATAAAATGATTCGCAAAAGCTTTTTAAATCAATGTTACTTATAAATTCAGCTTTAAAATAACATTGATAACAAAAAAAAAATCAAATTAATATGTTCTTAAACTGTAATACAGTAAGACACTTCACACTTAGTACACCTAAATGCCCGGCTTTTGCACTTTTAAAATTGATGAAGAATTTATTATTTTAAATGCAAGCATGCAAAATTCTTAGTTTGATCACTGTGGGTACAGGCATTATACAGCTTCATTCGATTTTTTTTCATAGAAAAATAACACAGGAAGTATCATTTGGCAAATGTGCTCCACCATCCAGATGATTTAAATGTCTCCTCCCCCTTATTTAAATAGACTACACTCAAATAGGTATGGTACAACTTTTCCGGATTTCGAGTGTCTACAGGCATTTAAAAATCTCCAGTTGTTTGAAATCTATGCGGATTTTGGTGCTTTTTAGCGTGATTTTCCTTTCACAGCCATATCTAAATATTTTAATATAAATAAGAAGCTTACTAAGAGAATCATCAAACATTGTTAGTTGATGCATCTTGAATCCTTTGAGTGTTTTTTGATGCCACAATTTAGTGTCTCATTTAAATGAAAGGTTACTGTGTATGTCCTTGTGTCAATGAATGGTTATGTCCTTGATGTTAAATAAAATTGATTCTTTTAATTTTAGATGGAGCTTATTTCATAACAGTGAGAGCTATCAACAAAGTGAAATATGGTGGGCCACTAGCTACAACATTCTGTCATTCAACACCATATATTGTAGATAACTCACCACCTTTGATTTTTGAAATCTACAATATTTATTATGATGAAGAGCAATTCAATCTTAGTGTAACGCATAATTCTTCGTAAGTAAAGAAGTATTTTATTCAATTTCTAAATATTTTGTAAATTTTTTAGTCTTTTTAGGCACTGCAGTGGTATATTCCTGTTTGCTTTCATTATACTTCCCACAAACGGGGGGTATACAGGAATCACCTTTTCCATCTGTCTAGCTGTCTGTCTGTCTGTGCAAACATGTCCGGTCCATATCTTTCTTATGGAGGAACATTAGAATCTACTACTTAACACAAAGAATGTTCATGACCTGAGGGTGTGTCATGACCTTGACTCAAGATCATTTGGGCAAGTTCAAGGTCACTGAAAGAAAAAGTTCATAATTCGTGTCCAGTCCATATCTTTCTTATGATATTTCTTTTCTCAAATAATTCATCAGAGACCCGGACTCTGGACTAAAACGGAATGATCTGTGCCTGGGGAGAACTAGAAGAGATTGTGATGAAATGATGTGGACCACCATAGATTTTAATCCTAACATCACCATGTTAAAGAAACTGACAGAAGGGGTTCCTGTATGGATCAAAATCAAAGCTGTCAACAAAGGTAAGGAACTGTTTTCCTGCTCACAAAAGTCCTTCAGTTGACCTGTGCTATCAGATACTGTATGTCATCATCAGCTTTTAAACTTTTGAACATTTTCAACCAGTTTGGATACATAGCATCTTTGGAAGAAAAGAAAAAAAAAACATTTAATATGAATTTAGTGGTGCCCAACCACCTTTAGCCTGATTGATTGAAAACCTTAATTAAAAACCTTCTTAATTCTGGGGGTTTCTAGCAGCAAGCTGTTTGGTGATAAAGAACAGTTCTTCCTCTACCAGGATTTTGAATGTATTTTTAGCTCACCTGAGCTGAAAGCTCGAGCTTTTCTGATCACCCATTGTTTGTCGTCCGTCTGTAAACTTTTCACATTTTCAACTTCTTCTCAGGAACCGCTGGACCAATTTTAACCAAACTTAGTACAAAGCATCCTTGGGTGAAGGGGATTTTAAATTGTTAAAATGAAAGGCCAAGCCCCCTTCCAAGGGGAGATAATCAAGAAAAGACAAAAATGGTGGGGTCATTAAAAAATCTTCTTCTCAAGAACCACTGGGCCAGAAAAGCTGAAACTTATGTGGAAGCATCCTGGGGTAGTGTAAATTTTAAATTGTTCAAATCATGACCCCCGGGGGTAGGGCAGGGCCACAATAGGGAATCCAAGTTTTACATTGAAATATGTAATAAAAAATCTTTAAAAATCTTCTTCTGAAGAACCACTGGGCCAGAAAAGCTGAAACTTTTGTGGAAGCATCCTGGGGTAGTGTAGATTCTAATTTGTTCAAATCATGACCCCCGGGAGTAGGGCGGGACCACAATAGGGAATCCAAGTTTTACATTGAAAATGTTGTAAAAAATCTTTAAAAATCTTCTGAAGAACCACTGGGCCAGAAAAGCTGAAACTTAAGTGGAAGCATCCTGGGGTAGTGTAGATTCTAAATTGTTCAAATCATGACCCCAGGGGTTAGGGCGGGGCCACAATAAGTACTACAAGATGGGAAATCAGGTGAAAAAACAACAAGGCCAAAGTTACTCAGGTGAGTGTAGTGGCCCATGGGCCTCGTTGTTTCAGGATCAGGGTTTCATGCCCCAGAGTGATTTAAGCAGATCTGGAGTTGTAGCATCTTTCTGCAATGATTTTTTTTGAGTTTCTAGAACCAAAAAAAAAGTCACAGGGATTGAGATCTGGTGAAGCACTGTATCTGTTTCTCTTCTCAAAAATCCCCACCGTCATGGTAGCTCAGTCAGTAGAGTGCTCACTCCTGTTCGGAAGGTCATGAGTTCAAATCTCAGCCGCGACTGACCTAAGTCGATAAAAAATAGGTAGCAACTGTTCCTTTGCCATGTGCTCAGCATTTGAAGTGAAAGTTGCGGGTCCTTTGGATGAGACTTTAAAAACCGAGGCCCTCTGTCACAGCAGGCGTTGGCACGATAAAGATTCCTTGCTGCTCAATGGCCCTGAGTGCGGAGTAAAGGTCAAAATTTGAAGCCCTTCACAGGTATATGGTGACATCTCTATATGAGTGAAAAATTCTAAAATGGGACGTAAAAGAACAATCATCAATCAATCAAAAATCCCTGGTCATATCTATGCTTGTTTGTAGCAGCATTGTCTAGATCTGTCATGTACAAGAAAAAACAAATAGATTGTTATTTGGACATCGCTTATACAAAACCTGCCTAACTTTGTAATTTTTGCATAATAAAAGCTACCATTGATGGTCCTTCTTTTGGGTGTTTGTACCTGTATTACTAGACCTCTAGAGTCAAAGAAAATACTATGTTATACCTTTTTGGAGTTCAAGCTTCTCAAGGTGATAACAGGATGACAGCTTCCTCTCATATGCCACATTTTATTATATTATACTTTCATGTAAATTAGTTGAATCTGATTCGTTGAGAAACATTTGTAAAAAAAACACTATTACCCTCTGAGTGACGAAACCACACCCTCCAGCATAGCAACAGTCGACATTTCTTGACCACGAGTGATATTCCACAAAATATTGACTGCGCAGAATTTATGCACACACGATTGAGTGTGACATGTATTTGTATAAAACATTCAGTATAATATAATAAATACAGCATGTAGTCGAGGATAACATTGAAAATTTTCACCCCTTGAAAAACCATTGTTAACCTCGGCTGCGCCTCGGTTGACAATGGTTTTCTTGGGATGAAAATTTTCAATGTTACCCTCAACTACATGCAGTATTTATATAATATCCCCACTCTGAAGGAGAGAGGGTATACTGTTTTACCCTTGTGTATCTGTCTGTTTGTGTGTCTGTCTGACTGTCCGTCTGTCTGTCTGTAACTAATTTTTGTCACAGATTTCTCAGCAACTACTCTTTGCAGATGCTTGAAATTTTAGCACATTCTTTGTTTTGGCATGTCGTGTGTTGAGATTCATTTTTGTATGAATCTGATGTCAACTTCCTGTTTATCCATGCCTCTGTCCTACCAAATTTCTGTCTCAGTTTTCTCAAGGCAGGTGCTTGATATTTTAACACACTTTTTGTTCAGGCATGTCATATAGTGGGATTCATTTTTGTATGAATCTGATGTCAACTTCATGTGTCTGACTGTACAAAATTTCTAAAAAGTGTGTGATAGAAACTTTCGATCAATGTAAATGATTCCATAATGTATTTGTATTGTTAGTACAGTGTACAATATATCATATATATGATGATGTAAAAACAGCATTATTTTTTTTCTGTGTTTAAAGAATTTGATCGGTAGGTTGACTGCTTTCTCCCTCTTCACTTTAGAATTTCTTAATCTATATATGGACTCTGCACTATGTGAAGTAATAGCTTTTCTGTATATTAAAACCATATCTTCATATCTGTCTTTAGTCAATTTTTAGCTCACCTTGAAGAAGTCCAGATGAGATCAGGTATACCGCTGGCATGGGCATTCCGGTCAAAGTTTTAGAAGCACATCCATTCCTAAGACAATATATATAAATATAAGCCCTACCTGGACTAAGTTTGCATGGATGATACATTTACTGATGTACACTACAAAACTTGCTTGGGATGCTGGATCTCACCTATATTTTCTGGATGAATGAACAGAATCAGTGGATGTACACTACAAGACATGCTTCAGATGCTGGATCTGATTTGTATCTTCTAGATGAGTAACCAGTTTAAGTTTTTGGAGGAAGTCCATTCTGAAGTAACTATTAGCTCTATTGTGACCAAACTTGAATGGATGATGTTTCTAGGAATGCACACCTCCATACTAAGCCCTACCTGGACCAAACTTGCATGGATGATATATTTAGGGATGCACACTACCAGACTTTTTTCGGATGCTGGATCTGATCTACATTTCTCAGATGAGTGACCAAGTTAAAGTTTTTGGAGCAGGTCAATTCTCAATTAACTACTGTTATACAGGATGATTTTCCCCCATCACCCTTGCAGACTTGTCAAAATTCGTGGGTCCTGTCGGCAAGGCTGGTAAAAATTTGTCTGGACATAACTTTTAAGAAAACGTGGGTCCAAAAGACCATTTGAAAAAATCGAGCGTGACGCAAATTTTAAAAAAGTCGGGATCGGGATGCGCAACTGAAGGTCACAAACACAGAAGAGATGGCCGTGTGTGCGGCGTATTGACGATGGTCAATTTAAAGTGTTACAGGAAAGACATAAAATGTTATTTATGTCTCTTATTAAAGACTCTCTATCCTAAGAAAAGAAACGTTTGAGATTGAAGGCTGTTGAAAATATTAAAGGGCATTTTGGTGCTTTTATTTATTTTTAGGTCACCTGAGTCACTCAGGTGACCCATTGCTATCCGTTTTTGTCCGTCGGCGTGCGTCGTGCGATGTGCGTTAACATTTGAACATTTTTAGCTTCTTCTCTGAAACCGCTCAACCAATTTCAACCAAATATGGCATATAGCATCTATGGGTGAAGGGGAACAAAAATTGTGAATTTTATGATCCCTGCCCCCCTGGGGCCTGAGGGGTGGGGCTAAAACCACCAAAATTAATGCAATCTTTAAAAATCTTCTTCTTTACTCCTGGACATCAAGCAGTCAAACTGTTGGCATGATTGTAATAAGCATTGACCCCTCTACCAAAATTGTGAAATTCATGGCCCCAGGGTCAGGGGTTCTGGTGCTAGGGAGGGGTTATATAGATTATATAGTGAAAGTGCATTATTTCTTTGAAAATCTTCTTCTCTGCTCCTGGGTATTAAATAAACTAACTAAGTATATAGTTATGATGAGTAAGAGTGCCTCTTCCAAAATTTTGAAATTCATGGCCCCAGGGTCAAGGGTTCTGGTGTTAGGGCGGGGCTCTATTGATTATATAGTGAAAATGCATTATTTCTTTGAAAATCTTCTTCTCTGCTCCTGGGTATTAAATAAAGTAACTAAGTACATAGTTATGATGAGCAAGAGTGCATCTTTCAAAATTGTGAATTTCATGGCCCCAGGGGCAGGGGTTCTGGTGTAAGGGCGGGGCTCTATTGATTATATAGTGAAAATGCATTACTTCTTTGAAAATCTTCTTCTCTGCTCCTGGGTATTAACTACAGTAACTAAGTACATAGTTATGATAAGCAAAAGTGCCTCTTCCAAAATTGTGAATTTCATGGCCCCAGGGTCAGGGGTTCTGGTGTTAGGGCGGGGCTCTATTGATTATATAGTGAAAATGCATTAATTCATTGAAAGGCTTCTTCTCTACTCCTTGGTATTAAATAAAGTAACTAAGTACATAGTTATGATGAGCAAGAGTGCCTCTTCCAAAATTGTGAATTTCATGGCCCCAGGGGCAGGGGTTCTGGTGTTAGGGCGGGGCTCTATTGATTATATAGTGAAAATGCATTAATTCTTTGAAAATCTTCTTCTCTGCTCCTGGTTATTAAATAAAGTAACTAAGTACATAGTTAGGATGAGCAAGAGTGCCTCTTTCAAAATTATGAATTTCATGGCCCCAGGGGCAGGGATTCTGGTGTTAGGGCAGGGCTCTATTGATTATATAGTGAAAATGCCTTAATTCTTTGAAAATCTACTTCTCTGCTCCTGGGTATTATTGAAACAAATTAAATACATAGTTTTGATAAGCAAGGATGCCTCTTCCAAAATTGTGAAATTCATGGCCCCGGGGACAGGAGTTCTGGTGCTAGGGCGGGGCTATATAGATCCTGTAGTGAAGGTGAATTATTTCTTTGAAAATCTTCTTCTCTGCCCCTGGGTATTGTTTAAACAAACTAAGTACGTTGTTATGATAGGCAAGGATGCCTCTTCCAAAATTGTGAATTTTATGACCCCAGATTTAAGGGTTCTGGGGGGAGGGGGGGGGGCTTCTATTGATTATAAAGTGAAAAAGCAAAATTTATTTGAAAATATTCCTTTCTGCTTCTGGTTAAAAAAGCAATGAAGCTAAGTGTATAGTTACGATGAGCAAGAGTGCTTCTTCCAGAGTAGTGAATTTCATGACCCCTGGGTCAGATGTGCTGGTGTGAGGGTGGGGCTCTTGATAATACCGTAAATCTGGAAATTTTTGCGTCAATTTATTTTTGCGAATCTGGGTCAAAAAGCTGTTGATTAATTTTTACGTTTCAAATTTTTGCGAATTGACATTCATGGTGCTAAAATTAAAAAAGCGCTTAAAATTTTCATAGCAGTTTATAAGTTACACATGTAGTACATACAATAAATTACGCATGTACATGCAATATTGAACGATGCCAACGTTTATAAAATACGCATGTACTTACAATAAATTTCATCACATGTACATACAATACTAAACAATGCCAATGTTCAATAATCACATAAACAAATTAGAATTTAAGAGATAAAACATCTAAACTATTTAAAGTTTTCATAACATTTTAATTAATTGCGCATGTACAAAAAAAATATAGTATGAAACCATCTCTGCTTTAACTAACTTTCAGATAAAAACATTTGTTCTTAGATAAAACAACTGGCCTCTCTTACAGAAATAATTTGAAAGAGATATACTGCCTGTCAAACCATCGGACGATGTTGAATGTAGTGAAGGCAGTCTTACGCACGGATTATCACGGGTAATTAGCTTATAGTATAAACAGATTTCTTAAAATGACCACTGCTTACGAACACCTGTTCATCTTGAAAAATAGCCCCCCCCCCCCCCCCCCCAAAAAATTTTTTCATTTTTTGTTGTCGATTTATTTTTAAGAAATATATTTTTGCAAATGCAATGCACGCGCAAATTTGCTAAAAATTTATCTACAGCAAAAATTTCCAGATTTACGGTATAGTAAAAATGCATTAATTCTATTAAATAATCCTGTTTGCTCCTTGGTGTTAAGCAGATAAACAAAGTGATTAGTTATGATGAGCAAACTTATGGTCCCAGGGTCAGAAGCTCTGGTGTTGGGGGGGGGGGGGGGGGGCTCTATTGATATTATAGTGAATCTGTAGTAAAAATGTGTTATTTCTTTAAAAATCTTCTCCGCACCTGGGCATATCAGAGGCAAAAAGAGTAAAAGTTTTAATAAGGAAGATTATTTTTACCAGATTTTTGAACATCTGGACCATTTGGTCAAGCGTTCTGGTCCTGGCCAGGGCTCTATTATTTTGTATTCAATTGAGAGGAGTTATTCCCCTTTGCCATTTACTTTTGATAATTTATCACTGTAAATAATGTACTTGAAAGGTAAATAGAATAAGATAATTATGCAAAAACTTTTATTGTATAATACAAAAAGTACTTTCATAGTTTTAATGATCAGATAGACTTGTAAGTAGTAGATGAATAAAAATGAGACAAAAATAACTTGTTTTATTAAATGTTCATCAAGGACCAAGAGAGGCCAATGTAAGAAATTTCAACAAAGAATTAAAATAGTACAGAAGCATTGATAATTTGTTAATATACTGTATGGTGATAGTGATAAATGGGGATCAGATTTATAGAACATAATTTATAAACTGTTAATGAATATTAAGACCAATTATTTTGTTGATCATGATCACCCTATTTTTCTTGCTTTTTGGCAACAAAGTTTCACCTTTCAGTTCATTTTATACTCTATGCATCCTTTAAATTGTTGTATCATACTCAGGTGACCGTTAAGGCCCTTGGGCCTCTTGTCCTTTCTCAGCGTTAAAATAAGGTACATGTATCTGGTCGGACAAAACTTCGTCCGGTCCAACAGAACATTTGACTTTGTCAGTGAGACCAAATGTCTGACAGTGATTTCAAAATTTCATCAAGTCTGCCCTTGCAAATGATTTTTCCCCATTTTAAATTCGCCCAAGTATTGTTTTGAAAAAGAGATAACTGTCTTCCTTGAATTCATCTCATTTTAAATTTGCCCACATGACAAGCACAAAAGAGATAACAATTTCCTTGTACACATTATAAGCTCTATGTTGTCAAGTTTTGCATGTATGATGCATCTAAGGATACACCCTCCAGATATGCTTTGGATGCTGGATCTGACCTACATTTTCTAAATGATTGCAGATTTTACAGATGAAAGATCTTTCTTGGAGTAGGTCCATTCTTAAGTATCTTAAGTCCTATGGTGACTAAACTTGCATGGATGCTGCTGCTAGGGAAGCACACTTCCACACTTGCTTTGGATGCTGCATCTGATGTTCATTTTCTGGATGATTACCAGTAGATAGTTAGTTTTTAGAGCAGGTCGTAATCCTTGATTACCAATACAGGCAAACCTCGTTATCTCGAACTTGAAGGGACCGAGAAAATACTTCGAGATATCAGAGGATTCGAGATATCCAGGGTAAAATACTTAAGGAATAAGCAGTTGGGACTTCAAAATGACTTCGACATGCATATCCATGGTATTCGAGATATCCATGTTTGAGATACCGAAGTTCAACTGTATTTATATTAAAGCACAGTTTCTTGATATACATCCCCATTTCCATCTTCTTTGAAGAGAAAAATTTAGTTTTTAGCTTTTTAGTAGAACCAGGTTTCACCACTTTAAAAATAACAGTGAATTTCTTTGTGAAAACAGTAGGAAAAAGCATGCCATTTTCAGTTATTTAAAAAATCTTGTAAAATTAGAACTTTAAGACAGTAAAAAATTGAAATCAATTGCTTCTTGATTTAGTATGGTAAAACCATGTGTTGCATTATTTTCGCACACTCCTTGTACAGTGTATATTACATGTCTAGAATATAATACTTGTATTAATATATCATTAAAATTATCTCTATTTCTTGACAAGGAGCACACAAAGTTTATGCATGAGATGACGGTGAATTCTGAGCTCTTCACCAATATTGTTAGCAAAGATTCTGTCTGCGTCTAGTTTCAGATCCCAGGATGGGGCTATGTTGAAAATATATGTTAAGATTTTAATGATAATGTTGTGACTGTCTCATCAGAGATTAGTGGTTGAAGGCATATTCTGACTTAAATGAAGCAGTTTATCCTGGACTCTCCAAACTAGTGAACAAAATTCAAATTCTGAATAGCATTCTATTGATTTGGCCCAAAAAGTAATTGTTTTAATTGTTTTTTTTCTCCAGTTGATTTAAGCACCATAGCTGTTTCTGATTCACCCATCATAGTAGACCAGTCTCCTCCCATTGCTGGTAAGGTGAATGATGGAGAGATATATAAAAAGGATTTGCAGTACATTATGTATCCGGACAAGGTATGCACTATCTATAAAAGAAAGTGACACATGAAGAAAAATTTAATGTTTGGCCGTACATCACAATTTTCTCTTTGTTGAAGGCATTATATTTTTTTTATTTATATTCAATTTTGCATGATATTGTTAGCAGATATATTTTCAGTGTAATTTAAGTAAAGATTAATACCCACTGGTTTTTGATTATAATTTTTTCATGAGATTACTCAACATGAACTTGAATTAACTGTTTGTGTTTTAGATTTGCAGTAATTGGCAGGGCTTCTATGACCCTCAGTCAGGTATAGCTATGTACATGATCAGTGTGGGATCCTCTCCAGACACAACAGATGTAGCTAATATGACACATTTTTCAAGCAAAGCTCACTTTGCCTGTGTGGAGCTAGAACAAGACAAATACTTGGAGCACAACAAGAAATATTTCTCTAAAGTGTATGCATTCAATGGTGCTCACAAACAACTCAATGTTTCCATGGTGTCTGATGGGGGTAGGTTTTGCAAGTCATAGTTAATTTTGAAGTTTGATAAATATTTATGAAGGAAATCAATATTTCTTGTTTTTCTATATAGTGTTGGTGGATTTGACGGAGCCAGTAGCTGGAGAGGTGGTGGATGGGTCAGCTGATGACTTTACTGACCTACAGTTTACAACAAGCCAGGCTAAAGTGGAACTTCAGTGGAGAAATTACTATGATCCAGAGTCCAACATCAGTCACTATGATGTCAAAGTTTACAGAGCAAAGTAAGTTCACATGAAATATCATTAACCAACTTTTATTCGCATGCAAGAAACATCCGCAAGTTTCGTGACCTTCTTTTGCTCGCAAATATTTCTATATATTTCTGCGAACCTATTATTCTATTGTGTATTTATGTATCATGTTTTCCCAGTCGCAGAATTTAACAGTTGCGGATGGATTTCTGGCAGACAATTTGCAAATTAAAGATGATCCAATTTGTATTGCTTCTGTGTTCATAGAATGTTAAACAAATATATGTTTCATCAGTGTTCTCACTTAGTTTCTTTTAAGCTTTAGTCTTTCTTGAGCTTTAATTAGTCCAAAGAAGCATGGTTTTTGAGAAGTTTTGAGTTCAAGCCAAATTTGAAGAATCCAAGATAAATTATGTTGATTCTAATACGGTATTTTTTATCCTTCCGTCCAAACAAGAACAAAACCTTCAAAAATGACTAATCCACATGAAATGACTGCTGAATAAAGTTACATTATACAGAATTTCTCATTGGGCGGAAATAAATTGACCATATAGGACAGGTGACTGCTGGATAAAGGTGATCACCATGAAAACTTTGACTGTACAGCTACATCTTTATTTTATAAAATTGTAATTATTTGAAATGATTTAACATTTTTACTTGTCAGAAATATGACCTATGAGTATGAGCCTATCCAAGATTGGGCCCCATTCCCCAGCACAGCCAACAGTGTGAAGTGGTTAAAGTTCCACCATAGTCATGGGGATAGAATTCAGACCTCTCTTCGCACCACCAACAAAGCTCTCAACTCTATTATCAACACCACTAACAGTTTTGTGGTTGACGTAACACCTCCATATCTGCATTATCTAAGGGATGGTCTCCAGTCTGAAGACCAGGAATTTCAAGTGAGTATTTTTATAAGCTTAAAGATGGATTATAGCCATAAAAAGATTATCATCTAAACTAAATCAATATGGATCAGAATGCTCTAAGTGCTAAAGCTAAGTGCTATGTCTAATCCTCATGGTAACAGTATAAAGTGCTGTTACTATGAGGCTGTAGTAAAAGATAGGTCTGTCAAATAAAGATTCAAAGTATTATATAACTGTATATTGTTCAAGTATAGCTACCACAAAACAGTTGTCAAATATTACACATTTTATGATGTCATATGAAAAATTCCTATCTTTTGTAAATATTTCCAGTCTGCAACAGACCAGCTTTCAGTCAGTTTCATGTATTCAGACAAAGAATCTGGTATTGATCATATCAAAATTCAGATCTATGAGGTTTCACATGGTACCAAGAAACAAAAATACCCAGGTGTGTATGAAAACTGATATGGAGTCTGAAATATTTTGTTAATATTGTTTTTTTTCTCTTATCAGCCTTCGGCTCAAGTGAGCTTTAAAATTCTGATCAACATTTGTCTGTTGTCTGTCCAATTTTTCTGTTGTTTGTTCATTTTTCATATTTTTGACTTCTTCATCAGAATCAATGAAGCAATTTCATGCAAATTTGCCATAAAGCATCCTTGGATGAAGGAAATTCAAGTTTGATCAAATAGCCATGCGCTCTTTCAATACATCTCTGCACTACCTGAGGTTGCAAGGAAAAGAAGTTTTAGTTTTTATGCCCCGGTAATCGAAGATTTCGGGGGCATATAGTTTTGCCCTGTCTGTCCATCTGTCTGTCCGCAAAAACTTTAACCTTGCCAATAACTTTTGATTGGTTGGAGCTATCGCTTTCATATTTCACATGTGTATTCCTTGTGACAAGGCCTTCCTTGGGATACCAACAATTTTGACCTTTTAATCTTGACTTTGGAGTTTGAGCTACATTTGAAAAATTTTAATCTTGGCCATAACTTTTGAACAGTTGGTGCTAGAGCTTTCGTACTTTATATGTGTATTCCTTGTGACAAGGCCTTCCTTTGGATACCAAGCAACTTTGACCCTTTGATCTTAGAGTTTGACCTTTTCTTGAAACTCTACTCTTTAACCATGGTCATAACTTTAAAAGGTTTGGTGCTAGGGCTTTCATATTTCACATGTGTATTTCTTGTGACAAGTCCTTCCCTTGGGCACCATCAATTTTGACCCTTTTACCTTGACGTTTGACTTACTTTCTAAAAACTTAAATCTTCTCCATAACTTTTGAACAGTTGGTGCTAGGGCTTTCATATTTCACAGATATATACCTTGAGTCAAGACCATTCTTTGGGTACCAGTATTTTTGATCTTTTGACCTTGAAGAACCTTGGTTTGACTTGCATTTGAGAAACTTTAACCTTCACCATAAGCTGCCATACGAGGGCATCAGTTTTTCACAAACACATCTTTTTTTTGGGGGGGGGGGGGGGGGGGTTGTCTCTTTCAAATCATGTCACAAGGGGATTGAATTAATACATGAAAATTATTGGGAAAAATTGAATAAAATCCTTTTGTAGAAAAAAAAAAAAAGAGCTTGGCTACAGCTACTCATATTAATTCGCAAACATCTCGATTAGTGCAGATTCCTATTTGTTTAAATCATGGTATCTGGGGCTAAGAGGGACTAAAACAGGGATTTTCAGTTTTACATTGGAATATATAGAAAATTTTAAAAATGAAGTGTGGAACCAAGTATAAAATCCATGGCCCTCAGGGCTAATGTGGGCAACAATTTGAATTCAATTAATTAGGCCATAATAAAAAAAAAATCCTGGATTCTTATTCAATTTTTTTTTAAAAAATCAAGGCAGGCCAGTGGATTTTTTATTTTTTCTATTGTGCAGATTTTTTGTTGACCAGATCAATCAGTGCAGATTTATCCATAATGCTCGAATAAAAGTCACAGTAGAGGTCCATTTAAATATGCGTATCTCTTAATACACATCATCATAAATCTTTCACAACCAATGATCCTTGTTTAAGACATATATATTACAGCAATTACCATCTTCATGATCTTGTCAGCTTTCAAAATCATACCGACTTTCGCGGGATTTAAAATGAAAGTTGAATGGTAGTTGAATACCGATTCCGATCAGAATCAAGATGAAGAAAAACAGAAATAAAAAAAAATTGAGGCGGGGGTAAAAATTGGGGTGGGCGGGGATGAGAATCTAGGAATTTATTTATTATGGCCTTATCTTGAAATTCTCTATTTATTCACTGTTTTCTGGACTTTGTTCTGCTGTGTTTGCAGATTATAAGTTGACATCTTCTTTAGGAAAGCAATGTTATTCTGTTTTTATTTTATTTCCCTCAATATCATAATGTCATTGGACTTTGTCTATAAATGTCAGTTAAACTTACTGCACAAATTTAGAAAACATAATGTACATTCTGTAATAAGCCTTATTAAGTGTTTGAAGTCCAAGTGCAACTTTTCAACTATTATCAGTACAATTCAGTAGAGCTACATTCTTATCAGAGACTTGTGGTTTTTAATTACAGTTCAGAAAAATAAGTGGATGAACTTGACTGGGGGTACATTTTCTTCTTATACATGGAATGGACTGTCTCTTATGAATGGAGCAAGATACAGCATGAGGGTGGCAGCTATTAACTATGCAGGATATTTGGCTTCATTTGAAACCAATGGAGTCATTAATTATTGACACATCATCTCCTCTTGTATGTTAATACAATACAATTTTTTTTCTTTATCAAGTCTATGTCATTTTGTTACAACTTCAGTCATGTATACTATGTACACAGACATCATTTTTAATTCAGTACACATTCAAATTAAAGTGGTAGTGGTGTATGAAAATGTGGTGTTTTTAAGAACCTCTCACTAATGAAAAGGTTTGTTCCATGAAATTATTAACAGGAAATTCTCTGATATTGCCTTTATCAAAGTTTTCAAATGTGAATAAAATATCAGAATCATGAATTAGAACAATAGGAAGTTTAAAGAAATTACCACAAAGAGTCAGTGGATGAAAATGATTCAAGTTTATTCAAATGAAAGGCCATGATCTTTTCAAAAAAAAAAAAAAAAAATCCAAAAAACAAGAAATAATGAAAATAGATGGAATTGGTAAAAATCTTCTCAAAAGCCTATGAGTAAAAAATGTGTGTGTTTTGTTTAATATGTAGGAAATAAATCATAACCCCAAAGACCAGATGGGACCATAAAGAGGATAGTTTTACACTCGAACAGATAGTTTTACACTCAAACAGATAGTTTTACACTCAAACAAACAGGAAAAAATGTTAAAAAATCATTTTTAAGAACTACATTGCTACACATCAATTTTATTTGGAAGTTTACTCATGTTGTTTTAATTTAATAAGATGGTTCAATCTATGGTCCACAGAGCAGGGATAGGGCAATGAAGAGTGTCCAAATTTTTGGATGGAAATATCTTCTGAAGAACTGATCAAGACAATATTCTCACTATATGGCATTCATTGTTTCTATTTTGTTATAATGATGTATAAAAGATTTATTTTAAATCCTTTCAAGAGAAGGTCTACAAAAAAGAAGGTACTGTTTAATATAAAAGTGTATTTAGACACTCCTTTTATCTGGAAATTATTAAACCTTTAAAATTTCAGGACACGTACATTTGATTAGCACGCATCCTTGCACTTCCAGAAGTAAACTTTATCCTTAATATTTAAGAAAAGTGAAAAATCTGTTGTGTATTACTTAACAAATCCAACTTGCTAGTATTATCATTCCGTGCTCAGTGATATGTGTAGAGTAAACAAATTGAATACACCCTATAAAACGTAAACATTAACAATAACAGAGCGTGTGCCCATGTTTACAAACACAGATGTTTGACATTATGATATAATGTTCTTGTCATTGAATTTTAAGAATTTCAAGCAAGTTCAATTCAAAATGACAATGCAACTGTGTCCAGGCTCCTTTAAGGCCCATTACCATTTATAGATTTTATTTTATGGTATATTTTTTATGTTGAAGATATCATGGCTAAAAATTGGAACAGTTGGAAATTCAAGGGAACACAGAGTGGATGGTAGTGTGTGGGTGTCAGATAAGAAGGGTATCCAGGCCTCCTGGCTCTGTAGGGATCATGAATCAGGTGTGATCGAGTACACAGTTGCTGTAGGCACATCTCCAGGTAAAAAGACTTGGAACACTGCTGCAAGCACATTTTTTCTCTTCTTTATTTAAATTCAAAAGTATAAATATGATAGAGGAGAATGAGTGGTGTCCCTTGTGGGATCAATCCAAAGGTCAAAGGGAAAATGTCTCTCTTCTTTATGGTACCAAACATATGGGCTTGCTGCAATACACTGTGTTTGAATTTTTAAATCATTGTTTTAGTGTATGGGTAGCCTTATCCCATGGCAATCAAAATACAAGTTGAAAATATTTTTTTTAATATACCAAATGACAGTTATAAACCAGTAAGTTACAAGGATCACTGTGAGAATTCAGTTTTTTCCCACCAAATGATTCATAAATTTCATTTTTAATTTAAGACTGCATTATGCAGGCCATTTAATATTTCTGGTTTTTCCTGACTATTTTTTTTGTGCTGTTGGTTTGAAGCAAAAACCCAATTGTGAAGGAACAGATTTAGTGTAAAGTGATGCTTAGTTACTTATTCATATTATTATTTTTTTAACCCCCCCTCCCCCCAACAGTATTTTGGGTGAGGGTGGTATAAATGGATGATCTTGTCCATCTGTCCTTTCAATCTTGTCTTAGCAATAACTTTGTTATGGAGAATCATTGGAAGCCCATACTTGGTACAAAGATTGTTTATGACAGAGTGTGTCTTGACCTTGACCAAAGGTTATTCTGGGAAGTTCAAGGGCACTGACAAAAAAGGTATAAGATTCTTGTCTGGGCTGTTAATTTGTAATAAAGAATCAACGGAAGCTCATACTTGGTACAAAGATTGTTTATGAAGATGTGTCATGACCTGGACTCAAAGTCAAAGTGACAAAAAAGTGATAATGAGATGGAATTCTCATCTCAAAACTGAGAAAAGTCAGTCCTTAGAGACAGTTGATAAGATAATTTTCCTCAACAAAAAATTGATTTTCCATGTACATATAGAAAGTACACTAATTGTAAGTGCTTCACTATCCCGAGAATTATTTGTCAGTTACTGTCCAATCAAATTACTTGGCTTTCTTTGTAAAAATATTAATTGGGGTTGATCCTAAACCGTGTACTAATTATATTTAGTTATTTTAAGATTGCTCAAATTCAAGGAACACACCATAGCCGTGACATGTTTTGACACTTGGATAATTATTAAAACAATTCGCTTACATTTTACGGACATTTTGATAGCAGGGGCAATCAATAATTGAATAAGCAGTATCTAACTTTTTAACAATATCACGAGCACCTGATGTGTGGATAGTGTGAGACCCCCCCCCCCCCCCCCCCCCATAAAATCATTTCATAGTAAGCTTTAAAAAATATTGGCTGGCAATTTTTAAATAATGTTTACTAAAATAAAAATAAAAATTGACTGTACAGACCGATTTATGAATTCGTTTCAAGGGGAAATCTATTTCATATAATTATGCTATCCACACGTCACGTTGCATTAATTTTGATGTTACATTTTAAATAGATTTAAGTATAAGGGTTTTTGAGTTACAAATACATCATGTACCAGTGAAGTTTGAAATAAAATTTTATTTTCAGAAAATATTGTGAATATTCGACTATCGTTTGAATAATGCAATTGAATAATCGACTAAGAAAAATAATTTTTTTTTGACATCCCTAATTATAACAGATGCAGATGAAGAGAAAAAAATATGTAATTATCTGTTAACTTTAGGAGGTGATGATGTTTTGGCTTGGAAGTCTGTTGGAACAGAAAGCAGTCAGTACATAACAGGTTTTACTTTGGAGGTTACAAATCAAACAACTAAATCTCCAACTTATTATTTGTCACTGAAAGCTAAGAATGGAGCAGGTCTGGTCAGTCCATCGGCCACTGTTTCCACTTCTATCATGGTCATGGAAGAGGACAAAGCTGGTAAACTTCTGCTTGATATTTGAATTCTCAGAGTTATATTTTGTTTCTGCCTAATAAGTGATTTTTTTGGAAATTTTATAGTATATTAAATCACTGAAAGATTCAATTCAGAAAAGGTAATATTTTGATATCAATATTGTATTTAACTAAAGGTTTGGTTGTTGATGGTGCTGACAACATTGATAAGATTGTTGGTGAGGATGCCGTCGTAGACTTTATGTCAGACATGGACTATCAACTGGACACCACTACTGTTACGGTCCAGTTTACTGGATTTGAGAGCACCGTGCATGGAGTGATGCAGTTTGAGATGGCAGTAGGTACTGAACCAAATGGAGAGGACATTCTGGCCTTCACAGAGGCAAATATTATCCATCTGGAGGAATTAGATCCTGTAGGAAAAGGTTGTCATGCATTATAACATCAATAAAACTAGAAGATTCATTCATAATTCACTGTAACTAGACTGATATTTCAGTTGTTTCAGTAATGAGTAATATTTTCTAGGATTAACAAGTTCTGGGTATGCCCAGATTAATATACCTCTAAAACCTGAGAGAAAATACTACACTACAGTCAGAGGAATTACAAATAATGGAAATGTACTACAAACAAGTTCTGATGGATTTACTGTGGACCAGACCTCTCCTACTATAGACATAGATAGGTAAACCAATGCATCCTATCACAGTATTTGTATTATATCAATTTCTATACATGCTATGTTGTCCTTGAAATAATGAGACATGTCAGTATTAATTTTTATTTGTAGGTTGTCTGGGAAGTCAGCTCAGGAAATGGACATTTCAGATGACAGTTTGGTTTATGAATCAACAGATGATGCTCTGTCAGCCATGTGGCATTACAATGAGACTGAATCTGAAGTAGTGAGAGCTTGGTATGCTGTAGGAACTTATCCATTCTCTGATGATCTCAGTCAGAGAAAGGAGGTGGAGATCTCTACCACATTGTCCAGCTATCTAGGAAACAATGAAGTGGAACCAGATATTTTTGGTAGGGTGCCTTAAATAAAAGTATTACATTAATAATGTTACACGTGTAATAACTGAAGATTGTAAGAGATTATTTATTTTACCTATTGGCTTCCAGGAAAACCTAATATCATAAGTGTATGGGCAGAGAACTCTGTAGGATTGGTCATCCAGAAAGCCACAGGAACAGTAGTGATAGATAAAACACCACCAACTGCTGGAAATGTGACATGTCCTGGATATTTGCAGGTATTTACCCTAAAACAAATAAAAAGAAATTGAAGAAAATTGTATTTTCTTCCAATTTAATAAATGTTTTACCAAATCAGTATAGTCCACTAAATATTTTCCATTGCCTACAATTTTTTTATCTCAAATATTTAACTTTTCCCCTAATATTTGTTGAAAATTAAGGAAGTCCAAAAATGAAGCTCATTGAACTCCCTCTCATTGGTTATAATATGGCATGTCAGATTTACTTTTCCGGAAAATGTACATGTCAAAAAAAAAAACATCTTAAAATGAAAGTAAAGAAGTTTTTTTTTTTTGATTTCAGGGTATGCATACATCAATTAATTCAAATTTCAGAATACTACTTAGGTGGCATATGGCTGTTTTCCTTCATTTAATTTTGTAAACATTATACCTTTTGATCATCTCCAGAACTAATGGGCCAGTTTTTTTGTTGTTTTTTTTTAATTTGCCTTTTTTTTGCCAAAGTTAACTTTGGTGATGAAAATTCAAGCATGCACAGTCTAAATGTCATTGCCCTTTTCAAGGGAATAAAACAGAAAAGAGTGATTCAAAAAATAATTTCTGAGGAAGCACTGAGCAATTGTCATTTACATCCATCTATGACATTTTTGCAACTAAAAAAGACCTTCCACAGGATCGAAATGGTTTGCAGCAATAAATTTTGGTAAATTAAGAGTTAAACCCTGTTTTGAGAACAGCTTCTGATTATCACTGCAAATTGAGGAACCATTTCACAAGATATTGATCCATGGGTTCAGAATATCATAGCCATAATGTATTGATCAGCCTTTTGTAGTTATAAAAAAGGGTGAGGGGGTCTGGATGGTATATTTATGTACATGTATATACATGTACATAGTAGTTATAAATACATCATTATGTTGGGAAAATTGGTCCCTAGGACATTATTTTAAAAGACAACCATTTAGAACACATACCATATTTTTCTTTACTGTATTTGGCCGAATATAATACGCATTGGTGTAAAATACGCACCCCCTTTTTGAGCCTGAAATGGGGGGGGGGGGGGAACGCAGTTCGGTTGTATTATACGCAGCAGAAAATTTTACCAAGCGGTGTTCTGAATTTTTGAAAATTGCGGTAATTTGCTATGAAAATCGACGCGGAGATAAAATGCCGAAAATTTACAGAACACGATATTTTATTCAAATGCGTTTTTATTTCTTAATCTTGACTTTCCATATCGCGGCAATCTGGAGTAATTATTTATTTTAACAAAGCACAAGATAATGTTGCATTAAAGTATTAACAGAGTTTATTATCAATTTTTTTAGCATACGGTGATATTGAAATTATACGTCGCCGTATTCTAAATATTCTTTGTAGAAATAATTCTATTTCATCAAAGCACGAGATATTGTTGCAAGTTTAACAGTTGTCATATTTATTTTTAGTTTAAGGTAATCATGTTGAAAATTATGTAAATTTAACAGGGCAAGCGATATTGCAACATCAAAGTATTCATAGACTACGATTTTCCTCTTTTGAACTTGAAATTAATTAATTGAATAAATAGCTGATGTTATAAAAATAAAATCAAAATTTAACAAGCGTGTAAAGTTATCAACACACCTCCAAAGCTGTGAAAAATGATGTACAAAGGTGGGATATATGTCTTCATACATCGAGGTAATCTTCGTGGATATCTTATTTTCTACAGAGCAAGAGTAAATGATAACACTTAAGTTTCAACATACTTCATATTTCCTTTTTTAACTCTCAATCATTTTAACACAGGCCGATATAAGATAATTTAAAAGTAAAATTACATTTAACAAGCGTTTAACTGTTTAATGTGTCGTAATCACATACGAAAGATCATAAACCAACCCCCGATTTTTAACAAAGAAAATAATCAAAGCCATTAACAAGGACAGTAAATAATCAGTGCTCTAACTGTAAAAAACAAGAGTTGGTAAACAATTTAATTGCCTGGAGGGGTGTTGAGGGGTAATATTATCAAGTGACAAGCGCATGTGTTCACAACATTGGCTTCCATTCATTGGGATGTATCTATAGAGGTGTGTTTATGTTGAAATGAATTTTCACTGAGTTATTTAAAACCTAAAATAAATTTTATTTTATTGTATTTCATTATAAAATGACTTATTACTTTTTTGACCGGTGTCTGACTGATTAGGTACATGTGTACTATGATTACAGAAGCACGTGGCAAAGGAATGTGTGAACATCTATAAATAACATCGTTAATGGCAGCCTACACGAAGACGATGAACATGCAGCTCAAATTAATTTTAACTTGCTTTTAAATTTAATTTAACTATCAAAAGGTAATAGATATAACATTTTTAACAAGCCTACATTCCAACAATAACTTTCCGAAGTTTTAAATACGGCGATAAACAGCAAGAAATTGCATAAGTCTCTAGGTAATACTACGGTATGTGCGTATGATAGCCGTGTTTCACATGAAAGAAAAACCTATCAAAATCCCATTGTGGTGTAAAATACGCACCCCTTTCTCACAGAAAATTATTTTGGGAAAAAAGTGCGTATTATATTCAGCCAAATACGGTATATTATTTTTCAGAAATATGTACCTGTAATATGTACCTGGACTGGAATCGTGGACACTGAATCTCCCATCAAAGAATTCCATGTCATGATGGGTTCTTCAAAGGGAGATGACTCTATTTTCTCTGGAGGGGTTGTTCCTGGCAATATGCAAACGTTTACATTACAAGGTAATCATATGTAACAAAAAAAAAAAAGAAAAGAAATGGGGGATTTGCAATCTGTCCATTTATCATATCAGGCTGTATCTATGTAATATACTGTATAGTGGGTTATTTTAGTGGGGTGCTAAATTTGGCTAAAGCATTTTGGAAGAAACTTAAAATTTTTATCACTGAATTAGCAGTACTTTTGCAAAGTCAAAAAAAAAAAACTTGTGTCCTCTAAAATAAACTCCACCAAAACTATTGGCATATCTTTGAGCAAGCAGAACACCAATTTTTCTCTCCAAGAAAACCCACTATTCAGTCAAATATGAAAGCTCATACCTGCATGATGCAAATAATGCTCATGACCTGAAGATATGTCATGACCTATGACATTTTTGGAAATCTGAAGGTCAAGTTGAAGAGTGCATCCCAACAATCAGTTAATGATAGAACGGCATATTGATGATGTAACATTTCCAATATTTATGACTTATCCCACCTGCCAGTTCATGTGGATACAAAAAAACCCTCGGTAACGAAAGAACACACAAGGGAGATAATCTCGAAACTTGCGTATTCTGGTTGTTGCATCAACCATCCAAGTTCAACTCAGGTGGATCTTATAGTTTCTTGGTAATGAACTAGCTCCAAAAACTTTAACCTGTTCACTCATCCAGTAAATATATGTCATATCAAGAACCAAAGCAAGTCCACTAGAGTACATCAATAAATGTATCACCCCAGCAATTTGGTCAGTAGCCACTGAGCTAGAAAGGATGAAACTTATAAGCATCCTCAGGTAGATTCAGATTTGTTCAAATGACCCCCAAGGGAAGGGTGGGGCCACAATAGGTGATCAAAGTATGCATAGGAATATATAGGGAAAAAAATCTTTAAAACAGCAAATGCATGATTAATTATATTGATATGGAAGCATTCTCAGGTAGTGTAGATTCAAGTCTATTTAAATCATGACCCCTGGGGGTAAGGTGGGAGGCAAGATAGCCAAACAAAGTTTTACATAGGAATATATAGGCATAGTGACTCGGGTGAGTATTGTTGCAAATGGGCCTCTTGTTTTTAAGGTGAGACATTGAAGCTAGATTCTGTATGACCTTAGGATGTATCATGTCATTGGCTTAAGGTCATTTGGACAAGCTAAAGGTCACAATGTTGTGTCAGTTGTTTACAGATATTGAGTTGATTTTTGGTATGTGAGTCTACCTTGGTGAGTTTCATTTATGTTCTCATTTCATTCCACTTTGATGATTTCTAATGGAATTAGGACCCTTGGTTTTAGAAATATTTACAGGTTTTCCAGACTTTTTATGCACTCCTTTGTAAAAAAAAAAAAAAAAAAAAAAAAAAAAAAGGGGGGGGGGTCATGTTGGTTTGTACCTGTTGGTCAGTTGGTGTGTCAGTCAGTAGACCAAGT
The DNA here is from genome assembly GCF_033153115.1 of Saccostrea echinata. Classification (NCBI taxonomy): domain Eukaryota; kingdom Metazoa; phylum Mollusca; class Bivalvia; order Ostreida; family Ostreidae; genus Saccostrea; species Saccostrea echinata. The sequence continues at coordinate 3,804,680 of NW_026889758.1, read as the reverse complement.
GTTGTCCACTCAATATCTTTAGAACCCTTTTCATGACAGATGTCAAACTTAATACACTTGTATCAATCCTGTAAATAGAAGATGACTCCTACTGATTTAGATCAAAGACTTTTCTAGACATGCTAAGATACTGTCCACTTAATATTTAGAGAACTCTTTGCTTAACAAACAAATTTGGGACTCTGTCACTCCCTGTAAAGTATATGACCCCTATTGATTTTGAGGTCACAATGTCAAAGTCAAGGGTCAAACTACTCTGGAAATGAAAAGCTATTGTTTGTTCAGTATTTTTTTGTCCACTCAGTATTTTGAGAACCCTTTTTGCTTGACAGACATCAAACTTGGTACACTGGTACCCACTAAGAAGTAAATGACTCCTTTTGATTTTGAGGCCACATGGTCAAAGGTTAAACTGCTTTAGATATAGGAAGATATTTTGAGAACCTCTTGCTTGGCAGACAGCAAATTTGGTACATATGAAATATAAAATGAAAATGCAATACATTTTAAATTTTAAAATCTTTTTATTATGATAAGTCCTTATTCTTTATTCTTGAAAATCATTATTATTTTTAATAGGTGTTGGAAAGAAGATGATTCATGGTGTGGAGTATTTTGTCACAATCACAGCTGTAAATTATGTGGGTATGACAACTAGTGTGTTTTCAAAAGCCATAGTAGTAGACCTCACACCTCCGCAGTCTGGTATGGTTGTTGACCTGAACTCTGTCTACCGCATTGATGCTTCAAACACAGAAAACACTGTGTCTATGAATGCCAAGATATGTAATTCAGAAGAAGGTACTAACGGTATAACTGTCAAGAAAGTTGCATTTGTTTGCAGTTGTACTTATTTATAAAGTTTATATATTTATCATTGAATGTTTTTTGACTGTAAAAGATTTGTTTTGTCAGAATGCAGAGCCTTAGATGCTGTTTGTACAGAGTCTCTGACTTCTCTCTCTGTAACATGGATACCATTTACTGATCCAGAGTCCAGTATAGTGGAGTAGGTGAATTTACAGTACTTGTTATCCATTAGTATAAATACATTAACTGTGATTCATTTATTTGTGTCATTGTCAGTTCCTAGTTAATTGGTAAATGTTGATTGACAGGTACCAGATAGCTGTGGGTACCTCCCCTGGAGGAGGTCAGATCAAAGCTTTCTACAGCATTCCAGCTGACAGTAAGCACCACACAGTCACAGAACTCAACCTTGACGGATACAGACAGGTCAGTCCCAAAGTCTTCTATGGAGTATATATATTATTGTATTTTAGTGTGTTTTATAAATACAGATGTTAAACTCTGTTTTACAGGTATTTGTGTCTGTCAAAGGAATCAATGGTGCTGGCTTATCAAGTGTTGCTACTTCAAATGGTGTCTACTTGTCCTATCTCAGTCAAGGGAGACCACCCCTGTCACATATTGGAGTCATTGACATGGTTAATGGAGAACACATTGATGTGTATGTACTTTGTCTGCTCTCTCTCTCTCTCTCTCTCTCTCTCTCTCTCTCTCTCTCATGGATTTATTGGGGAAATCAATTTCAAGACTAGTATTAAGGAGATTAAATTTCATCCAAGTTTTATTCCAGTTTGCTTTTATGTGTATAGATCTCAAAAATCTACAAAAGGATTTTCACTATGTATTGGGAACAGTTATAAAATTTCATTTGGATCCACTAGGCAAGAGCTAGCTAAATATATAACTGGAAGAACTAGTTTGGCAACAATATCTCAGTACATTTGTTTGTTCAACAGAGATTATCAGACAGACCCATCTACCATTCAGGCAAGCTGGGATGTGTCTGGAGACCCTTGTCCAGTTGTTCAGTATGACTGGGCGATTAGGAGGCTGGATGGACTAGAAATATCAAGCTATTTAAATATGGGATGTGAGTTACTAAGTTTGAATCTGGTTTTCATTAAACAAATTTATCTTAATGATTTTAACAATATATGCCTTATTATCTAATTTTCAGTGAAAACATTTGGTTTGATTGATGGACTACACTTAAAAAATAAAGAAACTTACATAAATTTTGTTCGAGTCAGAAATGCAATAGGATACCAGTATGAACTCCGATCAACTGGGGTAACTATTGAAGACACCCCACTTCTGCCTGGTAAAGTGTATGATGGAGATATTGATGGATTTGACCTCAATTATCTCCCTTTAAAAACCAGAGTCTCAGCAAACTGGAATGGATTTGGTCTTCCATCAAATGCTATTGTACAAGTAGATGTGGAAAGTGGTGAGTTAGTTCATAGCTTATCTGAAATAATACCTTAATGCCTCAAGTAAACTGTTTTTATCAAAGTTTGTCTTCAATCTCTTGTCTAATTTTTGATCGTCTTGATCGAGTGTTTCATTTTATGAATTCACAAATATTATAGGCAAGTTTCATCCAAACTCTCCAAAGAACATCTTTTTGCCTTCATCCAGAACTTCCTGTTGGGGTTATAAATGTAGAATAAAGACTAGAGACTTCCGAATTTTCCATTCTGAGATCTCTGATTTAGCATACACTACAACCCTAACCGGAAGTTCTTGTATCCCGTCTTGAGTCTTAAAATGTATCGAGGTAATTTTCGAGGCATAAATGAAGAGGCTCGACCAGAGGTGTCTGACATTATTTATTTGACAAGAAAAAAGTCTCTCAAAGTGACATGTCATTTTAAAGTAGGTTAATGATTGATATATTAACAAAATAGGAGGTTGAAGTGGGGGTGCCTGAAATTGAGTTAGGTACCTTGTGGAAAGAAAAAGAAGGGGGTGCTGGATTTGACCTACATTTTCCAGATAAAATTTTTGGAGCAGACTCAATCTAACGTAACAGAAGCCCTTTCTGGACCAAACTTGCATGGAATATGCATTTAGGGATGCACACTATCATACTTGCTTAGGATGCTGGATCTGACCTAAGCTTTCCAGATGAGTGAACAGGTTAAAGCTTTAAAGCAAATCCATTTTATGTAATGAAAAGGCCTACCTGGACAAACGTATATGGATGCAGATGTACATATCAAGGGATGCACACTGACAGACTTGCTTTGTATGCTGGATATACCTGCATTTTCTGGATAAGTGACCAGTTTAAAGATTTTAAAACAAGTCCATTCCCAAGTAACTACAAGTCCTACCTGGACCAAAATTTCATAAATGTTGTATCTAGGGATGCACACTACTAGATTATTATACCCCCACTCTGAAGGATGGGGGGTTTACTGTTTTACCCTTGTGTGTCTGTCCGTATCAAATTTTTGTCACAGTTTTCTCAGCAACTACTCATTACAGATGCTTGAAATTTTAGCACATTCTTTGTTAGGCATGCCATATGGTGGGGTTTATTTTTGTACAAATCTGATGTCTACTTCCTGTTTATCTATTCGTCTAACCGTACCATATATAACAAATTTTTGTTACAGTTTTCTCAGCAACTACTCGTCATAGATGCTTGAAATATTAGCACACTCTTTGTTTAGGCATGCCATATGATGGGATTCATTTTTTTTTACGAAAACCAGTGTCAACTTCCTGTTTATCCATGCGTCTGTCCGAACCAAATTTGTGTTGCAATTTATTCAGGAACTACTCAAGGCAGATGCTTGAAATTTAAGCACACTCTTTGTTTTGACATGCCATATGGTGGGATTCATGAGAGCATATATTCACATCAGAGAGGGTGTATTACTACTGAGCATGGGCTCACAGACTTCTTGTTAGTTTAGTGTTGGACTTTGCCTTATTTAAAGATATAACATTTGTGGAGGTTAGCTCTGTAATTTTCACTTACCTATGTTTATTTTTAAAATGACCACATAGATTATACTTTTTATAATTTTAATCACATTTCAGAGGCATTCATTGTCTTCTTATTCTGGTTTTAAAAGGTAACCCAGGACTTCAAATAGACAAACTAGAGATAAATCAACAAGATAAAAGTCAACAGGTGGCTTATTACTTAGTTGCTCTTGGAACAGACAGGCGCTTCAACAAAACACGTGACAACGTGGTACCATACCTAAACGTGGGGACAAATACTTCAGTTACATTTTATGATTTGGATCTTTCTCTTGGAGATGCAGTTTACTACTTTTCAGTATATGCTGTCAGCAAGTCATTTTCTAAGACACTGGTAACATCCAATGGGTTCTATGTTGGCTATGATGGAGGAGTAACTGGTAGGTTAATTATGTTTAGTAGATGGAATAAACATAGCTTGAATAACATCAAACCACACACCATAAATATAGGATCTTCCATGGTTTTTGGTTGGTTATGAATTTTTATCCAAAGAGTCGGGTGTTTTTATCCCTGAGCCTTGGCTATTTCATGTCTTACACTGTTTTATATGTGTAAATCCACAAATTAGACTTGATTAGATTAGATTTATGCAAAAACCCATTGTGACATCACAACGGTGAATATGAAAACGATATCCTATGAGTTACATCTTCTGTTTAAAGGAGTAAATGCGATAAAACATATTTATTATTTTATAAAACTTTAAAATGCTGCTTGCTAGAATGGGTATCTTCTCTTAACCTTAGATAACTGCTCAGGAAGATGATTCACATTTATGAAGTCATAGTATAGGGTGCATTATTATTGTTTATTGTTTTTTTTATAAATATTTATGCATATTTACAAGATTCACATTTCAGACCTTAAGATTAAAAGTAAACCACATTGGTTTCCTCCTGTAACTTTCAAAGTACATGTATTTCATACTATCTAAACAAAGGAAATGGATTCATGGCAAAAATTTAAAAACTAAAAGTTTAGGAGTCCTTTGATCTAAATCTGTGTTAATATATATTTTTATATTGTGTTAATACACTAAGAGAGATAACTCTTGGTGGGGAACTCTTCTGTGTGTAGAGATTGTTTTGGTGAGGTGGTTGTTTATGTGACTGAGGTCAAGTGATGATAATAAAGTGCTTTGTGGATTCAGTCAGTGTTACTCCAAAAATAGAGATTAACAAGTGGTAGCAGAGCGTAAAATCAACCCCAGTGTCGAGTGAAAGGCAGTGAACTGTGTCAGAAGAAGTATAAACAGGGTGAGTCTGGGGGAAAAAAAAAGGAGGGAAACAGTGAATCCAATATGGCGACCAAGATCAATCCACCAGTGTTCAAATCCAAATCTAAGCCTTATGAACTATACAGACATGAGTTATTGGCTTGGAGTGAAATAACAGAACTTGCAAAAGAGAAGAAAGGCATTGCTGTTGCACTTACACTTCCAGAGGAAGATGACAGTAAGATTCGTGAGAAAGTTTTTGACCAAATCAAGCTTGAAGATTTAAAAAAGGAAACAGGTTTTAAAACCCTTCTTGACTTTCTTGATAAACACCTTGCTAAAGATGACCTAGCAGACAGTTTGGAAAAGTTCGAGGAATTTGAGGACCTTAATAGAAGTGAAGGACAATCAATGAATGAGTTCATAGCAATATTTGACAGTAAGTACAGAAAAATTGAGAAAAAGAAAATGACACTTCCTTCAGAAATATTAGCTTTTAAACTTTTGAGAAAAGCAAACATCACAAAAGAGCAAAAAATGTTAGTTTTGACTGGAATGAATTATGAAAATAAGGCCACATTATATGAAGAAGCAAAGAAGTCGTTAAAAAAGTTCATGGGTGAAGGAGGACATACACAGTGTGACAACAAGAGTATAAAACTCAGAACCAGCATTTTTAGCAGAAAATGAAGACGTATTATTGGCTGCGGGCTATGTACGAAGAGGTGGCAATTATGGATATCGGCGAGGTGGGCGCTTTAACTACAGTAGCGGTGGTGGCAGAGGTTCAGGATTTTTCTCATCACAGCGTGGGACTAAAAATCTCAACCCACAAGGTGCAGATGGAAACATTATGACATGCAGATCTTGTGGATCATTCAGGCATCTCGTGGCAAAATGTCCAGACAGTTGGGAAAACATATCTAAAGTACACATAACAGAGGAAGAGTCGTTAACAGAGCATGCAGTTTTGTTTACGGGATACCATAAAAATGAAATCAGCCAACTTGGGACAGAAGCACGAAACTGTGCAGTACTTGATAGTGCATGCAGCAGCACCGTATGTGGAAAAACATGGCTACAAAGTTACCTTAGCTCACTGAAGGAAAGTGATCGTGGGAAAGTCTTAATTGAGACGCGAGGGGCATAAAGTCTTCAAATTTGGTGGTGGAACAAGATTGAAATCTGAAGGAGAATATGAATTACCAGTCAGTATGGTTGGTAAACCTGTTACAGTCAAAACAGATGTGGTTGATTCTGACATCCCTTTACTGCTTTCCAGAACTGCAATGAAAAAAGCAGGGGTAAAACTGGATTTGGAGAAGGATACTGCTGTCATTATGGGACAAGATGTGGCACTTAATTTAACTACATCTGGCCATTATTGTATACCAATTGACAAATCAGAGACTGTACCTATAGAAGAGGTGAACTCAGTTCAGCTTGAAGAATTGGAGCCTGAAAAACTCAAGTCTGCTCTTTTGAAACTTCATCGGCAGTTTGCACACCCCCCGAAAAAGAGACTTGTGGCTTTGTTACAAGATGCAGGAGTATGGAAGGAAGAGTTTGAGGAACACCTGTTGGAAATAGAACAAAAATGTGACCTTTGTAAAGCATACGCAAAGACACCACCAAGACCGGTAGTAGCAATGCCAATGGCAAAGGAATTCAATGAGAAAGTTGCGATGGACCTCAAACAGTATAAGGGTCGCTGGATATTACACATGATAGACATGTGGTCTAGATATACAGTCTCTGTCTTCATACAGCGAAAGAAGCCAAAAGATGTCATTGATGCTATGATGAAAAACTGGGTTGGAGTTTTTGGAGTAATGGGAGCCTTGATGACTGACAATGGTGGAGAATTTAGTTCAGATGAAATGCGAGAAATAGCATCTATTCTCAACATTCGTTTATGCACAACAGCAGGAATGAGCCCTTTTCAAAATGGACTTTGTGGACGTGTTCATGCTATAACAGATATGATGCTGCTCAAACTTGAAGCTGAAAACAAAGCTGTTAATATTGAAACACTTCTTGCATGGGCAAATATGGCAAGAAACTCATTACAGATGTGGAATGGTTTTAGCAGCCATCAGTTAATATTTGGACAGAATCCAAATTTGCCAAACGTCATGAAAGCAGATTTGCCTGCCCTGGAAGGAAGTACAAGTTCTGAGACACTGGCTAGGCATTTGAACACCCTGCATGAAGCAAGACGTGCCTTTATTCAAAGTGAAGCAGATGAAAGAATACGAAGAGCACTGCGTTTCAAAGTTAGAGCAGCAGAAGTAACATACGACAATGGTGATTTGGTGTTTTACAAAAGAGAGGGTCGAGAGCGCTGGTTAGGACCTGGAAAGGTGGTATTTCAAGACGGAAAAGTTGTGTTTGTGAGGCATGGGGGTGTCTTTGTGAGAGTATCCCCTAACAGACTGTGCAAAATTACACAAGATCAGACAGAAATGAATCTGAGTGAAGACAGTTTAGAGAAACCGTGTGAAAATAAAAACAGTGAGGATGTTGCTATGAGAACAAAGACTGACTTTCCAAGTACTGTTTCAGAAACACTTAGTCAGGCACCAGAGCAACTTAACCAGGAAGTAGCTATAGATCCACGACCTGACCAGAGACAGCGACCAAAGAAACATGACAGGATCAAGTACAAGCTACCAAACTCAGAGGAATGGACTGAGGCAACAGTACTGGGAAGAGCTGGAAAAGCGACAGGAAGGTACCCTTCTTGGTATAATGTTAGAAACAGTGTTGAAAATGAAGATAAAAGTCTTGATCTAGATATTGTGGAGTGGAAAACTGTCAACCCAGAAGAAGCAAACTTAGCCCACTTCGACACATACAGTGAAGCGTCTCATGGTACCAGTGATATGTTTATTGAAAATGCCAAACAAACAGAACTAGACAAACTGCGTCATTTCAACACATATGATGAAGTAGAGGACCATGGACAGAATACAAATCAACCAGATGGGTAATAACTGGCAAAGACAGTAATACAAGAGCTAGGTTAGTTGCATGAGGGTTTGAGGAACATTCTTTTATTCCTTCAGATAGTCCAACAATAGGTAAAGGGGCTATCAGGACATTTCTCACTGTGGCAGCTAGCAAAAGATGGATAGTAAAAACTACAGACATAAAGTCTGCATTTCTGCAAGGGAATACAATACAAAGGGAAGTGTTCATTAAACCTCCCTATGAAAGTAACACACCAGTTGGTTTTATATGGAAGCTAAAGCATGGACTATACGGCTTAAAAGATGGTGCTCGTCAGTTTTACATGAGTGTGCGAGATGAGCTGCTTAAACTAGGATGCAGTCAATCAAAAATGGACCCTGCTATGTTCACTAAAGAAAATGGAAAAATTCTGATAGGGATGGTATGCTGTCATGTTGATGATTTTCTACATGCCGGAGAAAGGGAATTTGAGGATTTGTTGTGTAAACTAAAACAGAGATTTCTAGCTGGTAAAGTTGAGGAACAAGATTTTCATTACATTGGATTCCACATAAAACAGAATGAAAATGGTATTACTGTAGATCACTCAAAGTTTATGGAGAAATTGGATCACCCCCACCTTGATCCTAAAAGAGCAATGCAGAAACATGAACAACTTACTATGGAAGAACAAACTTTATATCGTAAATTAATCGGACAACTCAATTGGGCAGTGCAAGGTTCACGACCAGATTTAGCATTTGAATTAGTTGATCTAAGTACAAAATTGAAAACTGCAACAGTGGCAGACATACTAAGAGCTATAAAAGCTATTGGGAAACTGAAAGACATAATACCAATCCAAATTTTCCCTTCTCTACATGGGTCAGCTGAAAAAGACTGGGAGATTTTTGTTTTCTCGGATGCAGCGCTGGCAAATATAAACGAGGGGAAAGGAAGTACTGGAGGTCAAATTTTGTGGTTCAAAGACCGCGTTGGAAACTGTTGTCCTATTCATTGGCAGGCCAACAAAATAAAGAGAGTTGTTCGTTCAACAATTGCGGCAGAAGCTTTAAGTTTGCAAGAGGGCCTTGAGTCTGCATTGTATTACAGGAAAATGCTAGAGGAGATCTGTACATTGGAAGCAGATAAAATACCAATTACAGCATTCATTGAGAACAAAAGTGTTTTTGAGGCATTACAGTCTACAAGAATGGTGGATGACAAGCGCCTTCGAATTGACATAGCAGCAATTAGTGAAATAAAGAATAACAGTAATGTACATGTGAAATGGTGTCCAGGAAAAGTGCAGCTAGCCAATTGTATGACCAAGCGTGGAGCAAATGGAATGGAGCTGCTTAAAATTCTACAGACGGGGAAGTTACCAGAAGAATTCGTATGAATTTTTGTGATAGACATTGTATGTTCAAATGCATCTCTATATGTAAAGGGGCAGAATAATCCCCTGATGTCCTGAGGATAGTCTAATCCAATGAAGGTCATCACTGTCAAAGTAATTACATGTAAATATGAACAAAACATATTCATTGATAGGTAAAATTTCTTTAGTAACTTCTTTATCAAATTTTGTTAAAAAAAAAAAAAAAAAAAAAAAAAAGGAAATTGTAATTAATGTTAATATATATTTTTATATTGTGTTAATACACTAAGAGAGATAACTCTTGGTGGGGAACTCTTCTGTGTGTAGAGATTGTTTTGGTGAGGTGGTTGTTTATGTGACTGAGGTCAAGTGATGATAATAAAGTGCTTTGTGGATTCAGTCAGTGTTACTCCAAAAATAGAGATTAACAATCTGAATGCTATAAAATGCAAAAATCTTGAGGGTAATTCAATGTAAAATGTTCAAATCATGGCCTCCAGGGGTAGGGTGGGGCCACAACAGGGAATCAGAGTTTTACATTGAAATAAGGTATAAAGGACAAAACTTTAAAGTCTTCTCAAGAACCAATGGGCCAGAAGAGCTGAAACGAGAGTCAAAGCTTCTTGAGGTAGTATAACTGTGTAAATTTTAAATTACTCAAATGCCCCCCCCCCCCCCCCCCCGGGGTAGAGTGGGGCCACAATAGGGAATCAGAGCACAATAGGGATTACTTAGGGATAAATCTTTAAAATTTTATACTCAAGAACAGCAAAGCTATGATTAATTATATTAATTTGGTAGCATCCTCTGCTCATATTGTTTCATTTTTGCTCTAATCATAACCTCTGTGTATATGGTGGGGTCTCAAAAGACGATAAAAATTTTACATAGGAATACATGTATATTGGGAAGAAAATCTGATGCATAACAATAGGGCCAATCAATGAGGCTCAGGTGAGCATTGCGGCCCTTGGTCCTCTCGCTGCTTTATATTCATGCACTGGCAAAGTTGTGTTTGGCTGTTTTTTTTTTTTTTGATGATTTCCCAGTTTATTTATAAACGGACATCAAAAAATCTTAAAGGATCAGTGATGTTACTCTCTGATGTACAATAGTTTTAACCCTAGGTTTTACACATAAATATTGATGTTACTGACATCTCTTTGTAAATATGATCAAGATTCATAAAGATATAGGTGTACATACAGTTAAATTGACAAGTGTACACTACAAATGCATCATTTAACTTTTGAACATCTTTGTTTTCAAGCTGGAATCGTAACCATTCCTACTCTGTATATATCATCCCAGGACACCTTAGAGGTCCAGTATGAAGGATTCTCATCTAGACTTGGAATACTGATGTATTACATAGCCATCTCAAACACGACAGATGCCAATCTTACCAACTGCAAGGAATTTGTGAGAATCTGAAATATCTATTTTACCAAATGCTCAGATGTTACTTTATTAATGGTGCTTTAGTGGAAGTGCAGGGAGGAGATGAAATATTTTTTTTTTAATTTTAAATTTTTATGATCTAGTTATAGTTAATATTTTAAACAAAAAATTTGTAAAAGGTACCCTTTAAATAACATACTACCGTTTTAAAAAAATATCATGTATTCATAGATTTCAGACCATGGCATTCCTGATTCTGAAAGGCAGATTTTGTTTTCCGAGATGGATGTTAGAAATGTGGGGAAAAATACTTACGAAAAAGTAAACATTCATTTGCAACATGGAAAGACTTACTATGTCTGGGTAATAGGTATGTGTTTTGTCTATGCATATTATCGTATTATTACTATAGAGACCATTGGCCATAATAATCACTGGAGTCTTGTTTCTCTTCCTGAAATATAGATACAGTGAAACCTCTCTTATCCGACATGTTGCGGGAAATAAAATCAATGTCGGATTAGGCAGTGTGTGGGATTATCCAGTGTTGAATATTTCCAAGCATTATCATTAGTGTCAGATGACTTCATCCAAAAAAAAATCAATAGGTTTAGAGTACACGTATATTTAATTGTCAAAGTGTTTGCATAATTGTGTGTTTCTTTGTTGTATAAAATATACCTGATTAGCATTTCTTTGAGAAGCAGTGTTTGAGATATAGAATTAGTAACATTCGATGATTTTTTTTCATGGACAAAACGGATGGAACTGCAGATCGCTTCGCGATGTTGGAATTTAATTTTTACTTATTGACAATACAGTCGATAAAAGTAAATATTTCGTCTATCTTCTCTACACAGTGGAATTTTTTTTTTTCAACATATTTTCGCCATTGTTTATTTCTCAACATAGACTGTGCTATTAATACTGTCACACGACTTTTTATACAAACGGGATTTAACTCTAAAACGTGATTGCGATTGAATTTTAATCAAACAGACGTAATATTTTAAAATTTAATGGACAACTTAAAGCGGTATTTTTTGCTTCCAGCAAATCTTTTATGTGTACAGCCTCGCTTTATTCAGGGTATATTAACCCGGAAATGAAATGTTTTCCATTAGACAAAATGCTGCCTTCAAATTGTGTACACGTTACACAGTAGTTCGCCTTCCTCATTTTTTATTTTCATTACATGGCTTCACGAAGGACTCTGACTGCATATTTGATTTTAATTTCAAACTAAAAATCTTATTTATTCTGTAAGCTAAAGGCGATCTAAATGGCATGTACTTTTTTTATTTTCTGTTGCATGGATGTTATTTTGTCAATGCGAGAATAAAATTGATAACTACAAAGAGAAATTATTGCCTAATTTTTAATTTCAAAAACTGTTCATTTAATGCTTAGATAACGCTTTCAAACTCGTGCGTGTAATTAACTTCTCTCTAAGAAGACCAATCTTGTGACCAAACGGGACATTCATGTTACCTGGTCAGCAGCTAATTACGGTACACCATTGTAATTATGTCAGATTACTCAGGTGAAATCATAAAGTAATTATCTAGGTTTGTTAACAAAAAAGCGCCGGAATTCGGAATGTACAGTGGTCGGAATATACAGTGTTTTATTCTATATAAATTATAAAGAATTTTTAGCTCACCTGAGCCGAAGGCTCAAGTGAGCTTTTCTGATTGAAATTTGTCTGTTGTCTCTCATCGTTGTCGTAAACTTTTCACATTTTCATCTTTTTCTCAAGAACCACTGGGCCAATTTCAACCAAACTTGCCACAAAGTATCCTTGGGTAAAGGGAATTCAAATTTGTTCAAATGAAGGGCCACGCCTTCTTCCAAGGGGAGATAATTATGAATTCATGAAATATTAATGGCATCATTTAAAAATCTTCTTCTCAAAAACAACTGTGCTTGAAAATATGAAACTTATATGGAAGCATCCTCAGGTAGTGTAGATTCAAGTTTGTTCAAATCATGACCCCCGAGGGTAGGATGGGGCCACAATGGGCACTTAAATTTTTACATAGGAATACATAAGAAAAAATCTTTAAAAATCTTCTTCTTAAGAACAGCAAAGCCATGATTGGCCATATTTATATGGAAACATCCTCAGGTAGTGTAGATTCAAGTCTGTTCCAATCATGACCCTGGGGGTAGGGTGGGGCCACAATGGGCGATCAAAGTTTTACATAGGAAAACATAGGAAAAATCTTCTTCTTAAGAACAGCAAAGCCATGATTGGTCATATTTATATGGAAGCATCCTCAGGTAGATTCAAATTTGTTCCAATCATGACCCCCGGGGGTAGGGCGGGACCACAATGGGCGATCAAAGTTAAACATAGGAAAAATCTTTAAAAATCTTCTTCTCAAGAACAGCAAAGCCATGATTGGCATATTTATAAGGAAGCATCCTCAGGTAGTGTAGATTCAAGTTTGTTCAAATCATGACCCCCGGGGGTAGGGTGGGGCCACAATGGGCGATCAAAGTTTTACATGAGTAGTCATATTTAAATGGGAGCATCATCAGGTAATGTAGATTCAAATTTGTACAAGTCATGATCCCCAGGAGAATAGAGGGGCCATAACAGGGGATCATACAAAGGATATATCAATCAAAATTTTCTTCTTAATAACAGCAAAGCCATTATTTGTCATATTAATTCAAAAGCATCCCTATGAAGTTTAGATTCAAGTTAGTTCAAATTAACACTCCATCCCTCCCCCCCCCCCCCCCCCCCCCGAACCAATTTTATATGTAAACTTTTCAGGACTCAGAGTGCTCAGGTGAGTGATGTGGCCCCTGGGCCTCTTGTTTGGGAATAAAATATGAGGTTGGAAAGTCCAGTGTGCAGGATTGCACAGTTGTTGGATTGGACAGTGGGCACTGTATATATAATTTTTTTAAAACTTGAAAACTCATCAGTTATACATGTACTACTTCTCTATTTATAGGTACAGACAAGTCTGGAGAATGTGCTATGTCCAATACTAAGTTTACTGTGGACATAACCAAGCCATTGGATGGCATTGTAAAGACAGGTCCATGGTATAATATGGTAATTTGGACAATATTATATGTATATCATGTTTTTTTTAATGTCACTTAAGATGCATAGTCACAAATTTTGAAAGCTTACACTTTTTTAAAGACATTTTGTGCCTAATTTTGTTTTAACTCATTTGAATTTAAATCTTTTCCACATTAATAGATGCCTTGAACATTGTTACAAAAATTCTGTTTATCTCATTAATTTCAGCCTGTTGCATACTTAACACATAACAGTACTGTAACTGTTCAGTGGGAAAAGTTTGAAGATCCTGAGTCTGGAATATGTCACTATGAAGTATATCTATGGAAAAATACCTCTTGTAATGTGACCAGCACAGAACAGATAGTAAATGACTGGATACATCTATCAAAGATATACACATCTTACCAGTTTATTGATCTCAATTTACAGGTATGCCTACTTTGAGGACTTAAATGAAAATGTGCAAGAAGAGTAATTTTGAGTATATCTATATATAAGGAATAATACGAGGGTTGACCAGTAAAATCGTGGACAAGAAGTCTGGAGTTAAAAAATAATTAACATTGCTTTCTAAAAATTTTCCGTACTCTTTAGTACATTTTTAGCTCTACTGGTCAGAGACCAGAAGAGCTTATGCGATAGTAAGGTGTCTGTCGTCTGTCTGTCTGTCCGTCTGTCTGTAAACAATTTTTCAAAACGCTACTCCTCCTACAGTTTTGGTCCAATTTCAATATAACTTGGCACACAAGTAGACTACACTAAGATACATAATTTAGTGCATTGGTTTTTTATTTCGATGGACGGTGTTGCCATGGTTACTAAAAATAGAAATTTCTGTGAAATTCCTTTAAAACACTACTCCTGCTACAGTTTTAGTCTGATTTCAATATAACTTGGCACACAAGTAGACTACATCAAGATACATAATTTAGTGCATCGGTTTTTGATTTCGATGGACGGTGTTGCCATGGTTACTAAAAATAGAAATTTCTGTGAAATTCCTTTAAAACGCTACTCCTCCTACAGTTTTGGTCTGATTTCAATATAACTTGGCACACAAGTAGACTACACTAAGATACATAATTTAGTGCATCGGTTTTTGATTTCGATGGACGGTGTTGCCATGGTTACTAAAATTAGAAATTTCTGTGAAATTCTTTTAAAACACTACTCCTCCTACAGTTTTGGTCTGATTTCAATATAACTTGGCATACAAGTAGACTACACTTAGATACATAATTTACTTTATCGTTTTTCGATTTCGATGAATGGTGTTGCCATGGTTACTAAAAATAGAAATTTCTGTGAAAGTACTTTAAAACGCTACTCCTGCTACAGTTTTAGTCTGCATTTAATATAATTAGGCATACAAGAAAACTATACTAAGATACATTATTTAATGCATTGGTTTTTGAATTCAATGAACAGTGTTGCCATGGTTACTTAAAATAGAAATTTTTGTGAAATTCCCGTAAAACGTTACTCCTCCTACAGTTTTGGTCTGATTTTAATTTAATTTGGCACACAATTAGAATACACTACGATACATAATATGTATTTCCGTTTTGTTTATTTCGGTGAATGGTGTTGTCATGGTTACTAAAAATAGAAATTTCTGTAAAATACTTTCAAAACGCTACTCCTCCTACAGTTTTCATTTGATTTCAATATAACTTGGCACAGAAGTAGACTACATTAAGATACATAATTCTATTTATTGCTGCATGTTGCAAAGTTTCAAATCCAAGTGCTACTTTTCTTTTATTATATGTACAGACCAGTAGAGCTACAGTCTCATCAGAGACTTCTGGTTCATCAATAAAATAACAAATTTTTGAGGAGTTATATGCTCAAATAAACAAAATATGGGGTTTTATATAATGTGTGGTATTGGCTTACAGTGCACTGATGATAACATCAAAATCTCTGAAGCAGCTTCACATTTTATCTTTTAAAAAAATTTTTGGAAAAGTCCCACTTTAATTTCTGGACCAGCAATTTTACTGACGCACACACTTGAGTTCCCCTTTCTTGCTCCAGAAACGGTCAAGGGACCAATCTTACACACTTGGGGCCTTATGAAAAAGTGTGAAAGTAAGTAATTGAAGGTACTCTCACTTTCCCTGCTTATTTATCCAGTCTTTCTTTGACGGTCTGAAATAATAGCGTGTTTCATCATTGCCAATAGCTGATTTTCTGTTTGTTTTGTTCTATTGGGGGACTTGATCAAGAAGCTCCTGTTTAGAAAAAAATTGCCCATACTACTTGTATTCTAACGTATTAGGGATATTTTTTTTATTTTTTTTTTTTTTATTCTGCAATCATTCAAAGCCCCTTAGGACGTCATTACTCAATCAACATATAACTGAATTGCTCTCCAGTGCACCGTAGCGTCATCAAATGTCGCCATCTTTTGTGTGCTGCATTTACCAATTTCCAATTTTAAAGTCTCAGAAAACTGCAAAAATTAAGCAAATTCCTTGAAATTTTCCAAATGACGACATGATAGATAGGGAATTAAAAATAATTTAATTTTTACCCCAACCTGATCTATTTAAGGGTCCTCCACACACCCCCAGCTTATGTTCTCATATTATGGAGCATTACTTGTAACAAGCATATCAGCCTTTAAAAACTGGCCAGGAATAGTAATATAATTTATACTGATTTTAAAAAAAAATAATTTCATAAGATTCAAGATATTTTTCCCATGAAGTTTTCACACGTAGCACAACAAATCTCGATTTTTCCTATCATATATTATTCAGCTCACAAAATAACCACAAAAACTGAATTCTATCGGTATACATATTTTTTTAAGAAATTAATTTAAGTTATAAAAAATAAATAAAACTCATTTTCTCCAAAATGCATCTAGAAAAAATTAAAGAAGACTCCTGAGAGTAAAGAAGAAACATTAATGAATTAAATTACAAGAAATTGAACTAGAAACTCATTGCGAGCAATGAGAGGTCTTCCGTCCGATTCTGAAAATAAAAACGAAAATTCAAGCTGAAAAAGTGATAAAAGAAATTCAGACACTCTGGAGGTTTAACCCTAATCGTCAGCGTGAAAACCCAAAGTGCTAACCATTAACCATTCACTTTTATACATCACTTCCTTTCACGACCGGAAGTAACAACGATGCAAGATTTTCTCACAATTCAAATAAACTGATGACTGAATATCAGTCCTGAAGTTTTAGTCCTCAGTCGTTTACTGTTGCCGAACAATATTGTGGGAGCAAATTCTAATTTTGAGAACAGGTAAACACACAACCGGAAGTGAATTTTATAAAAATCTCAGACTTTTCTCTAGACATTTGCAGTATCTACAACATGCATAAAATCATTTCAGGTACTTTATCGATAAGCGATATTTATGAGAAAGTTAAATATAAGAATAACGTAGTTTATCTCCTAAAACCGGAAGTTGACGTTTTTGTTTCCGGTGGAATCTAACATATTTCAAAACAGCAAAAGAGATGCAATAAAGTCATGTAAGTTTTAATTTAAAAAAGAAAAGTTAAATTTTTTTGATTTATTTGAACACTTCCTGTGAGAAGCGGAAGTGACGACTGACGCGTTTAACCCAAATGGTTTCACCTACCCCTCAACGTCCAATACTCTTAAAATTTTGGTGTTTTAATCTTTTACCTGTTTCTGAGATCTCGCTCAGACTTCTCATTTTGAGGACAGGAAAACACGCGACCGGAAGTGAATTTTTGAAAAAATATTTAAGGTTACTCTAGACATTTGCACTCTGAATAGCACATTTAAAATTCATTTCAAATACTTTATCTATAAAGAATATTTATGGGAAATTAAAAAACTCAAATTATTTAGTTTTTCTCTTCTAACCGGAAGTTGTCGTGTTTGTTTCCGGTGGGACGAACATCTTTCGAATCTGCGAAAAAGATGCAATAAAGTGGTGCAATTTTCAATTAAAAAAAGAAAAGTTGAAATTTTCGATTTCTTTGATCACTTCCTGTGACGACCGGAAGTGTCGACTGACGCTCTTAACCCAAATGGTTTTGCCTACATCTTAAGGTCTGTTGCTCATAAAAGTTTGGTGTCATAATCTCTTACCGTTTCCGAGATCTTGCTCACACAACTTCTCATTTTGAGGACAGGAAAACACGCGACCGGAAGTGAATTTTACAAAGATATTTGACGTTACTCTAGAAATTTGTAGTCTGAATAACATAATTAAAATTCATTTCAAATACTTTATCTACAAAAGATATTAATGGGAAAGAAAAATATTCAAATTATGTAGTTTTTAGCTCACCTGAGCCGAAGGCTCAAGTGAGCTTTTCTGATCACATTTTGTCTGTAGTCCGTCTGTCCGTCTGTCTGTCTGTCTGTCTGTCCGTCCGTCCGTCTGTAAACTTTTCACATTTTCGACTTCTTCTCAAGAACCACTGGGCCAATTTCAACCAAACTTGCCACAAAGTATCCTTGGGTGAAGGGGATTCAAGTTTGTTCAAATGAAGGGCCACGCCCTCTTTCAAGGGGAGATAATGAAGAAATAGTGAAAAATTAGTAGCATCTTTTAAAATCTTCTTCTCAAGAACCACAAAGCCAGGGAAGATGAAACTCATGTGGAAGCATCCTCAGGTAGTGTAGATTCAAATTTGTTCAAATCATGACCCCCGGGGGTAAAGCGGGGCCACAGTGGAGGATCAAAGTTTTACATAGAAATATATAGGAAAAACCTTTAAAAATCTTCTTCTCAAGAACAGCAAAGCCATGATGAGTCATATTTATATGGAAGCATCCTCAGGTAGTGTAGATTCAAGTTTGTTCAAATCATGACCCCTGGGGGTAGGGCGGGGCCACAATGGAGGATCAAAGTTTTACATAGAAATATATAGGAAAAATCTTTAAAAATCTTCTTCTCAAGAACAGCAAAGCCATGATGAGTCATATTTATTTGGAAGCATCCTCAGGTAGTGTAGATTCAAATTTGTTCAAATCATGACCCCCGGGGGTAGGGCGGGGCCACAATGGAGGATCAAAGTTTTACATAGAAATATATAGGAAAAACCTTTAAAAATCTTCTTCTCAATAACAGCAAAGCCCTAATTGGTCATATTTATTTGGCAGCATCCTCAGGTAGTGTAGATTCAAATTTGTCCAAATCATGACCCCTGGGGGTAGGGCGGGGCCACAATGGAGGATCAAAGTTTTACATAGAAATATATAGGAAAAATCTTTAAAAAGTCTTCCTCTCAATAACAGCAAATCCCTAATTGGTCATATTTATATGAAAGCATCCTCAGGTAGTGAAGATTCAAGTTTGTTCAAATCATGACCCCCCCCCCCCCCCCCCGGGGTAGGGCGGGGCCACAATGGAGGAACAAAGTTTTACATAGAAATATATAGGAAAAATCTTTAAATATCTTCTTCTCAGGAACAGCAAAGCCCTGATTGATCATATTTATGTGGAAGTGTCCTCAGGTAGAAGTTTGTTCAAATCATGACCCACTGGGGTAGGGTGGGGCCATAATGGAGGATAAAAGTCTGAAATAGAAATATATAGGAAGATATGTTCTGATGAAGAACTGCAAAGCCATGATTAGTCATTTTGATATGGAAGCATCCTCAGGTAGTGTAGATTCAAGTTTGTTAAAATGATGACCCCAGGGGATAGGGATGGGCCATAATGGGGGATCGAAAATTTTACATAGGAACATATAGGAAAATTTCTTCTTCTCAAGGACTGAAAATCATGTTTAGTCATTTTGATATGGAAGCATCCTCAGGTAGTGTTAATTCTTTTGTTCAAATGATGACCCCTGAGGGTAGGGTGGGGCCCAATAAGGGGATCGAAAGTTTTACAAAGGAACATATAGAAAAAAATTTCTTCTCAAGAACAGAAAAGCTATGTTTAGTCATATTGATATGGAAGCGTCCTCAGGTAGTGTAGATTCAAGTTTGTTCAAATGATGACCCCTGGGATAGGGAGGAGCCACAATGGGGGGTCATATTTTTACAGAGGAATATATGGGAATTTTTTTTTAAAATCTTCTCAAGTACAACAAAGCCATTTGTTAAAACAAATTATATATTGACATGGAAGCATCATCAGGTAGTTTAAAATTCAAGCCCCCCCCCCCCCCCCCCCCCCCGTAATCTTTTCAATACTGAACTGATTTGTGCTTTTGCCTTGCCAATGTGCTCAGGTGAGCGATGTGGCCCATGGGCCTCTTGTTCTCTTATAACCGGAAGTTGACGTTTTTGTTTCCGGTGGGATCAACATATTTCGAAACAACAAAAGAAATCCAATAATGTGATGTGAGTATTGATTTAAAAAAGGAAAGTTGAAATTTTACGATTTCTTTGATCACTTCCGTAGGCGACCGGAAGTGCCGACGACGAACGAAAAGTAGCGACCCGGCTAGTACCTATCACGAACTATAATCCCTGAAAGTTTGACATTGATATCTCTTGTCGTTCTTGAGATTATCCGCGGACAAAATGTCATTTTGAAATCAGAAAATGTTCTGTAACTTGGCACCGGAAGGGAATTTCCAAAAAATCTCTCAGATAGATCAAGTTCATGTTACAACACACTTTTCCTGAAAATTTCATGTAAATCCATCCAATAGTCTTCGAGAAATCGCGTGCACAAAATTAGAAAGTCAAAAAAATAAGAATAACTAGAAACTCATTGCGAGCAATGAGAGGTCTTCCGTCCGATTCTGAAAAAAAAGAAAACTCAAGCTGAAAAGTGATAAAAGAAACTCAGACACTCATGAGATTTAACCCTGGTCGTCAGCCTGAAAATCCAACGTGCTAACCATTAACCATTCCCTTTTTTGCATCACTTCCTGTCACGATCGGAAGTAACGGCGATACAAGATTTTGTCACGATTCAAATAAACTGATGACTGACTATCAGTCCTGAAAGTTTTAGACTTCAGTCGTTTACTGTTTCCGAGCAATAGACCGGAAGTTGACGATTATTTCCGGTGGAATCTTACATAATTTAAAACAGCGAAAGAGATGCAATAAAGTGATGCAAGTTTTAGTTTAAAAAAGAAAGAAGAGAAATAATATGAGCACATCCTCTGATCTAAAAAAAATAAAACAGGTTTTGTAATCCTCAAAAATAGTTCTATCATTTAATTGTTGCATATTTAAGATCAGAGGTTACGTCCTAAATTAAATATCGAAAAATAGCTTTAAAAGTTGGCTGTTTTGTAGAAATTTTCAGGATACGAGGAAAATGACGCATTTCATGACGTCTTAATGCATAGGCTAGCCAGAAAATTACATCATTTTTGATAGATACCCAGTCATCAAAGGTCTAAATGATATTTAATGCATTGTCAACTAAAACCAAGCAGTTTCAGTTTTTCTGAAATTCACAGGGCCAAAAAAGGTCCTAAGAGAACCTTGTTCTTTAATATTGAAACCACTACACTGTCAGGCAGGTTAATTTTGTTTTCTTATAGTGCCGAATTATAGGATGAAAACTAGCCAGCTAAATTTTGTGCAAGTGCTAGTAGATTTACATGGGATTTGTTACTTGATTTTTAACAATAACTGATAGCAGAGAAAATAATCTGTTACTGATAAAAACTATGAAAAAAAACTATTGTGTTTACTTCCTTTATTCTTTATGCATTCAGCTTTCTATTCTATGCAATTCCAAATACAGACATGTCCGTGTAATCTTTTTCTGTACTTCTACACTACTGCATCAGACCATTTGTGAAAGGCGGGTCAAGATACATTATTTCGCGCCAAACGTCACGAGTAAATCTTCGCACCTTTTCTTTGAAATGTGTCTTCAATTGAATAAGTGTAGTGATAGCTTCAATGAAATTTAAAAAAAAAAAATGTTGCTATAGCCTGATTTTCGAGCCTAAGAATGTTTATTTATCACACTGCACATATAACATATCGTATACGGGCAAGTAACATAAAGGCAGCGCTAAGTTTTCTTACACATTTTATATTCCTCTTAACCCCCAAAGTGGACTATTCCATTTAGTAACACATTAATGAAAAGTCTTGAATGTTTTGCAACAAAACACGTCTCGCCATATGACGCTCAAGGAATCTGATACCTATTATGTTCGGTAACTTGCATCTATAAAAGAATATAACCCTACTAAATCAAAGAAAAATATTGAAAAACGTAAAAGTTGAAAAAATGGACTTTTTTAATTCGCTTCCGGTAGCGACCGGAAGTACTCACGACGCACGAAAAGGCAAACCCGCATATCTAGAAGTCATGTTCTATGGTCTCCAACAATTCTCCAATTCATATCTTTAGCCATTCTTTAGATCTCGCTTGGATAAAATTTCATTTCAAAATCAGAAAATGTCCATAACTTGGAACCGGAAACGAATTTTTCCAAAATTCTTTCAAATGTAACAATGGCATTTTATAGCGCATTATCCCTGAAAGTATGATGGAAAACCATTGAATACTTCTTGAGATATTGCGTGCACAAGATTTGTGTAAAAAATCTATTTTTAAAATGTATTCTGGTAGACAATTTTAAAAACAAATTATATATTAAGCATTACAATAAAAGTCTCTATTAACCCTATTAAAATCGAAGAAAAATATTGAAAAACGTAAAAGTTGAAAAAATGGACTTTTTAAATTCGCTTCCGGTAGCGACCGGAAGTACTCACGACGCACGAAAAGGCAAACCCACATATCTAGAAGTCATGTTCTATGCTCTCCAACAAGTCTCCAGTTCATATCTTTAGCCGTTCTTTAGATCTCGCGCGGATAAAATGTCATTTCAAAATCAGAAAAATGTCCGTAACTTGGAACCGGAAACGAATTTCTCCAAAACTCTTTCAAATGTAACAATGGCATTTCATAGCGCATTATCCCTGAAAGTTTGATGAAAAACCACTGAATAGTTCTCGAGATATTGCGTGCACAAAATTTGTCTAAAAAATAAGAATAATAATAATAACTAGATGGTTCTCGTTGCGAGCAACGAGTGGGTCTTCCGTAAGATTTTGGATAAGATTAGTCAAGATCTTGACTGAGATATTCATCTGTAAAAAGCGAAAGGATGCATATTGTTTAAAACATTATTCTGCACATCTTTTGTTCAACATTGCTCATCAAAATATATCCCCTTTTCGAGATATAAAGCGTCAAAGATTTAGCATTCTGGCCCCTTATAGCCTTTATTACATAACATATGATCAAAATTTTATAATAGATAGTTGCAGAGTGTTAAGATAAACATTTTTCCTTCAGTAATTTATAACAAAATATTCATCATTAAAGAATTATAGATGAAAGACTTTTGGCCCTTCTGAGCCCCTAATTTGAGGGGTCAGCCCCTTTTTCTTGATATCAAATAAAAGGTCTTGTGATTTTGAAGACTTTTTGTTCAACAACTATTCAGAAATTTCCTTTCGTTTAAGACATATATAGAATAACAATATTTAGGGGCCAGCCCTCCAGGTCCTTAATGGGGATGTCTTGCAAAAATTAAAAGGGTGTATATTGTTTAGAACATTATTCTGAACATCTTTTGTTCAATATTGCTTATCAAAATATTTCCCCTTTTCGAGATATAAAGTGTCAAAGATTTAGCATTCTGGCCCCTTATTACGTAACATATGATCAAAATTTTATAATATATAGTTGCAGAGTGTTAAGATGAACATTTTTGCTTCAGTAATTTATAACAAAATATTGATCATTAAAGAGTTATAGATGAAAGACTTTTGGCCCTTCTGAGCCCCTAATTTGAGGGGTCAGCCCCTTTTTCTTGATATCAAATAAAAGGTCTTGTGATTTTGAAGACTTTTTGTTCAACAACTATTCAGAAATTTCCTTTAGTTTAAGAGATATATAGAATAACAATATTTAGGGGCCAGCCCTCCAAGTTCTTAATAGGGATGTCTTGCAAAAATTAAAAGGGTGTATATTGTTTAGAACATTATTCTGAACATCTTTTGTTCAATATTGCTTATCAAAATATTTCCCCTTTTCGAGATATAATGGGTCAAAGATTTAGCATTCTGGCCCCTTATGGCCCCTTATTACGTAACATATGATTAAAATTTTATAATATATAGTTGCAGAATGTTAAGATAAACATTTTTGCTTCAATAACTTATAACAAAATATTCATCATTAAAGAGTTATAGATGAAAGACTTTTGGCCCTTTTGAGCCCCTAACTTGAGGGGTCAGCCCCTTTTTCTTGATATCAAATGAAAGGTCTTGTGATTTTGAAGACTTTTTGTTCAACAACTATTCAGAAATTTCCTTTCGTTTAAGAGATATGTAGAATAACAATATTTAGGGGCCAGCCCTCCAACTCCTTAATGGGGATGTCTTGCAAAAATTATAAGGGTGTATATTGTTTAGAACATTATTCTGAACATCTTTTGTTCAATATTGCTTATCAAAATATTTCCCCTTTTCGAGATATAATGGGTCAAAGATTTAGCATTCTGGCCCCTTATGGCCCCTTATTACGTAACATATGATCAAAATTTTATTATATATAGTTGCAGAATGTTAAGATAAACATTTTTGCTTCAATAACTTATAACAAAATATTCATCATTAAAGAGTTATAGATGAAAGACTTTTGGCCCCTCTGAGCCCCTAATTTTAGGGGTCAGCCCCTTTTTCTTGATATCACATAAAAGGTCTTGTAATTTTGAAGACTTTCTGTTCAACAACTATTCAGAAATTTCCTTTCCTTTAAGAGATATGTAGACTTGAAATATTAAGGGGCCGTCCCTTTAAGTCCTTATAGGGGCTGTTTAGGAAAAATTAAAAGGATGAACATTGTTGAGAACATCATTTTAAACAACTTTTGTTCAATATTCTTTTTCAAAATGTTTCCCCTTTTCGAGATATAAATCGTCAAAGATTAAGCATTCTGGCCCCTTATGGCCCCTAATTATGTAACATATGACAAAAATATTATAATATATAGCTGTAAATTGTTAAGATAAACATTTTTGCTTCAGTAATGTATACCAAAATATTGATCGTTAAAGAGTAATTGATTTAATACTTTCGGCCCCTCTCGGCCCCTAATATGATAAGACAGCCCTTTTTTCTTGATATCGTATTAAAGATCTTGTCATTCTGCACAAATATTGTTCAGTATGTTTTAACAAAATAATTATACTTTAAAAGATATGATACAAAATGTCTCAAAAATTCATTCATGATTCATGTCCTAAATTTCGACCCCTACCGAGCTTCCATACTAGGCACTTCCGGAAAATATCTAAACCCAGGTGCATAATGGCAACATGTCCTCTATCATCACTGAAAATTTCAGCGCTCTAGCTTAAGCCGTTTTTGAGTTCCATCGCAGACAAGGAGGTCCTCTGAATTTTAATAAAAGGGCGATAACTTCCGACCGGAAGTGATTTTTCAAATTTTGAATTGCCGGTACAAACTTCAGATGATAAGACATAAACTCTGAAAATTTGAAGTAAATCGATCAATTCATCTCCGAGAAATCTTCTGCACAAAATCGGTAAGGAGAAAAAAAAGAAGAATAATAATAAAAGTGAAAAAGAAACATAAGAATAATAGAAGGGTCTTCCGCTGAAGACGGAAGACCCTAATAATAATAATAATAAGAAACAGTAGAATCACTATAAGGTCTTCCGTGAAGACGGAAGACCTTAATAATAATAAGAAACAGTAGAATCAATATAGGTCTTCCGTTGAAAACGGAAGACCTAATTAAAATCAAATTCACTGATGCAGAAAAATTATTTTCAAAATCTTTGGTATCAAAGTTCCTTTTAAGAGTTATCTTTCCTGTTGCCCGGGACTCAAAAACTTTGGTAAGTCTCCGCATACGTCATGATACTCAAGTTACTCATTACTGACTACTGAACTGGACAGATAGAAATGAGCAAAACTAGGAATGCACACTATTTATCAATATTTATAAACACACAATGAGTTGTCTTACTGAAACGCACAACTATCAACTTTCAACACAGACTTTGTTGACAATATGGCAATGGGTTTATTAGCCTAAAAGTATTAAAAAAAAAAAAAAAAAAACTTTAACTTTTCTCGTTATACCGGTACCTGTTATAATGCAACATACACCCAAAGGTCTGTTGTCCTTTTATTTAAAAACAATGGAAATCTTTTTCTATCGGTCAATCCGTGATCATGCCATGTGTTCATTGTTTATGATTAGGGTGTCGCTTTCAGTTTACTGCATACTTTTCCCTTGACAAACCTTTATCTCTAAAGCGTTTCAAAGACTCTCTTACAGGCGGTGCCAGGCAAATCGTCAGTGCATAAACAATATAAAACCGGAAGTAATAGTATTTTTTCTCGATATACGTCACAAGTCACGGGGTGTGGAGGACCCTTAATACTTTTATTTCAAAATGGTACTCTAACATTATCTGGTAAAACCCTGATATTTTGGTCGTGCACTGTAGGGCCATACCCTGTGCAAATTCAAGTATAATAAAATCCTTATTAGCTCTACTGGTGAGAGACCAGAAGAGCTTATGCAAAAGTAAGGTGTCCGTCGTCCGTCTGTCTGTCTGTAAACAAATTGTAATGCTACTCCTCCTACAGTTTTGGTCTGATTTCAATATAATTTGGCATACAAGTAGACTACACTAAGGTTCAAAATTCTGTTTATCAGTTTTTGATTTCGATGAACGGTGTTGCCATGGTAACTAAAAATAGAAATTTCTGTGAAATACTTTCAAAACGCTACTCCTCTTACAGTTTTGGTCTAATTTCAAAATAAGTTGGCACACAAGTAGACTACACTAAGGTACATAATTGTCTTTATGGTTTTTAGCTCTACTGGTCAGAGACCAGAAGAGCTTATGCGATAGTAAGGTGTCCGTCGTCCGTCTGTCTGTCTAGCTGTCTGTCTAGCTGTCTGTCTGTGAACAATTTTTCAAAACGCTACTCCTCCTACAGTTTTGGTCTGATTTCAATATAACTTGGCACACAAGTAGACTACACTAAGATACATAATTTAGTGCATCGGTTTTTGATTTCAATGAACAGTGTTGCCATGGATACTAAAAATAGAAATTTCTGTGAAATTCCTTTTAACGCTACTCCTCCTACAGTTTTGGTCCGATTTCAATATAACTTGACACACAAGTAGACTACACTAAGATACATAATTTAGTGCAATGGTTTTTGAATTCGATGGACAGTGTTGCCATGGTTACTAAAAATAGAAATTTCTGTAAAATTCCTTTAAAATGCTACTCCTCCTACAGTTTTGGTCTGATTTCAATATAACTTGGCACACAAGTTGACTACACTAAGATACATAATTTAGTGCATCGGTTTTTGATTTTGATGAACGGTGTTGCCATGGTTACTAAAAATAGAAATTTCTGTGAAATTACTTTAAAAATCTACTCCTCCTACAGTTTTAGTCTGCTTTTACTATAATTAGGCATACAAGAAGATAATACTAAGAAACATAATTTAATGCATCGGTTTTTGAATTCGATGAACAGTGTTGCCATGATTACTTAAAATAGAATTTTTTGTGAAATTCCCATAAAACGTTACTCCTCCTACAGTTTTGGTCTGATTTCAATCTAATTTGGCACACAATTAGAATACACTACGATACATAATATGTATTTCCGTTTTTTTTTTTTATTTCGGTGAATAATGTTGTCATGGTTACTAAAACGCTACTCCTCCTACAGTTTTCGTTTGATTTCAATATAACTTGGCACGGAAGTAGACTACATTAAGATACATAATTCTGTTTATTGTTGCTTGTTGCAAAGTTTCAAATCCAAGTGCTACTTTTCTTTTGTTATACGTACAGACCAGTAGAGCTACAGTCTCATCAGAGACTTCTGGTTTTTAAATATAATTTATTAAAAACAGGAAGATTCACTTAAATATGATAAATAAACATTTGCTGAAAGTTTCAGATCAGTGTGTGCATTATTTTTTGATAAAAATGTGATGTCAACTATTTTACTGGACAAACCTTTTACAATATGAAAATCATGGAAATATAGATCTTTTATTTAAAACTGTTTTTCTTTTATGTTGTCAGATAAATATAACCTATTTTGTAAAATTACGAGCAACAAATTGTGCAGGAATATCAAGTATAGCTCACACTCCACCAGTTTTACTTGATAATACCAAACCTAAAGCTGGAGTGGTTAAAGATGGAAAGGATTATCAGACAGATGTTTTATGGTTTTCAGACACAACTGAAGTTTACGGTAAGGCTTAGAAATACAAATAAACTTAAATCACTTCCTAGGTCTATGAAACTTGCACTATATATACAGTCAAACCTCGTTATCTGGAACTCAATGGGACCAAGATGGGTAAAATACTAAAAGAATAAGATGTTGGGACTTCCAGATCACTTCAATATGTCCAGAGATATAAGGTGTTCGAGATACCGAAGTTTGACTGTAATTTTACAGCATTGTTATACTGCATTTGAAGTATCTAATATCATATAATTTTATTTGTTACCAAATTCATAACGAAAATCATGATACAGTTTTAATTCTTAGTAATGTGCAGAACATACGAAGTTATATCCTAGGCTATCACGTAAAAACAAATTTATAAAAATTATTTTTAAAAAATTCTCTACAGCTTTTTTATGATGTGTAAAGAAATCTGAATATTTTCAGATGTTCAATATTTTCCAATAATCAAAATGAATCACAGATGGATCAAGCTCAAATTTTATTACCGAATATGACGATTGTGCCCCATAATATACAAGTATTTGCAGTTGAGCAGTACTTATTTAAAAGCGAAAATATACAATTATACATGATATGATATAGATTCCACATACATTATTTTATAATATTTTCAGCATTGTATACTTGAACACTGTGGAAAATAAGCAACCTGTATTAAGAAACCACCTGTCATATGTGACCTTTTTTCCTTTCTCCGTTGGAAGGTCTCTTAATACAGGTTTGACTGTATACTTTGCAGGGACCTTTCTTCATTTTGCTAATCCAACACTCCAAGAAAATCCCTGTCCTAATCAAATAATCAGAATCAAAGACCCTACTTGGAAGTTTTTGCACCACCTTGGCATGCTGGATGATGAGGGGGAATTTTGGAAAATTAAGTATGATGAAAAATATGTGATTCCAGCAGCAGTTGAGGACAAAATTCAGATCAAACTAGTACTTACCAAGGATGCCACAGACCACCCAATATTTGGATCAGGTGCTATCTACAGAAGAGCAGAACTTTATAATGGAGGCACATACAAAGTATGATTCACTTTATGTAAATGTATGTCTGTATTCAATTGATAACCACTTTCACTTTTGGTGCCATCTTGCTAAGGTTCCAGATGCACATTAATAAAAAGGGTTTTGGATTCCAATTCTAATTATAATTGAGACTGAAGTAAACAATTATTATAAGATATTCTAGTAAGGGTTTATTCATGTATTTTTCTCATTCAACCTTTGTTAACCAACAGCATATTCAAAGATCAAGGTTACACACATGTCAATAATCAACTCACTCTTCATAAAACAAAATTGTACTAAAAGTGATTTAGTTATAATAAATTGTTAATGCAACAATAGCTGTGACAAATGTAGTGTCTAATCCACCTCTTGAAGGATCTAATACTAAATACTTGACTCTTTACATTTTTATGCCCCCGGATCAAAAGATCCCGGGGGTATATTGTTTTTGTCCTGTCTGTCTGTTTGTCTGTTTATCTGTTTGTCCGTTTGTCTGTTTGTCCGTTTGTCTGTTTGTCTGTCTGTCTTTTGTCAACTTTAACCTTGCCCATAACTTTTGATTGGTTGGAGCTATGACTTTTTGTCCGTTTGTCTGTTTTTCTGTTTGTCTGTTTGTCTGTCTGTTGTCAACTTTAATCTTGCCCATAACTTTTGATTGGTTGGAGCTATGACTTTCATATTTCACATGTGTATTCCTTGTGACAAGACCTTTCTTTGGATACCATCATATTTGACCTTTTGGCCTTGACCTTGGAGTTTGACCCACTTTTGCAAAATTTTATGAGACTTTAACCTTGGCCATAACTTCTGAACAGTTGGTGCTTGGGGTTTCAAACTTCACATGTGTATTCTTTGTGACAAGGCCTTCCTTTGGATACCAACCACTTTGACCTTTTGACCTTGACCTTGGAGTTTGACCTTCTTTTGAAAAACTTTAACCTTGGCCATAACTTTTGAACAGTTGGTGCTTAGGGTTTCAAACTTCACATGTGTATTCCTTGTGACAAGACCTTCCTCTGGATATCAACCACATTGACCCTTTGACCTTGACCTAGGAGTTTGACCTACTTTTGAAAAACTTTAACCTTGGCCATAACTTTTGAATGGCTAACGCTAGGGCTTTCGTACTTCACATATGTAATCCTTGTGACAAGACCTTCCTTTGGATACCAACCACTTTGACCCTTTGACCTTGACCTAGGAGTTTGACCTACTTTTGAAAAACTTTACTCTTGGCCATAACTTTTGAATGGTTGATGCTAGGGCTTTCATACTTCACATATGAAATCCTTGTGACAAGACCTTCCTTTGGATACCAACCACTTTGACCCTTTGACCTTGACCTAGGAGTTTGACCTCCTTTTGAAAAACTTTAACCTTGGCCATAACTTTTGAACAGTTGTATCTAGGTCTTTCAAATTTCACAGGTGTATTCCTCGAGACAAGACCTTTCTTTGGGTATCAACATTTTTTATCTTTTGACCTGGATTTTGACTTGCATTTGAAGAAACTTTAACCTTCGCCATAAGCTGCCATACGGGGGCATCAGTGTTTCACAAACACATCTTGTTAAAGTTGTCGATGATAATTTTATTGAAATTATTTTCTGCAAAGAAAAAAATTAAATTTACTTTTATTTGTTTATACAGCTTAGACTTAGAGCAGCAGATAAAGCTGGAGATGCTGTTACAGAGATTCTATTTTGGGATGGTCCAGAGAAAGGATTTGCAACATTTAAGTACACCGTGGAGAAAGAATTTTTGGGATGTGGATGCTGTTATGATAATCCAATTCCGAAGGTACTTGATCTGTAGTTTATTCCTAATGTATTGAACAAGAGAACTTTAAAGACTTTTTGAAATGAATTACATTTAAGATCATAAAAAAAAAAACAACAAATGAGCAAAAGAAATGGTATTTTTATTTACGTATCTCTCACGATGGGAGTGTTAAACCAATCTAATGAATCTTAATGGTTTAACTTTATTCACATTATGTTGTCCAGACAATGCCAAGAAGTAATGTGAGGTCATGGCATTTAGACATGGTCAAGCCACAAAAAAGCACATGATTGAAGTTGCTTTTTGGACCTATATGTTACAAAAGGATAATTTTTCATGATCACTGTATATGTAATATATATGTATGATATACATACCACACAGTATGATTTATAACTCCATACACTTAATACAATATGATTCAAATCTAAATATCCATACTCTAGGATAGAAATTGAAGAAATTTGGAGATTTAAATATTGAGTATCATCATAAATGAACTGCCATTTTAAGCTTACTACAGTACTTGGGAGAAGTTGAGCTTATTGCTATACTCCCTGTTGTTGGAATTCCAAAGTAAAATTTTAGAAGATCCATTAGCAAGTACTGACAGCAGTATTATGACCAATCTTGCGTGGGTAATGCCTTTAGGTGCGAAGACTACTAGATATGCTTTGGATGCTGAATCTGACCTACATTTTCTGGATGAGTAAACAGCTTAATGTTTTTGATCAGGCCTAATCCCAAGTAACTATTAAGTCTTACCCAGACTCAACTTGCATGGATGATGCATATAAGGATCAAACTATCATACACGCTTCGGGATGCTAGATCTGGTTCTACATTTCTTACATTATTGAACAGGCTGAAGTTTTTGGAGCAGGTTCATTATCAATGATATACAAGTCCTACTCTTGCAATTCTTGCTTCAGACACTGCATAATGCAGATGATGCCTTTGACCTGCATTTTCCAGATGATGTTGATTGAACAGTTGCAAGTTTTGGAGCATGTCTATTTAAATAGCTACCCAGACCAAACTTGCAGGGATATTGCATTTAGGATTGCATATTACTTGAATATTCATTTTGTATGAGACTTTGCCTCACATATTAAAAAGCTGAGGTGAGCTATGTTGTCTTTGATTACCTAGTGTATAGCAGTGATAGAAGCACAGTTATTTCCCCTATTTTAATAAAACTTTGCAAGTCTGAAGTCGTTATATTGATATTTGCTAATGCTGATCATATGTCAATAATGTCATATCATGAATGAACATGACCATGCAGATATATCATTGTATCAAAGAACTATTAGATCCTTAAAGATCAATTAAACATTCTTAAGATCACAAGATTACTTATACATGTACATTAAAGTTCATTGTTTATACTGATTCCAGATAAGACACTTTCCCATGTGTTTTAATATGTAAGACATAATTAATGATGTAAAATATATCAGACTTTTGATATATTTTGATATATCAGCAGTACTCACAGCTCTAGTAGGGCATAAACAAATGAGTGTCTCTGATGTTATTTTTTTTCAGATGTGTGAAGGCTGCAACTGTACAGATTACATTCTTAACAAAGGTTTTCTTTTGAATGAGACTTTCATCACAACCACCACCACGACACAGGCCCCGGACAACAGAACCTATCCGCCATATGATGTGGTGGATGAACAGGGCTCCAGTGTTATTGATAAACCAGAGACAATCCAAAGTCTGGCTTATGACTCTTGTGGAATACAAATCTACTCTGGTAAATTATGGGTTCAAACTATGCTGGCATGATGATACTGTCCAATTTATATTATAAATTATTTTAATACACATACCTTTGGAGAATTTTCAACAATTAAAGTAATTTTTGTGCAGTCAAACATATTATACAGTGATGACCACCTCTATTTAGCAACTTCCTGTATATGACCATTAAATTTCCTCCCAAGAATTTTTCATTATCTCTTACCTGCATTCAGCGACTTGTCTAATGCAACATGCAACTATCATTTTTCATCCCAAAGCAGTTAAAGACCCTGAATTTAGAGATCTCGACTGTTCCTAGAAAATTAACTGAATGTTTTCTTTATGACTATTGTAGTGTTTCGTTTTTCCCTTTCTTACATTATCTTGTCATGAGTAGATTTTATCCTTGACACTGTCATGAAAGTGTGAAACACAATAAAATTGTTTGGGATTTTCTTTTAAAAACTAAAGGATGAGTGCACTTAAGCTATGAGAGTTGGGTCCCAGTGTTTTGCGCAAAATAAAATTCCGAAGTTCATAAACTTTATGTTTTATAGGTATTAAACAATGTCTTAAGAGCAGGTTTTGGTATATTATATTACATGAAAGTATTAAATAATGCCGAGTGACACTAGCTTTTGAGACGGGGGTCTAACAGTTTTGTCACATTTCTTTTGTTATTCATATGCATACCAGTTTTCAAAGACATTGTTTACATCGAGCCGCAACTTGTCCATTGGTCTCATTTGCACAGAATGTGTATTTTAATTTAAACTTCAACATATCCAAAGGACAATGTTGGACAAATTGCGGCTCATATCTAATTTTTTGAAAAAGTCTCCAAACTACGGTCGAATTAGCCACTAAATTAACAGTTCACCGAGTGTCAACGATTGATATTATAATCACTTTACTCACGTGACATTCCACTGTTCGATACGCTAAGGCTTTCATTGAATATTTCATTGTGTTTGTCATTGAAAGTTTCTATTGTGACAGTATCTATCGTACTTCCAACTTCAAACTATGGAAGATATTTGCGCAAATTTTAATAGGGTTTGAAGATTATATGTCTCTTATTTTACTTTGTATTTTTTCATTAGGGGTGTTTTGAAAGAATTCTGGCATTGACAGTGTGATTAGTAAGTAAGTTGTACATGTACAGGCTCATGTCGCCTCTGTATAATGGTCTGCAGGGCGAGACATCTTCCCCATCCCTAAACACTAGAATCTTTTATTATTTGTGCACCATGAAACTACACAATCTCTCTCTTCTCCATTTAAATTCACAGTGCGAAAAAAAAATTATATGTGCTAATGTTTACATTCCACATCCATGCAATTTAAATGTCTCCGCCTATTTGCGGATACCTTAAATACGAAAGTGGTCCCGTTCAAATTTCTGGAATTTAAGGCTTCTACATGTTCTTTTCAATGACATTGTCTGTAATTATAGAAATATGTTTGACAAAAAATTCAAGGAATAAATATCAAAAGAATATACTTGCACAATAATCATAGATTAATTAAGTGATATATTGTAATGTAAAGCTTAAAATGGGTAGCCGAAAAGGTTCCAAATGACGTACTAAAGTGCACTCATTCTTTACACTTACACAAAATTTCAAAATTTACAACTTTAACCTTGGCCCTAATTTTTTAACGGTTTGATCTAAGACTTTCATATTTCACATGTGTATTCTTTGTGACAAGACCTTTCTCTGGGCAACAACAATTTTGACCTTTAAGTCTGATCTCATTTTGAATAACTTTAACTTTGGCCATAACTTTTGAACAGTTGGTGCTATGGCTTTCATATTTCACAGGTGTATTTCTTGTAACAACTTGTGACTGTTTTCATTATTCATGCATGTACTTTGAAAATAGATTCTCTGCTTTAACTGTCATATATGACAGTTTTAGAATTTCCATTGATAGGTTGCTTAATATAGGTTTGAATGTATACTGCAAAACTTTTTTCACCCTTTGTTTTGTAGCTGATAACCATACCGATACAAGTGCCTTTATTGTGTCTTGGTGTCGTTATTTTAACAATACCAGACCAATGAGCAAGTTAATGACAGAAATCCAAATCAATCCCAGTGATGATTACTATAACTACAAGATTGATTTTGTTGTTAAGAATGAAGATTCCCTGTCTGTAAGTATTAAAAAAGGTGAACATTTAATATAGTCCTTTCATGATAACAGGTACTACTCTTTTCCAGGGCATATTTATAATATTTGGCGAAGTTTTTGATGACAGATAATTAAATGACGTATATTAGACAATTGCTTTTATGTCATATTTCACCAAAATTTATCATTTTGCTCTGCAAAAGAGCAGGTATCGCAGTTAATTTTCTTGAAACAGTCTATTAAAAGTTAGTATTAACCTTCAAGACACACAACATTATTAACCTTCAAGACACGCAACATTTTTCTTGTAGAATTTGTTTTGGATTATATTTTCTTTTACTACAGACAAAATGGTGCATGATGGTGTATGTGGAGGAAGACTTTATCAATGAAATCTGTGATGTTCCACAGTTGTCCACCAACGCCTTGTTATTTTTCCATGTCTTCAAGAGACACAATGAGATTCCACCACATGAAGACAGATTCAGTGTCTGGTCAGCCAAAGCTTCTCTGTCTGGCCTAGTGATGCCCCCCACTGTAGGAACCTTGTGTAGATCTGGTCCTCAGTTCATCAGTTATACTAATCCTATCATGTTGTATGAAGCTGGAATTGGAACATCTCCATTATCAACAGATGCAGTGGATTTCACACCGGTATAACTTGTTAGAATTGATTCACTGAATGGCTTTACCCTCTGAGAAAGTATTTTGCTACATACATGTATTATAAAACTATTGTGAAGTAAGGTTCTTTTTTTTTTTTTTTTGTAAATAAAGGTATTCTTTTGTAGATTGATCACCCCTGCATTCCCTGTTATGGAGAATGTTCCCATTATGGCTGTGATTCCAACTGTAATGCCACAGTGACAGTTCAGAAGATCTTTACCCTGACCAATATAAGCTTACCCTCTAAAAGAACAATCTATAATGAGACTGGACATCCATCAGAAGAACCTATCCCATACTACCTTACAGGTATTTATTACAATTTGCTAGGTTTTGAAACTGCCAAATAGAATGCCTTGCTTTGAACCTTTGTTACGATCTACAGTGAAGTTACTTTTATTAAATGGGGTTATTTACTTAATAAGTGAGAGGTACAAGTGGATCTGGGGACACAGCCATTGCCTCATCTGATGGCTTCTATGTGGATGACACCCCTCCTAAATATGACCTTGAACTCATGGAAAGTGCCTTATATATTGATGTTGGACAAGGCGAAAGCACACCAGCTCACTATCAGAAGTCAAACCACACAATTAAATGTATATGGAAGTGTGATGATGATGAAAGTGGAGTTGTGGTTTGTATAATCAGTTTTCACTTGTTTGTTCTAAACATATTATTAGTTGTATGAGTGCATATACCTAATCGTGCACTTATTCATATGCATAGCATATATGAAAATATTTTGGGTGAGCTAATATAATTTTCTATCAAGTTGAATTTAATAATCATTTAAGCACCTTTTTCTTGTCTTGAAAAAAGTGTATCATAATATTGATTTTAAATTATTTTATAGGAATATACCTGGGCTATAGGAACAACTCCAGGATCTACAGATATCCAGAACTTCACATCTACAGGGCAGAATGTTGTAGGAATCAATGACCAGCTAGCGGGAATACTAGAGCATGACCAGACCTACTACGCCACCATTACTTGTACTAATGGGGCTGGTCATACTGCAGTCTACACCGATACTAAAGGTGTGATAGTGACTCTAATTCCTCCAAAAGTAGAATCTGTGAACACAACTATCCCAGGAACAATCCCTTTCACAGAGGAGGTCTCCCCAAAAGATTCTTGGCAACAGCACGATCCAACCACTGTGGGCATCACCTTCACAAAATCAGATGATCCCTCTGTCAATAGATATGGTATGGTCACGGAAAGATGTGACATACTCTTTGTATATACTGTATGATAAGGAATAGTGGGAAAAGGACTGTAAATTGTGATAATACAGTGTTGATAATATGTATGTTAACTTTTAACAATGTAAACCTGTGTTTGAATTCAGAAACATTGATTAAGTATAAGGAATTAATATCATGATTGAAATCTTATTTTGTTATATACAGATCTTTGTGTTGGATCTGAAGAAAACACAGATGATATAGTTCCATGTACTTGGGTTGGTTACAACATGTCTGGGTCTGCTATAATCAGAAATGGATCATTGTGGATAAATGGCAAAAAACTGACAAGGATTTCAGAACTAAAGCCAGTACAAGACTATTCAAACCTAACATACCTTGAAAATAACCATTTTTTGATGCCAGTAGGCAAACAGATGTTTGTCACCATGCGACTGTGCAATGAAGCCATGTTGTGTACCAACAAGAGTCTTGGAGTTGTAGTAATCACCAACAGTGAATCTGTGATCACGACCTCCACTAATGGTACAGCCATCAAAGAGAGGCTCTCACTCGCTGCCAGAAAGAGATCTACAAATGACCTTGACATCTCAACTCCAAATGGTAAGTTAATTAAGGTATAGTAAGGTAAATCTAACTCCAAGTGGCAGATTAATGTACATGTATATTACAGTACATATACACACATATGCCTATATACAGTTGAACTTCGGTATTTCGAACACGGATATCGAATGCCATGGATATGTTGAAGTGATTTTGAAGTCCCAATTCCTTATTCTTTAAGTATTTTACCCTGGATATCTGGAATCCTTGGATATCTTGAAGTTTTTTCTCAGTCCCATGGAGTTCAAGATTATGAGGTTTGACTGTATTCATGTTTATGTATATAGGTTTAGCAGATGGACAGTCAATAATTGTTACAAAGCTGACACAGAAAGATCTGGAGACTACCTACAGTTCTGATGCCTCCACTAACTTTGTACCTTACATACAAGACCCAGCAACCTCCAATGACATGGTCCAAAGGCTTCTGTATAAGAGGTATAACAAAGAGAAGTGTGTGAAAATAAAATTGCCTTAATTAAATCATGAATTTTGACAGGGAAGAAATTTCCAATAATTTCTAATACTAAGGAGGTCGAGAGACAGCAATATTTGTATATAAACATGATCATATGATTACCAGGATGCATGGACAGAAATTTGCCTTCTCCTTTGTATCACTTGGAAATGTTCCAATGCCTGGACCTTTAACATTCTTATATCCAAATGCTGTGACAGGAATCCATAATGGAAACAGAACAGTTTTACTTCATTGGAATCCAGGTGAGATTTTTTGAATGACCTGTTATTGGAGACACACTTATACCCATTTCCCCCTTTTGTTTAGGTGATCTATTGCAGTATGCTGCTATTCATTCCCATCCAATGTACAATACATATCATTGAAAATCTATTAATAGACAATTTTTTGACCAATTTGGTATAAATCTTTAGATACAGGGGAAACAAAAAAGGTTAAATTCAAGGTCTGTATTCCAATGAGGCTTTAGAGTAAGATCAAACTTTAAAAGATGAAAAAAAATCTACTGTTTTTAAAAACGGAATATCTTGCAAAAAATCTGCATGATTGTAATGGGCAATGTACCTCCTTGGTATTACATATCCTCAGGATTCAGTCCCCAGGATGGGGCAAGTGAAGATGCATGATTTATACTCATAATCTGTTTTATTTCGGGTCAAACAAAATCATTCACTATATCCAAATTGTCCGTCCTTGTCAATCTTTTCAGAACTATTAGTATGCTGGATATTTAACTAAATAATGATTAATTATATACTAAAAAATGAATTAACTATGATTCAAAACTTTATTTAATAAAGCTACTTTTTCATATGTAAATTCAGATAACTTTTCAAATCATCGTGACTGGTCATAGTAGCCTAGTTTTAGGGCACTCACTTCATGATCAGAACGCCCTGGTTTGATTCTCGTTCACCGCTCCACGTCATACCTAAGAAGTAAACATAGGTAGTGACTGTTCCTTTGCCAAGCTCCTGGCACTAGAAGCGAAAGTCACAGGTCTTTCAGATGAAACCATAAAAAGTGAGGTCACGGTAGGTGTTGGCATGATAAAGAACCCTCACTGCTCAATGGTCCTGAGTGCCAAGTATAGGTCTAAATTTGAAGCCCTTCACTGACATATGGTGACATCTCTATAAGATTGAAAAATTCTTGAATGGACAAGGGTATGGTTTATGACTAATAGTCAGTCAAACCTTTAAACAGGAAAAAAAATTTTTACTCTCCCTTTTCATGATCAACAGGACCAGAGTGATTTGCAAGACTTAGTCTTGAAATGAAGTGTAGATAAACCATATTCAAATCATGGTTCCCTGGGCTATAATGGGACAACATTTAGGTTTAAGTTTGGCATTAGGAAAATGTACACTGTTAGGAACAACAAAATCCCCCACTCAAGGATGCATTTTGACATGCTTGTTAAATTTTGTACTGAGTTCAGAAATGTAAACTTTCTAAGTTGGTTCAATGTGTGGCATAGTCCAGGTTGGGGCAACAATTTAATAAACCAAGAATTATGCAATGTTTTGTTCAGTTCAAGTAAAGGAAACAAGGTGAAAATGAAAACAATAATAACAAATGCCTGTAAGATGCACTTTAACTTGTATATTTTTGTAAAGTCATGCAGTACTGGGAGATCAGCAGTAAGACTTGCACTCATCTAACTGCAGAGGAACAAGAGGTGTATGATCCAAACACACAAACAATGACTGTTAAGGTATACTTTTAGATTCATTCAAAGATATATAAATACTTTTTTTAATCAAATTCATGTTACAAAGAAACTACTTGAATAGAAAGGGTTTTATATATTTTGTACCATTTATTCTCAGAGTATATTTTAATAGATGTGAATTTCTTATAGGTATGCAGTACATATAATAGAGAAACAGAAATTTTAAGAAAAAGAAGATCCAGCTACCTAAGAGGAGAAGAATACTTCAGAAGAGAAACCATGTTTATTTTGGCTGATGTAGAAACAACAATACATAATACACCACCTGTGCTTAACTGCCAGAAGAACATTTCACTTTTAGAAGACTCTGGTATGTAACACTTTACTGACTATATTGGAATGATGTTAACTTCCTCCAGACTGAGTCTCTTCTGTCATTGTTCTTGACTCTTTTCAAAGGTCACCTCTCTATAAAGGTCACTTTTAATGGTTCCCGTAGGTGACTGCTTAATACAGGTTTGACTGTATATTGGAATGATGTTAACTTCCTACAATCTCTACTGTCATTGTTCTTGACTTGATAGGTATTGTGAATTACCAGCTTGTGGCATATGATCCTGAAGGAGATACTGTTCTCTTTAAACTACCTGACCAAATATTAAAGTTTGGAGAAGCATCATTGACTCCAGAAGGATAGTAAGTCAATGAATAATTATGTTCACTTTGTGATATATGTAAACATACTTACATTAGAGGTAATCAAACTTTGCTACCTTTAGAGCGGTTTCTTCTCTGCTAATTTACATGCTATTATATTATTAGAACTTACAAACATTGTTTTAAATATTCAGTATTTACAATTTTCATAATGATTCAAGGAGTTTCCTACTTGCTCTACAGTTTGCTAAATAGAATTAACTTCATTTTACCCATTTTAGCACTTGAGAACCTATTTCATTTGAAATTTTAACTATTTAGTCATTAGTAGTAGACAGGATAATAAACTTTAAATTTAAATTAAATATGGGTGACTCAAGATGTTTCTAACTTTGCTCTCTCAAAGTTCTTGATCTCTCAAAGTATAACCTGGTCCCATCTTTTCCTCTATCTATCTGGGCAAATTTACTC
Source organism: Saccostrea echinata (assembly GCF_033153115.1). Lineage (NCBI taxonomy): Eukaryota > Metazoa > Mollusca > Bivalvia > Ostreida > Ostreidae > Saccostrea > Saccostrea echinata. The sequence goes on along the minus strand of NW_026889758.1, from coordinate 3,764,185 downwards.
CTGATCTCTCGAAGTTCCTTATCCTTTGAACCAAGACCTGGGTCCCATTACACAGATTTCATTGTTTTGTACTCTTGATCTCTCAGAGTACTCAGAGAGTCTCAGAGCTGAGATAGCCAATCTCAGCTGATTTTGCCTTAGCAATAAGTGAGAATGATGATTTTGAGAATTTAATTTGAAGTGTGTCAAAAATTTCTCTTAAATTACAATCTTTGTTCTATCTCTACACAATCACAGTAAGGCAATCATTGCACAAAATTCCAAACTCAAGTATGAAATAGAGATACTCAGCAATAGGTTGAAGAACCTAGTGAACTAGTGGGAGATCAGGCATGCTATTTGCAACAAATACAACCTAATCATTACAGTAATAAAATTAAAACATCTAAATATTGAAACTGTTAGACTTTTTTCTTATTTAATCAGGATATGATTTTGTTGTTTGAAATCAGTGAATTACCAGTAAAATATGAATGAAAATGTGTTTAAATGTGTTTCCAGTAAACTTAATAAGAGAACCATAATTATCAGACTTGAAATTCGAGATTTCTTTTCCCTTTTGATCTCTCAAACCCCTCGATCTCTCAAACATTTTTTAAGGTACCTTGAACTTTGAGGGACTGAGAAACAACTGTAATTATAACATTAACTGTTTCTTTTCAGCTTTGCTTACAGTCCCTGCCAGGATTGTTCTGGAGTAGAATACATCAATATTGTCATGTATGAAATAGATGTAGACATTAATCCCCAGAATTCATCAGACATTCTAGCAATTCATATAGAGGAAATTAATGATCCTCCCATTGTTTTCCTGCTTCACAATGGCCAGTCAATACTTCATGATGATCCAACCGAACCTGTCACAGTGAGTATTACGTACATTATGAATAAAAAGTAATAACAGTCCTTTATGGATATTGTTTTTTTAAGTTCACCTCAAAGAAGTTGGAGGAGCTTATGTAATAACCTTGGCGTCAGTGTGCAAGGTTAAAGTTTTTGGAGCAGATTTCTTTTCAAGTATTTCTATGCTCTATATTGATCAGGGATGCATGGACAATGCTTTTAGTATATTTCATTGTACCAGTTCAAGTTTCAGTTTCTGTATAAAATTTCAGCCAAAGAATGACCAGGTTAATGTTTGTGGAGCAGGTTTAAGTTTATGGAGCAGGTCTCATTTCCATGTACCTATAAGCCATATACTGACCAAACTTGCAGGGATGATACGTCTAAGGATGCATACTACCAGGCTTGCTTCAGATGCTGGATCTGACCTGGATGAGTTACCAGGTTAAAATTTTGGAGCAGGCTTATTCCAGTGTAACTTCTAGGCCCTATCCGCCAAGCTTGCATGGATTTAACATCTAGGGATGCACCCTATCAGACTTTCTTCAGATGTTGGATGAGTGAGACTTTCTTCAGATGTTGGATGAGTGAAGATGCGTAAGTTTTTGCAGCAGGTTCATACCAGTGTAAATTCAGGCCCTACCTGGACCAAACTTTGATGGAGGATACATCTAGGGATACGCACTACAGACTTACCTTGGGTACTTAGGATGATTGAAGTACGCTATTCAGATGATTGACCAGTTAAGGTCAAGATCTAGCAAATGAAAGGTGCCTACAGATTTCTCAAATTTGAGAAATAAATTCCTTTAATGGTGCTTTATAACTTTAGCTTGGTCAGATAAGGTGTTTTGGGGCATAATTTGTTGATGAACAAGACGAAAAATCATATTTTAAACTGTCATTTTCAATGGAAAATTAAGAAAACTAGTCATGAATACGGGAGTTTTTTTCCATATCAGACAAAGAAATGCATCCAGATTGCCTACAGTCTCTCAGAAAACGATAATTTGTATGTTCTTGGCCTTTTCTTTAAACTAATATTAAATTAAATATAGGTATCGGGATTACTTTTCACATGATTTCAAATTGAATTCTATTAAAGTACTTTATTTTCTACAAAATTCTACTAGAGCCGTAAAGTACGGGAAAAAGAAAGTTAAAATTGATTATGACGTCATAATGGATCTAGCACCAAAAAGTTAGTCTGAAGTCATTTACTAGATCTTGACCTTAAGTTTTTTTGAGCAGATCCATTTCCCATTGACTATAAGGCTACCTGGACCAAACATGTATGGATGATGTATCAAGGGATGCACACTAACAGACTTGCTTTGTATGCTAGATATGACCTGATTTTCTGGATGAGTGACCTGTGTAAGTTCTAAGGACAAGTCCATTCCCAAGTAACTGTAAAACCCTACTGGACTAAAATTGCATAAATGTTGCATCTAGGGATGCACTCTACTAGATTATTAGTTCATTGGACTTTGTCTTACTTTTACTTAACCTTCTTTGAGGTGAGCTCTGTAATCTTTGATTTCCTGTGTTTTTTAATGACATTTATAATGTAGATCTTAAATCAAACTTTTCTATTGCTAGAAGACATGTTTGTTGTACGTATAGAAAATATTTAGAAACAACTATTCCTACTTTTACAATTGTAAACCATTTCTGTATGATTCTTTTCAGATTTTGCTTGAAGCCAAAAATGACTTTAATCCTGAAAAATGGAATGATACCTGGCAGGCTGTGCTGGGAGCTTATGATGTAGAGAAACATGATAATATTCAGCTGAAGTCTCCTGCAACTTTTCTAGCAAACTTCTCAGTTTTTGGACAAACAAACAGAATTCCAGAGATTAACAATGATTGTACAAAACGTGTTCCAAATGCTGTAAGTGTATGTCTTTGTGCTTGTAATATCCTCCAAACCAATACATGAGTAGTATTAAATTTAAAAAAAATAATGTAGGTCATGGGTTTGCTGACATCATTAAAACAATCTATATGATTTGGTCAACTTTCTTGTACTCACTTGATTATGACATCATAATGAGAAAAATCTGTGATGATTTTTTTGTTAATCATAAAATGATGTGGAACAAGTGTCAACTGAATTTTTATTTCCTTTAACATTTTTTAATTAAAAGTTTGTCATATTAATATAGAAGTCATCATATAAACAACTCCAAATATAGCTGTTACATCAAAAGTTTAAAATTATTTTTTTTAAAGGGCATTTTAAAAATATATCTATATCACAAATGAAAACTGCTCAGGTACAATGAAGCATAAAGGACATTTTTAAGTGATACAGACCTTCTATAAGTAATGGCTTACAATGCTGTTAGCTTCAGAGTTTATGCGCTAGTTTCAGACCTGCTTCAGATGCTGGATCTGACCTACATTGAGCAGGTTAAATTTTTTTTAGCAGATTCATTCCCAAGTAACTATAAGCCCTATCTGGACTTAACTTGCATGATGCATCTAGGGATGCACACAACAAGACCTGCTTTGGATACTGGATCTGACCTACATTTTCTGGGTGAGTGAACAGGTCATAGTTTTTACAGCAGGTTCGTTCCCAAGTAACTACCTTGAAGAAGCTTGCGTGGATGCACTACCACACTTTCTTTGGATGCTAGATCTAACCTTCATTTTCAGGATGAGTGAACAAGCCATAGTTTTTGGAGTAGTTTAATTCACAAATAAAGTTCTGAAAGCCCTACCTGAACCATTCTATCTAGGGATGCACACTACCAAACTAGCTTCAGCTGTTGGATCCGACCTACATTTATTGAAGCAGGTTCATTCCCAAGCAACTATAAGCCCTATAGTGGCTAAACTTGCACGGATGGTGCACACTACAGACTTGTTTCAGATGGTGGATCTGATTTTTATTTTCCATGTGAATGAACAGGTTGAAGTTTAGATCTGATCTGAATATGCTTTGTAAGCTGGACCTCACCTACATTTGCAGGATGATTGAACAGTTAAAATTTTGGAGCAGATCCATTTTCAAGTATGTATAGATCCTACTTGGACCAAACTTGTCTAGATGTTTTATTTAAGTGTGCACTCTACATGTACCAGATCATTTGTTTGATGTGAGACTCTGATTTTCTAACATTTAATAATAACATTTGTCAAGGTTAGCTTTGTAATCTTTAATTACCTTTGTTTAATACATGTATTTTGAATTCATGCTCATGATAAGGTTGTGTGAATTAAGAAACGGTAAAGAAATTGTTTTTAAAAGGTAAATAATATACAGTCAGAAAAAAAAATTATGTTTGCTAGAATTAAAACACCAGCATTTGGGTGTCAATAGAAAGAAAATATTAAACAAAATTTTACATCTTCAAGCTTAAATCCCTATGCAACACATTGTAATACTGTAAACCAACCATTAAATATTGCAACAGATAAAACATATTACATAAATACACATTACACGCATGGTTCGCGATGACAAAAATTCAAATATACAATATACAGTCAAACCTTGTTATCTCAAACTCAGAACTAGGGACCAAGAAAAAACTTCGAGATATCCAAGGATTCAAGATACCCAGGGTAAAATACTTAAGGAATAAGTGTTTGGGACTTCCAAATCACTTTGACATATCCATGGTATTCGAGATATCAGTGTTCCAGATCATAACGAAGTTCAACTGTATAATAAATTAAATATAATAAGGTCTCTAAACTTGTAGATACATCTTGCATGTGAATGAAAATTGGTTTCCAATACATAATTAAAAAAAATACTATAACAAAATATATTAGCTTCATTTCAATTACTTTAATATTTAAAGTATTCTATCAGCTGTATTGACTTTAAACATATTAAAAATTATTTAAATGATGATGAAGTAGTATTTTGTGGACATTTAGATACCTCAACCATGTGCAATCAACTTCACTCAGAAATTGCCTCACAGTGCAGAGAAAATGTCCTGGTTAAGTTTTACTGTAGAGTTTTCTCAACCAATGAACCAGTTTGGAAATTTGACAACCAGCTTCATCTTTGTGGACAGTTCAAATGGTACATCTCTACCAGTGACCATCAGGTTCGGAATTATGGAATCTCCATGTCATAATATGGGAACTTGTCAACGTAAGCTCTTAATTTAAAAGTAACTTGATACACTTGAAGCAGATAATTCAAAAAAGCTCATTTGTCAATACTTACTGATCAATTTCTATGTAATAAAACTATTTTTAAAAAAAAATGTCAAAAACAATTATTATCACAAGGAATGGACTATTGACCAGGTAGTTTTATAATCTAGCTATTTTCATTTTACCAGTTTTAACATACTCAGATTATTAAGATGTAGGGACATGCCCTATCCAAAACTTGAACCTAGGCCATATTTAACACTAAGTAGGAGGCGTTATACTTATGTATTTGGCAAAGTAGAAATACCAATTCAAACACTTTTTTTTTTTCAAATTTAACTAAAAAAGAGTTGATTGTTAAGAAATTCTCATTGAAAAATTTGATTTGACGAAATTTTGATAGATTTTGCATGTAGCTGAAGCTTTTTTTCTTCATTAATCAATATGTATGACTTTGAATTACCTTTTAATTAAAAAATAGACAGTATAGTTTTACAATTCCCATAAACTTTTATTGTTACAGCCACAGGTGTCTATCCTTGCAATGACACCCATAGAACACACAGTTTTGATGCCTACTACAGATGTGAATGTCCTCAAGGTTATCAAGGGAAACACTGTACTGAGGATATAAATGAATGTCTTAGTGATCCCTGTGTGGCACCCCTCATCTGTTATAATGAAATCAACCACTACCGGTGTGCATGTCCTCAGGATCAGCCTAACTGTGAGCTCCTGCCCTGGATGATAGCTCTGATTGTGATTCTAGTTGTTGCTGCATTAGCTGTTATAATTGTTCTTGGTATCTTCAGATACAAGGCCATCAAAAGGTATACAGACAAGTTTATGTTTTCTTTTTAAGGTCACCTGAGTCACTTAGGTGACTTATTGCTGTTTTATCTGTCGTCTTTGTTGGTGGTAAACTTTTGAAAATTTTAAGCTTCTCTGGAATCACTGAACCAATTTTCAACCAATTTTTCTGGTATATAGCATCTATGGGTTAAGGGAAGCATAAATTGCGAATTTCAAGGTCGATAAACCCCCACCCCACCCCATCCCCCACCCACCCACCCTGTTAAGGCCCTTAGGGATGGGACCAAAATCACTGAAATTAATGCAATCTTCAAAAGTCTCAGGGCTTAATATCTATTGCATTAGGGTCTGATAAAAGGACCCTGTCCCAATAGAAAATTGACTCCTTTTTCTCAAAATTTGGTTAAAAATTACAAACAGATTGAATTTTTCAGTGCAGTCTAACTGTTAACTTGATTACAATGAGCAAATGAGCTTTTTACCAAAAGTAAGAAATGCAGGGTTCAGGCTCCAGGATGTAGCTAAGTTTGTCATATATGTATACATCCTGATTACATGGTTATAATGAATACATAGTCCCCACCGAAATTGTGAAATTCAAAAGTCCCCTGGCCCATGGTTTAGACCATAGGGAGGGGTTAAGTTGGTCATTATTGAAAATTACATTTAAATCATTGAAAATCCTTTTCTTTACTCATGAATTTGTGTCAGGCAAATTGTCTGAATAATTAAAATGAGTGCTTAACTGTTTCACAAAATAATAAAATTGATTCCTGCTGGCACTTTTTAGCCCTTTTAACTTAGTTACCGTATATACTCGCCTATAAGTCGGTTGCATTTTTTGAGGCTATTTTGGAGGGATTTGCCATTGACCCACTTATAAGTCGGTACAACTTTTTGCCAGAATCGGGTGCCAATTTGAAATCGATGTTGTAATGTTTTTGCCTGTGTTCCAAGTAATTTTTTGAGAAATTACGCCGATATTTTATTAATTTTTTTTTTTCAACAAATAAATTTCATATCAATATGTATTCCTTATGTATTCACCTGTGTACAAAAATTATTTGGGGATATGATTTTCACTATTCAACAAACTAAAGAGCTGCACTATTTCATTTACCTGGGTAACTTCAAAGTGTTTTGATTTTAGAGTGATTTCCCTTGTCTTGTATATTTTGTACACCGATCTCGATATTTTTCTACTTTTGTTCTTTGAAATAAAAAAGCATATTTTTTTTAAATAATTTTATTAAATAAATACTGAGCCACTATTGAGAATAAAAGCATTCATAGTTACTATTATAGAGCACATCAATAGATATACAAGTCAATATAATTCAATACACATCGTTGTCGCTATGAAGTCACTGGCGAGTGTCGGGACAGGAAAGAAATTCATTGTCACTGTCAGCACAAGTTTCATGGAGGAGATGCTTCTGTAGCTCAGAGAGAGGAATGTCATCATAAAAGTCATCATCGCTTTCACTGTCACTGCTTTCACTGTCTTCGGTTGGGGTATTTTCGCCAGACACAGACTTGAGGAAGTCACTGTACAGAATGTCATCCTCACTGCCGTCCATACTGTTGCTGATCCCGCATTTCTTAAATGAATGGCACACAGTCTCTGTGGAGATTGAATCCCAGGCGTCCTTGATCCATTGCGTCACTAGGCACAAACTGGGTCGCTTGACGTTTCCTCCGGCGGTGTATTTTTTCTCCCCGTTTATCATCCACTCTGTCCAGAATTCTCTCATCTTTGTCTTGAACGGCTTGTTTAGGCACACGTCCAGGGGTTGAAGGACACTAGTACAGCCGCCAGGAATCACAGCTTGGGTGACACTCATTTGTTTTAGAGTTCTTTTCACTTTGTCCGACAGGTGACCACGGAACATGTCCCACACAAGAAGACTTTTTTTGTTGATCATGGCACCAGGGCGGTTTCCCCACATTCTCTGCAGCCACATATCGCACAGATCCTCCGTCATCCAGCCTTTTTCGTTCACTTGAACCAGGACACCAGACGGCAACTTTTCCTTGGGCATGGTTTTACGCTTGAAGATGACCATTGGCTTTAACTTTGTCCCGTCGGCCAAACAGCTAAGAACAACAGTCATGTGATTTCTCCGCGCCGGTCGTTTTCACAGACAGTTTTTTCATCCTTGATATGGACTGTCCTATTTGACGGCAGGTCAAACGATATCGGGGTTTCGTCCATATTTCCTATGGTGTTGATAGGGAAGTCGTGGATTCTGCGTTGTTTTATGACAAAATGATGAAAGTTCTGGACTTTGGTCTCCACGTCGGCAGGCAGTTTCTGGGCAATAGGGGTCCGCTGTCGTAGAGTCAGGCCGTGGCGTTTCATAAAGCGACTGCACCATCCTGCGGACGCTTTGAAGTCAACCGGGGCAAGTGTCTTATCTGCGTTGACTCTCTGAATGGCTTGGAGACGAATGGCGTTTCTTGTGACGATGTACCCTTGATTTCTGAGGTCAGTCACCCATTCCATTAACTGTTCTTAAGCGTGGAAACAGGTGAGGGGGTAGTGGGCATTTTCTTCACTGGACTCTCTACTGCCTGCAGGGAACTCTTCTTTTTTCGCCAGTCTCTGATCAGTTTTTCATTGATGCCATACTCTCTCTCAGCCGCAGCATTGGTATGGGTTTCAGTGTATGAAACAACTTTAAGCTTAAAGTTGGAATCATAGGCGGATCTCTGTCTCTTTGGCATGGTGATGAACAATGTAACGAATCTGTCATCATTCCGATGATATTTATGAGAAATTTTATAATTTTGAGGTGCTCAATGTCCAAGCCATCTATTATTAGCAATTATCCTTCATTTACCTACCTGTACGGGTAAACAATTATCGTCTCTTAATTACCTATATCCCTTCCATGACACCGTATTTATTTAGTGGCACGCGTCCTGAGAAAACTGTGAATCAGTTACCAGTTAAATGAAAAACAATTAATTCCCTAAACAATTGAGTTTTAATAGTCAAGAATTTTATTCTGAAATTTTTTTAATAAAATAAAATCTGTTGTCAAAGTTATTTTAGATGTCACATGTATATAAATCATTAATGTTGACCGGCATTTAATCGGGTTCGCAATTCAATTTTACCGATAAACAATAGAGTTACATGTACAGCACAGTGCCGTAAGTCACAAGAAGTTACTGAAAGGAATAGTTATGTAAATAATTAACAAAATATGCAATACACACTAAAGAAAAACTAATTAATTGTGTAAATAGATGTACTTTATGCAAAATATTGTAATAAATAAATAATATATAATATGTCCAGACCATTGTCAACGATATTCTTTGGCGTTATTTTAAGAAATGCTGCATTTGGCCGTCCAGAAAATTACAAATTTTTTGATGACTCGCCTATAAGTCGGACATAGTCTTTGGGACCAAAAATTAACTCCCAAAAAACCGACTTATAGGCGAGTATATACGGTAGTCACATATCGAATTACTGTATACCTCTGAAAGTCTTATTTACTTGTGGATATATAGCAGACAAATTGATTGTACAGTTATAAAGAGCAGCGAACCCATTCCAAAACATAAGATTGTATATACATGTATGATATGTTTCATGGGACCAAGGATCATAACTGGGGTTATATTTTGAAATTTACTCCTGAACTTCTTAGGATACAAGCTGCATGAATAATAATTATAGATTCATTACCAAAAGGTAAAAATTTTGTTACTTAGTCCATACCAGTTCCAGGTGGGCCAAAAGTGCTCATAGCCTGAGGAAATTGTAAAACTCTGGTGACTGTCAAGGCCCATAGGCCTCTTCTTTACTCATTACGTTAAGCCTTTTTTAAAATTATATCAAGTTTGCATTTTATTATTTTATGTATTTATTTATTTATTTACAGGCAACAGGAATATGGAAAAATGTATGTATATTTTCATTTGCAACACCTCTGGCTTTACTAATAAGAGGAATCATCCTCATTGCACAGTACCCATGCATACATAACAAGGCCCTCAGTATTATTCATTATAACCAATCATTTACTAAAATGGAAAGAGGCTTCTTGACAATACTGCAGCCACATTTGATAAGATGATCATCACACATTTGACATGTTTTTCTGAGCTTGAAGGAAAGACATCAAGAGTTGCAAATGATTTTTTTAGCTGAAATCTACATTAATTTATATTAAATTTTGTAAAATTTAGACCACTTCAAACTGATTTCATATTAATATGCATTATCTTACCATCGATCCTCCCACTTTTCTGTACATCATTATTAAATGATGCTCTCCAATTGATCAAAACTCTCTTTCATGAGATATACCTCAGAGCTTGTTGAAATTTAAATATGATATGTTGTTATACAATACATTATAATCATTATGAGTGTTTATATTTATTTAAAACAAGAACTATAGTGTGAAAAAATTCCTGATCATAATATGATTAATGACTTTTAGAATGAATCTTCGTACCTGGTCAGGTAATGGTTAACCTCTAAGCCTTCAGCCTTGTCTCAATGTGACAAAGGTCAGCTATTACTGAGCAATGAGCTGGGCTAAAAACAGATTGATCAAGTAGCTATAATTCTGCATCACTTTCTATCAAATGTGTTGGTTGTCTCAGACAATTTAATGAACAAATATCTACCAAGATTACTTAGATGAGCATTGTAGCCCATGATCCTCTTGTTCTGAGAAATATTTGACAATGTGCAACTTAATCAGATGAAGAATAAATGCTACAAACTCATCAACAGTAAAAAAAAAATATCATGTTGATGATATTTTTCTAAAACCTATAAATACATTTAAGGAATGTTTTTAAGTTTAGTGTGAATTATTGGTGTGTAAATCACACAGACTTGTCACGTAGGCATATTTCATGAAGCGCGCTAGCACTTCATGAAAAATATGACTACGTGCAAGTCTGTGTGATTTACACACCAATAATTCACACTAAACTTAAAAACATTCCTTATATTTACATTTTAAATGTTTAAATGCACCAAAAATATACTCAATGTTTGAATTTCTTGCTGCCTTATATCGTCATATTTTTACTAACGTCTCTGTAGCCTTATTCTGATGTCATTTTAGCTCGAGTTTCTCCGTGTATATTTCTACGCATGAGTATACACAAAAATGACTTTCAAATCAATTTCACAGTTGATTACGTAGAAAAACACAACAAGTGTAAATATATAACAATAACCCAAATTCTTGGTAAAATTTGTTATGCTTAAAAAGATCAAATGACTATCTTGAAAAAAAAAAAAAGGTTTCTTGGAAATCTGGTGTGTACAGTAACTGTACATGTTTTAGCTTGAAACTTGAAGTCTAGTATAGTGTAGTACTCATATGTAAGAGAGGGAACAAGGTGACCCTTGTGAGCATTTTACGTTTTGGTTTCTTAAATAGCCATGTGATTCTTGAGCATTTCCTATTTAATTTCCTATTTCTATAAATGTATGTTGTTTTATTTTATAGATTGCTTGGTTCTAAAGCATCACTTGAGTCAGCAGTCAGCTTCAAAAACCATATGCCAGGTAAAAGATATTGGTGAATTTGACAAGATAATCTGCATTGTGGAGTTAACTTACCCGAGTCAAAAGTCAGATGAACTTTTGTGATTTAGCAGCCATATTTTTGAAATCTCTATGTTATATAAGCCTGCTTTAGCCATATTCCCTTTTGGTAGAGATTTATATAGTTTGGGACTATAGAAAGGCTTTTTAGCTCACCTGAACTGAAAGATTGAGCTTTTCTGTCACATTTTTTTCCCGTAGACTTACTGTTGATCATTACTGTAACTTAATTAGAACATTTTCAGCTTCTTTTCTGAAATGACTAGACAAGTTTCAACCAACTTACATATATAATATCTATTGACAAAAAGAATAAATAATTCTGACATGAAAATTTTGCATGAAATATATTTGCATTATAAAAGGGAAGGTAGCCTTCTATCAAAATTGTGAAATTCATGTCCCCTGGTGGGGCATAGTTGTTCACATATGACTATCGCCTTAAACCCATGGAATTGTACCAGAATAAGAATTGCATGATTAAAATGAACTATTCTACCAAAATTGCAACACTTATGTTCCCCAGGCCCAGGGTTAAGTCCCCTGTATGGCTAAACTTATCATATATTGAGAAAACATTTTTACTTTACCCCAGTGCATCTTTAAAATTCTTTTAATTTTACTTATCGACATCTTTAGGCAAACTTTGTTAATAAAGATTAGCTGTCTACCAAGATTGTGAATATTATGTCCCTTGGTCATGAATTCAAGGCTAAGGTTGGGGGCTTGCATGGTCATATATTCAAATTTTATTACTAGTAAACATTATAACTGTAGAAATCTTATTAATCATAAACATTTTTTAAGTAAACTTTATGTTTGATGGCAGAAAGCTATTTGCACTTTACAAGAGTGGGAAATGTGTGTCTCTAGAGCTCAGGCCCAAAGATGATCATATATTTTAAATAAACTTAATTTGTAAAGAATATAAATACTTTCCTCCTTCTAATTATCTATAAACAAGCTTCACAAAAATAATGAACATTATAGTTTTCTCACCAAATTTTGATAGTCATTTGACATGATCAAGCCTGGAGTTCCATTTCCAAGTGGAGTTGATTTGGTCATGTCAAGAAAAACTATATACAGTGAAACTTGTCTAATCCGGATGTTGTGTATTCAAAGACCTTGTCTAATATGTTGTAAACTTCAAGTCCCTTTCAGTAATTTCAATTGTAAAAAATGCTGTGTAATCTGGAATGTTGTCTAATCCGGCCAATTTCTTTGGAACCAATGGTGGCTGGATTAGACAAGTTTTACTGTACAGTCAAACCTCGTTATCTCAAACTCGAAAGGAACAAAGATAAAACTTTGAGATATCCAAGGGTTCGAGATATAGAGGGTAAAATACTTAAGAAATATGTGGTTAGGACTTCCCAATCACTTTGACATATCCATGGTATTCGAGATATCTGTGTTCAAGATACTGAAGTTCAACTGTATATACATATAGAGAGAGAGAAAGAGAGAGATTTTGTATCAAAGCTTTGTATTTATCATATGTAATTTAAAATTTCAGAGGCTGTAACAGATGAAGTACCTAATGCAGAGAGTGCTCAACAGGTTTACTAAATATTTCTCAGTGATATTGATTATAATACTGTATGTATACTTAATTTAGTACAGTTTTTTTATCACCACAAGTGCCATTGAAGATGATCTTTAATCCTTCAAAAGAAGCACCTTAAATGTATTTACATCTCAATGAATATTAAAATTTTTATACAAAATGGAGTCACTTACGCACTTCATGAAATATGCCGGCATGAAGTGTCGTAGTTCATGTCCTCATGAATCTTCAAAAATTAAATTCATTTCATATATATATATATATATATATATATATATATATATATATATATATATATATATATATATATATATATATATATATATATATATATTAGGGATGTCAACGAGTACCCGGTTAACCGGGTACTCGATCGAACATCCGAGTATCGAATACTAAAAGTGGTACTCGGTTACTCGGATGTGCATTTTTTCTTATTTCAAAGTACATATTTTTATCAAAAACTTATCCAACAAATAACTTTAATATGCATGCAGCAATTAGCGTGTCGTCATCTACACCTGTGGAACACCCGTTATCGCCTGTGGCAGTGTGTATACAGTAATTAGTGACCAATCACCTGGTATACAGCTGTTCTCATCTATTGTGGTCCTTAATTTTTGGATGGCTTCAATGATTGTTTTCAATGAACATCGTTTAAATATGGTCTATTATCTTCAAATCATTTTAAAATTATGAAGTTAATATACGGCAGCGAAATCGGACATGCTGGTACACACTTCAAAAGTTGAGAAATATTTAGAAATAATTAAAGATTAAAAAAATATTGAAAGTCAGTTTGCGTAATAAGCTTAGTGTATACGGGGGAAACAACCAACACATGAAATAATATTAGATTAGCGATCCCAAAAACTTCCGTTCCTTCTCTTTCGCTAGTCTAATCATCACAAACCTGCGTAACAGATTGTCCTCCTTTTGCGTTGATGAAATAGATCCTAAAGAAGAACTGTAAACAATTTTTTTTTTATATTTGATGTATTAATTGTGTCTTTTGTATTAATTTGATAAATAAATGTAGTACCAAAAAATCATCCCCGTTGGACTTGATGTTTATATACATTTACAAATGTGATAAAAACAGCTTTGGAGTTTAACATAGCTTAACGGGGCTCAAGAAAATTAACACACTTGTATTTATATTTTTACCGAGTACCCGGGTACTCGATTGGAAAAACGTCCGAGTAACCGATTATCAAAAATTGACCGATTTGACATCCCCAATATATATATATATATATATATATATAATATTATACCCAATTACTGGCTATGAGGACAATAGCAAGTTTATTGTCCTCCAAGACAGCAACTATTTCCCCATTTTGCAAACCTTGGATGATTCCGTCACCTTCATCAAACCTAGCTCACCTGTAAGACTGAACTTGATATGCATCTCCACCTAACATTTATGATAAGGTTTACCAATATGCAATTAAGGAAAAGGTCACACTACACTTCGAAAAGGATAATAAACAAGCATATGACAAACAATAAAAATCTTCAAGAACATTAAGGTTAAACTTAAAATAACACTTTCTAAAGAGCATGTATTTAGGGTGAATTAAAAAAAAATGACTACCAAACTGAATTTTTTTGGAAAAATTCAGCTACTTCTAACATATTTTTCACTTATATCATCATATTGCACATGCATTCTAGTTTAAAATCCTGAAGTGGCAATAGAATAGACAATTGGATTAAAAAGTTTCAGAATTTTTATTAGTAAAATTTCTTTTGAAAAAAGAAAATATCATTACACCTTAAAAGACTTTCTAAAATACATAATCACAAGAAATTATAGTTTTTTATGCTTCAAAATGGTAAAAGGGGTATAAATGATCAAATCTAGACCTTGATTGAGTATCTTCTCTTGTATGTGTGACAAAAAATTGGCTTTTTGATTGTTATTTTACATTATTTTTTCAATTCTGGTTTGAAAAGTTTTAATATGAAAAAAATATGAAGCAATAAAATTCCCCAAATTTCACTTTTTTGTCCGTTCAAGCCAATTCTTTAAATCTAAGCCAAAAAAGAATTTTTATATACGAGTTCTCTTACAAAAAATACTAGATTTTGAAGTGACCCTATGTTACATTATTGTGTTGCACTCCTGACATCTGATATGTATTTTATTTAACATTGTTTTAAAAATTATAACACACAATAACCCATTCTTACTTTGTAAATTAATTTGTCGTTTTGATATTTTTGATCGTTTACGGCAGGTTTTTCATATTTTGAAGACCTTAACACATAATTATTTGCAAAGTGTAATATACATAAATTGTATATAAAACTATATGTGAAATGATGAAAACTATCCCCTGAATTGACTAGAAAATTTCTGTAATTTGTTGATAGACATAGTGTTTTGAACATCAAATAGTATCAAACATTTTTTTTCAACTCATTTTTAGTAAAGATAATTAAAAAGCATTGGTAATTATAAAGCAGTTTTGTTGCACTCCTGACTGCAGTAAATTTAAAAGTAAATTCATAGAACACAAAAATTCATAAAGTGTTGGCAACATGAAGTGGTAATGAAATTGTGCAATATTTATAGTCCAATACTTCATAATTAAAACAGATGAAAGTATTAAAAATACACATTTTATCTGGAATTATTTCCTATTTATGCCAAAAAACTAGCTTCAATGTATATTTAGAAGATAAAATATATTCTATAGCATATTTTCCTCTAGAGGACAAACACAGTTACCCACTAAAAAAATTCTACTCATCATTTTTTCTTTATTTTTATTCTTATTGGATGATATATAATTCTAACAAATTTGTTGCACTCCTGACCGAAAGTATTGGGACCTTTAAAGTAGAATTGTGAAGTGAAAATTACATAAGAACTTGTTCAGTTGTTTCAGTGAAGTTGAGGAGGAATTACTTGAATTTTATGACAATGTTTTAGTGTGTTTATTTTTAACATTCATTAAAAAAATCACAAAAAAGATAAAAACACATCTGAATTGATAAAATTGAAAAAGGAAGGATTTTAATAATAAAACTGTCAATAATTTAGTATTAAATTATACAAAAAGATCATTATTAATTAATGAATACGTCTAAGCATGAATAGAAGTGTTTTTGTCACACAACTTGAATCTTTAAAAAAATGTGACGCACTCCTGACCATAGAAATATTGATCTGAAGCACAGACAGATCCTGTAATTGATAAATCTATTTGGTAAAAATGTTCTTTGTGTCTTTCTTTTCCAAAATAAAAATCAGAAAATCATATAAAGATAATAGTTTTTTCATGCTTGGGAGCAAAACATCAAATGTTGCACTCCTGACATTATTAGGTATGCACATATACTTGACTCTAATTAATGCTGCTTGTGATTTATATAACATTTTTAAGTTTTAAAATGTCTATCAGTTATTGTTTTACACTTCGAAAATTCTTTTTTGTCTTAATTTTCTTTCAGAATTTTACAATTGATGTTTTTTTGGCAACACTACATTTTTTCTGTTGCACTCCTGACATGGTATGACATTTTTTTAAACATCAGCCATGACAACAACTTGATTAAACAAAAGTTACTACAGCCCACATTTAAAGCTCAATACTTTGAATATTATCAGGAAAGTCTTTATTTTCAACATAAAGCATTATTATTTATTTCACAGATCTCCAAAAAATATTGAAATTTCAAAATGTCACAAAAAGGTGTTGCACTCCTGACAATTTTAGTATCATTTTTGGGCATAACTTTTTTGTTAATTGAGATATCAACGAGATATTTGGCAGGTATTTAGACACTATCTAAAGACATATGCTGAGACATAGAAATCTATTTTCATTGCCTGTATTTTTAGTGTGGGTTGATAAATATGCATTTGGTCATTTTTTTTTAATTCACCCTTTAGTAACTTTTACACAATCACATGTTTGTTTGGGTGGAAATCAGCACATTGTTCATGTTTAAGACAGTGCACATCCATATTGTCTCTAAAGTAGCCCTGGTTCAATAGTGGGTTACAGGATACAGCTGAGGTTAGATGATTTCTTTATAAAGGAAAAATTCCCTGGGTATAATAAATATATTTATAAAACAATGGTGATGAACATTGACTGCATTAATCATGATTGAACTGGATACTCCTTGTATTACAAATCTGCTTACTTTCAAAAATACTTAAGTATACATACAGTATAAATGTGTCTATGTAAAACCTGAACAGTTTTATGCATAATTGTACAAATAAGCTGTTTTGTAATTTATATTTCAATTTCATACCAGTGAATTGTTAGCTCACCTGAGCCGAAGGCTCAAGTGAGCTTTTCTGATCAAAATTTGTCCACTGTCTGTCGTTGGCGTCATTGTTGTCGTAAACTCTTCACATTTTCATCTTCTTCTCCAGAACTACAGGGCCAATTTCAATTAAACTTGGCACAAAGTATCCTTGGGTGAAGGGGTTTCAAGTTTGTTCAAAGGAAGGGCCACGCCCTCCTCCAAGGGGAGATAATTACGAAATAGCAAAAAATTAATGGCATTATTGAAAAATCTTCTTCTCAAGAACCAGTGGGCTAGGAAAGATGAAACTCAGGTGGAATTATTGTCAGGTAGTATAGATTCAAATTTGTTCAAATCATGACCCCCGGGGGTAGGGTGTGCCCACAATGGACGATCAAAGTTTTACATAGGAATATATAGGAAAATTTTTCAAAAATCTTCTTCTCAAGAACAGCAAAGCTATGATTGGTCATATTTATTTGGAAGCATCCTGAGGTGGTGTAGATTCAAGTTTGTTCAAATCATGACCCCCGGGGGTAGGGTGGGGCCCAAATGGACGATCAATGTTTAACATAGGTGTACATAGGAAAAATCTTCAAAAATCTTCTTCTCAATAACAGCAAAGCTATGATTGGTCATATTTATTTGGAAGCATCCTGAGGTGGTGTAGATTCAAGTTTGTACAAATCATGACCCCCGGGGGTAGGGTGGGGCCACAATGGACGATCAAAGTTTTACATAGGAATATATAGGAAAAATCTTCAAAAAATTTTCTTCTCAAGAACAGCAAAGCTATGATTGGTCATTTATATGGAAGCATCCTGAGGTGGTGTAGATTCAAGTTTGTTCAAATCATGACCCCCCCCCCCCCCCACTCCCTTTTTAGGGGTAGGTTGGGACCACTTATGCATTTAAGCTTTTCAATACTTAACTGATGTGAGCGATGTGGCCCTTGGGCCTCTTGTTTTTCCAGTTTTATCACCATTAGACTCTTTGATTTCTTTTTTGTCAGGAATTTCTGACTGATAGTGAAGATGAAAAATCAGAAAATATTGATACAGAAGATCAAGTTCCATCTATAGACACTGCAAAAACATTTGAGGTTTTTGCTCGTCACACCTCTACTACATTCAAACCCTTAATTCCAGTGGGGGTAAAGTCCTTAATATCAACCAGAAACATTAATCTTGTACCTGAAAGTAAGTCAGAGAAATTGGAAAAAGAGGAAACAAATGACATACAAGGAAAATATGAAGACAATGCTCCAAAGAAAGAAACTGCCAAGAAACCAGAGCCAAGTTCTGGTACCACAGGTTTAAAAAGAAGCAGCAAAATACATCCAAAACTTCCGTCTCTTGATGTTGAAGAAACCATGTCCTCTGGCATGAAAGAAGAACAGCAGAGAGGAGGTAAACTTTACCTTCCCAAACTGAATTGCAACAATAAAGTCTATCCTGAGGAGGATAAAGGAGAATCCAAAGCATGATTTATATTTTACTGCGTATAATATATATCACATGTATACCCAAGAAGCATAATTTGTATCCTTATATTAGCTTTAGTTTCTATTGATCTGAGTTAAAATAACATATACATATATTTCTACCATTTTGTTGTAATTTTTTAAACACATTTCATGTGCATAGCAAGAACTGTATAGAGGCCTAATCTTTGTAAATTATGCAGATCTGTATGATTCAGCTTACTTTCTAAAAAAAAAAAAATATTTTACAATCAAAATCTACCCAAAAATTATATAATTATATATTCTGTTGTAATATCTATTGCATTTGTAGAATATAATGATTGTGAAAATAAAAATTTGTGAAGTATATCGGATTTATTTTTAGCCACCAGAAGAGCTTATGCGATAGTACAGTGTCTGTCCATCTGTTTGCCTTTCTGTCCATAAACAAGTTTTCAAAATGTTACTCCTTGTACAGTTTTGGTCTGATTTCAGTATAACTTGGCACACAAGTAGACAACACTAAGATATACATAATTCTGTGTATTGTTTTTGGATATCAATGAACTGTGTTGCCATGGTTACTAAAAATAGAAATTTCTGTGAAATACTTTCAAAACGCTACTCCTCCTACATTTTTGGTCTGATTTCAATAAAACTTGACAAACAAGTAGTCTACACTAAGATACATAAATTCAGGGCTTTCAAAAATATTCGAAACAGGCAGTACTTTTACCGATATAGGTAGTACCTTGTGGAAGCGATTTTATTAAAATATCAAATTTTTCTTCTTCAAATATTGTGGCAGGTACAATCATGATTTAAGCTGGGTAAAAGAAACAGGTACCTGCAGATTTTGAAAGGCCTGATTTTATTTATCGTGTTTTGATTACAAAGAAGGGTGTTGCCTTGGTTACTAAAATAAAATTTCCTGTAAAAATTTTTTAAAAGGCTTTTCTTCCCAGAGTTTTAGTCTGGTTGCAATAAATCTTACCACAAAAAGAGACTAACCCTGGATCATAATTAGACGGTGGCTATTTATAGCCACAGGCTATTGCTGCTGGTCTGGGCTATGAATAAACAACAGTGTAAAATCACGGGGACCCTAGCGGTGATTTTTGCAGAGACAAAATAATGAAAGTGGGGTCGTTTCGAGTTCGATAATAAAATGTACATGTTTCTCAAGTTATTTCAATGACATTTTGTTGATGGGCGCAAAGTTTAATTCCTGATATTTGCCGTTTTAATATTTCTCACCTCATGAATATTTATTAAACTACGCCGACTTAATGTTAATTCGTACAAAAACTGATTCGTATATAAGGAGTCAATTCGTATGCAAACCACAAAAGTCAATTCATACATAAAGTTTGCTGAACATGAAACAAATGCAAAAAGTTAGTTCGTATACACATCCTTTTTTACGTTGTGTAAATGTAAAATTTCAATAAAATTTATTAAAAGAAAAAAAAATAAGTGGAAAAATATTTATGGGTAATGGGTTTCACATTACACCTTACCATTTTAGGAAATAAAATAATTATTGTTAAACCAACACACTCTCGGCGGTTTCTTCGCCGTTGGATGTGTGACAAACGCTTATTACGAGATGTTCCCAATTTGGTATTCCCTAATTACGAGATACTCCATGCTAGGAAAGCGTCGATCCCCAAATTTCTCCATTTACGAAAATTCAGTTAACATGATTAAAGGGCTGCGTATTCCTTGCCCCAAGACCATAAACTGAGAACAGACTTAAGTCAAAATTTTAAACCAATATAACTTTATAAATAATCTTGATAATGAAACAAAATTTTTATCATATATTTGAATGTAAATGTTATTATAAAATTGCAAATTTTTAAGCTAATACATTAAATAAAACTCAAGATAATAAAAATCAAAATTTTGACTTAAGTCTATTCTCAGTTTATGGTCTTGGGGCCTGATTGCAGAACTGCATGTTTTATTTGAGACGTTTTGTGGAATTTTTATACAATAATACTTGTACAGTTTATTGAAATTTTACGGTGTTTTTTGATTAATGGAATTTCTAGTATCTGTTGACGATACTCTATTAGAAAAAGATATATTTTTGGAATGGAAAAAAGAATCACGTCCTCTTAAAGTTTACATAAAAGAGAGTTGTTGAAGGCAGATACGATGCCATTTTGCAAAGTTAATTTCGGTTCTATCTAAAAACAAAAGTCATTGCCTAATTATCTCGGACACAAAAACTACTGAAAGGATGCTAATTTATCAAAGCTATAATTATAAGACTGTGACAAACAAAAGTTACCCATATATTTAATTTGAATTTTGAAAATTCTATCGTGCCTCGAATAAAATTTACCCTTTAAAAAGTGTAAGAAAAAAAATACACAAATGCATGTACATGGAATATTAGGATTTTCTTGCGAATTCAGTTGACTTAATTTAGGTCAGTCTTCTCCTACATGTGTTTTCAAAACTTCGTATTATGCAATGACTAGCGGGGTCAGTGCGTATTAAGATAAATAGAAGGTGAAAGATATTTTGTTATTCTGTTCTTTTTTCTTTTCTTTTCGAACAGTATGTATGTATATATATAATTATATATATATTATATATATATATATATATATATATATATATATATATATATATATATATATATATATATATATATATATATATATAAGTAAATTACAGGAAATTTGGCAAAAATGGGGATCCAAAGATAAAGTCTATTTCATTATCTTTCAGCATATGATTTATGTCGCACAATCTACAGTACAACGCCAAAAGTGATTCATCATTTCCCTTTTTACCATATATTTTAAGAAAAGTTGGTTTTTGTTTAAAAAAAATATTGTGAGTTCAATTTTACTCCAGATTAGCAAAATTTGATAATTAATCACCGAGTATAAGATTTTAAATTATAAAATCACAATTTCTAACTTCAAAACACCACGATTTCATGACACTTTTTGTTGTAAAATTTAACTTTTTCATTTGATACTTGATTTCACTGAAATGCACTCTAATAAGATTATTTTCAAATTATGCGAAGAAGGTACAATGAATTCGGAATTTACTGATACTCGCTCATATCTGCAACTCACAATAGGTTTATTAATTGTTCCTCAAATATCTCAAACACATTTACGCTAAAAAAAAATGCACCTCTAACTTGGAAGAGCGCCTAAATGGAACCACACATGCATGTATAGAAAGCTATCTTAAAATAAATATAATCAGTCACCACATGAATATATTAGAACCTTTGATTCCCTTAATTTAACATTTTGGGTAAAATGAATTGTTTTAAGGATTAATTAATGAAAAAAAAGATTGAAATGATCAAGCTTTCGTTTCTGGCATTTCAAAGCATTTTTTTTCTTCAAACATTATTTTATAATAAAACTAAATAAATGTAGAAAATTTCATGCAATAAATTGTTTAACAACTTCAATTAATACATGTCCTCATTATACTGACGCAAATATAAAATAACTCATCAAATACATGTATTGTGAAAAATTGCAACAAACTTTCATAATTTCCATATCATTTTACAGATTCTCATATCATTTTATTTAATTTAATTCATTCATGCCAGTGGCCAGTGATTAGAGCGTTTGCTCTAGAGTCAAGGAGTAAGGAGTCGATCCTTAGGTCGCGGGTTCGAATCCCACTGCGGGACGTGGAGACCGGTCCTTCGGATGAAACCGTTAAACTGAGGTCCCGTGTCGCAGTAAGTGCTGGCCAGAAAAAAAGATCTCTCGCTGCACAATGTCCCTGAGTGCTGAGTATAGATATAAAATTTGCATCCCACCAATGGCAATGGTGGCGTACGCGTCTCATTATGAGTGAAAAATTCCCGAGAGGGACGTTTTAATTAAAACAAACAATCAAACAAAATCATTCATGCCACCGTCTATCAGTACTCACAGTACTTTGATTCTATTTATTGCTGGTGCATAGTTGTAAGTCCAAGTGCTACTTTATAAGTACGAATTGGTAAAGTCTTGTCAGAATCTTTACTTCTGGTTTCTGATTTGAGTTATCAGGGCCCCTCAAAGAGTTGTGGGTGCCCTACAGTAATTACTCAATCCTGGATGATGCTTAGATTCACTGAAGAGTGAATTTTATGATGCCTTTAATTTGGTTAAAATACACAGAAGATGGGTGAACAAGCCGAGAAAAATGCCTATGCTTTGACAGATAAGAAAGTGAAAATTTAATTTCAATTATAACACAATTTTCTTTGACATTTCAGTCAACGTACTAGTAATATACTTTTTGTAAAATATCTTCAATTTGCAACAATCTCAAAAGTATTAAAATTATTCATCTATGAAGTAGATTGTACACACCAAAGAGGGCAAAAATGATAAATTCATCATACTATAACAAAATTTTTCTATATAAATGGGTCTTCCCTCCATTTTAAGGTCAGCTGAGTCACTTAGGTGACCTTTTGCAATATGTGTTCGTCTGCCGTCGTCCAGCATGTGTCATTATTAACATTTGAACATTTTCAGCTTCTTCTCTGGAACCAATTAACCGATATCAATTAATTTTGGCATAGAACATCTATGAGTAAAGGAACAAAAATTATGAATTTCATGGTCCCCGCTCCCCTGGGGCCTTAGGGGTCACCTGAGTAAAATACAACAAATAAGAGGATCCATAGAGTATAAAATAAACTGATAGATGAAGCTTTGTTTCCCAAAAGCAAGAAAAATAGGGTGATCAGGATCAACAAAATAATTAATCTAGTGTTCATTAACAGTTCATAAATTAGGTTCTAATCTGTTCTCTATTTATCACTAACACCATACAGTATATTAACAAACTATCAGTGCTTCTGTACTATTTTTAACCCCATATCATCACCTCTCACATTGGCCTCTCTTGGTCTTTGAAGAAAAATTAATAAGTTATTTTTGTCTCATTTTTATTTATCTATTATTAACAAGTCTACCTGCTCATTAAAACTATAGAAGTACTTTATGCAATAAAAGAATTCTTACATAATTCACTTATTCTATTAACCTTTCAAATACATTATTTACAGTGATTAGTTATCAAAAATGAATAGGAAAAAGGAATAATTTTTCTCAGTAGGATACAAATTAATAGAGCCCTGGCCAGGACCAGAACACTTGACCAAATGATCCAAATGTTTAAAAATCTGGTAAAAAATACCCATGTTTATTAAATTTTTTACACTGTTTGCCTCTGATATGCCCAGGAGCAGAGAAGATTTTCAAAGAAATAATGTATTTTCACTAGAGATTCATCAATTGAAAGCCCTATAACCTTAACACCAGAACCCATGACCCAGGGTCATGAAATTCAAAAATTTGAAGAGGTACCCTTATCATCATAACTGTACTATACTTAGTTGAGAAGATTTTCAAAGAATTAACACATTCTCACTATTATTTCCCCCTCAAGAAACACCAGATCCCCTGACATTGGGACCACAAGTTTTAAAAAAAAAAATATAAGAAGCACCCTTGCTCATCATAACTATACACTTTGTGTATCTGCTCAACACCAAGAAGCAGACAAAGTTATTTAATAGCATTAATGCATTTTCACTATATTATCAATAGAGCCAAACCCTTACACCAGAACATCTGATCCAGGGACCATGAAACTCGCAATTCTTGAAGAAGCACTCTTGCTCATCATTACTATACAATTAGTTTCTTTGCTTTATAACCAGGAGCAGAAAAGAATATTTTCAAAGAAATTATGCCTTTTATCTTACCTGAGCCAAAGGCTCAAGTGAGCTTTTCTGATTGAAATTTGTCCTTTGTGTGTAGTAAACTTTTCACATTTTCATCTTCTCAAGAACCACTGGGCCAATTTCAACCAAACTTGGCACAAAGTATACTTGGATAAAGGGGATTTAAGTTTGTTCAAATGAAGGGCCACACCTTCTTTGAAGGGGGGATAATTATGAATTTATGAAAAATTAATAGCATCATTTAAAAATCTGAAGAAGAACCACTGTGCTTGAAAATATTAAACTTATGTGGAAGCATACTCACGTAATGTAGATTCACATGATTCAGGTGTGTTCAAATCATGACTCCTGGGGGTAGGGTGGGGCCCCATTGGCGATAAAAGTTTTACATAGGAAAAAATTTATAAAAATTTTCTTCTCAAGAACAGCAAAGCTATTATCGTTCATATTTATATGGAAGCATCCTCAGGTGGTATAGATTCAAGTTTGTTTAAATCATGACCCACAGGGGGGCCACAATGGGCGATTAAAATTTTACATAGGAATAAATAGGAAAATAGGCTTGATTGTGACAAGCATTGAATCCCCTACCAAAATTGTGAAATTCATGGCCCAAGGGTCAGGGGTTATGGAGTATATGTGTGGTTCTTATGATCATATAGTAAGAATGCATAAATTCTTTAAAAATCCTCTCTACTCCTGTATATAAATAAGATAAACTATGTGCATGGTTATGATGATCATGGGTGCATCTTCCAAAATTGTGAAATTTGTGGCCCCCAGGGTGAGGGGGTCTGCAGGAGGGGTGGGGGCTCCACTGATTATAAAGTGAAAATGCATTTATTCTTTTAAAATCTTTTTCTCTGCTCCTGTGTATTAAGCAAACAAACCAAGTATATAGTTATGATGAAACAGGGTGCCTCTTCCAAATTTGTGAAATTCATAACCCCAGGGCAGGGCTCTGTTGATTATATAGTGAAAAAATTATTCAAAAATCTTCTCTCCCCCTGTATTTAAATAAGATAAACTAGGTGCAAGGTTATGATGATCAAGGAAGCATCTTCCAAAATTGTTAAATTTGTGGCCCAAGGGTGAGGGGTTCAGCAGGAAGGGGCCCTATTGATTAAATTGTGAAAATGCATTAATTCTTTGAAAATCTTCTCTGTTCCTGGGTATTAAGCAGGTAAACTATAAGTACATGGTTATGATAATCAAGAGTGCCACTTCCACAATTGTAAAATTTGTGGCCTCAGGGTAAGGGGTTCTGGGGGGGGGGGGGTGTATTGATTATATAATGAAAGTGCATTATTATTTTTTTTTTTTGAAAATCTCTGCTGCTGGGTATTAAACAGGTAAACTATAAGAGCATGGTTATGATACTCAAGAGTCCCTCTTCCAAAATTGTGAAATTTGTGACCCCAGGATCAGGGGTTCTATCAGGTGTATTGATTATAATGTTAAAGTGCATTATTTCTTTGAAAATCTTTTCTGCTGCTGGGTATTAAACAAACAAACCAAGTGCATAGTTATGATGGGCAAGGGTGCTTTTTCCAAAATTGTGAATTTCATGGCTGACAGAGAAGGGGAACACAAAGTGAAATTGCATTAATTTTTTGAAAATTTTCTTCTCTGCTCCTGGGTATTAATGATGGGGCTTTGTTGAATCTATTATAGTGGAAATGCATTATTTCTTAGAAAATCTTAGAAAAGGACATCTAGGAGGCAAAAAGAGTATTTAAAGTTGTAATAAGCAAGGGTATTTTAGCATATTTTTCAAATTCTGCACCACTTGGTCAATTTGTTAATTTGTATTCTACTGAAAGAAGTTATTCCCCTTTTCTATTCACCTATGATATTAAATCACTATAAATTATGTAATTGAAAGGTCAATTGAATAAGAGAACTATACAAGATTTATTTTATGATATTTGATAAAGTACTTTGATAGTTTTTTAATGATCAATTAGACTTTTAAATAATATTTACATGTAAATAAAAATGGGACAAAAAATAACTTGTACATTAAATGTTCTTCAAAGACTAAGAGAGGCCAATGTGGGAGGGAATGAGATGGGATTACTAAAGTGAACTATTGTTTTGTTTAGTCGCATGCGTATAGTGACAAATGGGGGAATACAGGCAAATAATTAGATCAAGTTTGTAACTGAGCACTAAATTAATTATTTTGCTGATACCTGGTCATCCTATTTCTCTTGCTTTTGGGTGACATAGTTTCATTTATTAGCTTATTTTGTATTATTAGCTCACCTGAGCTGAAGGCTCAAGAACAACTGGCCCAATTTCAACCAAACTTGCCACAAAGAATCCTTGGGTTCACAAAAAATGTCATGCCCCCTTTTAAGGGGAAATAATTAAGAATTCTTAAAAATTTGTTGGCATCTTTTAAAAATCTTCTTTTCAAGAACCACTGGGCAAGAAAAGGTAAAACTTATGTGAAAGCTTCATTACATACTCTACATTCAATGTTTATGCATATGATAACCCCCAGGGGTAGGGCGGGGCCACAAGAGGGGGTCTAAGTTTTACATAGGAGTATAAAGGAAATGTCTTTAAAAATCTTCTCGAGAACAGCAAAGCCAAGATTAGTCATACATGTATTATCATAGAAGTATCCTCTAAGGTAGTTTAGATTCAAGTTTGTTCAAATCATGACCCCTGGGGTTGAGCGTAAACACAACAGGGGCCAAAGTTTTACACAGGAATATAGTAAGAAATATCTTTTAAAATTTTCTTCTCAAGAACATTATAAGTCATATTAATACAGAAGTACCCACTACACCAAGAACTTAACATCAATTCCCTAGGATACTTGCCACTGATGCTTATAACTTTTATTTTGCTCTTATCCTTAACTTCTTTATTGCTGATTCTATGGCCATTTTCTTCAGCTAGCTTCTGAATGCCCAACTTTCCCAAAGCTTTGCCTTTAATAACCTTTGGCTATTCCATTCCAAGGGTTGTCAAGCCATTCCACTATTTGAAGTCTTCAATGTGTTTTACGCAAATGCCCCTTAACCATTACACCTATATCTTCCTATGTAAAACTTTGACCCATTGGGAGTAGTAAATTGGAAGATGGTTCTTATCTATCAATAGGAAACTTGGGGAGAAACAAGGTGCAAGTACCTTACCCAGTCCCCAGTGTAGATAAGAGAAAAATTCTAGTGTTGTGTGATTTACCCTCAGACAGAGCTGTCTTAATAATCATTCCAATCATTAACTCAGACAGAGTAAAAGGAAAACCTATATATTCCTTGTAAGAACCTGATCAAACACATTATTACATAGGAAATATCTTTAAAAATCTTCTGAAGATTAACTAAGCCATTATTAGTCATATTTATACAGAAGCAACCTTAGGTATTGTAAAATCAAGTTGTTTTTTTTTTCAAATGATGACCCTCCAGGGGTTGGGGGGCACAACAGAGGGTCAAAGTTTTACATAAGATTTTATAGGAATCATCATGAAAATATCTTCTGCTCAAGAACAGCTAGCATACCCATGATAAGTCATATTTATCATAGAACTAAGAAGCATCCTCAGGTAGTGTAGATTCAAATTTAGGGTGGGAAGGGTGGGGCCACAATGAGCAATCAGTTTTACTTAGGAATTCATTGGAGAAAAAACTTTAAAATTCTTCTTTTCAAGAACAGCAAAGCCATGATTAGTAATATTGATATGGAAGCATTCTGAGGTAGTGTAAATTTAAGTTTGTCCCCCTTCCCTTCATAAACTTCTCAATACTGAACTAATTTCTGCTTTTTCCTAGCCAATGTGCTCAGGTGAGCGATATGGTCTAGGGGCATTTTGATTTATATTCAATCTATGGTTCATTTGAAGTGTCACATTATACTCAGGAATTCCTGCTTTTTCCTGAGCCAATGTGCTCAGGTGAGCGATATGGTCTATAGGCCTTTTGTTTTATGAAATGTGAAGATAATGAACAGTATTTAATCTCGAAAGTCCAATGAAACAATACCAATCTGGAGCAGAGCAACGCGGACCTCAAAATTTAGAGGTGGGATAAGTGCAATGGAGGCAGGTTTTACCTGGGGCCCAATTGAAAAACATAGCCTAAAACAAAGTCTGCTGGGGCAGTGTGATTGCGGCCCTATGTTACCCAAGGAGCGAACAGGAATAAGTCAAGTACTGTAGATTCCTAAATATATGCGAGGAATTAATTATCGCGTTATTACGCGAGAAGAACCACTCGCGAAATAAAATTACTCGCTTTAATTTTTGTGGTACTGAAATCCACATAAAATATCTTAATCAAGCGTCCACTCGCGAATTATACTTCTCGCGATTTGTCGTCTAAGGGCCATTTCGCGATATTAAGTACTCGCGTAAAATAAGGAATCTACAGTAAATCATCAGGTGCAATGGAGGACTGAGCATCCCCTGCTAACCGGTCACACCCACTGTGTGCTCGTTGTCATGATCGGGGAAAAAATACTGCAAAAAATCCATAGACAGTTCAGTGTGTAAATAATGGCCTAACAATTAGTATGAAAAACGTCAGTCAGCATTTGACTCAGTCATAGGTTGTATGTGCTGACAAGGTCATTGTATCCACAATAAAACTTGCAAAATGATGCCTTCAAATGAGACTGTTGATATCCTTGTTTCATCAACTTGTTTGTCAATAGCTTTCCTCGTTTTAGAAACTGTTCATACGTAGAGCATGCTCTTGCATATCGAATCAACTGACAGACATAAACCCCATATGCAGATGATGAGGGTATATTGGTACATAAGTAAGGGAAGTTGACGATTGAATAGTTGAAGTAATCACGTTTATGTTAAGGCCCTTGGGTCTCTTGTTTTTTTGTCTTTTTAAAGCTTTATATGGCGTATCTGAGCTAAAAGATAAAAATACGAGATTGAGTGTAGATAAACATGATATAGGTTATGTTCAAATAAAAATTTTCACCAATTTTAAACTTGAATAACCTCATGTTTCCATAGTTAGGCTGATTTTAAACTGTCTGTTAATAAAATGCAGAGTCGGTAAATAAATTGGTTATTGTTTTAAATTTCTAAATCTTTGAAACGTGATTGATTCAAATTATGTAATTTACAGGAAAGTCCTATCTTTATATAAAGTAATAAAACAAATAGACAAAAAAGAGCACCAACAGGAAACAATGTTACCCCCCCCCCCCCCCAAAAAAAAAAAAAAGCAAAATATAGCTGCAAAGTCAAGTAACACAATTTATTGAAATTTATACATGAATTTTAATACATTGTATTGACACAAGGTATCAAAAAATGATTAAATTTTTCTAATATGGTTAATGCTAGTCATCAAATTTAATTTTCTTTCCTTGAAATGATTTTATTTGTGCTTGCTCTTTTCGTTTCTTGCTTGCAATCCATGAAGGATGTAACTTTTCATTCTTGACATCTGGAAAAGAAAATCAAACATTACAAAAATATAATGTGTCATGCATTGTCATGCATTAATGTACGTATTATTAGTCTTCTACTCATGATACTGGAAGGGACAAATATTGATTTGAGTTTTGGTACAGTAAAATTTGGTTATGAAGAACTTGCTCATAAGGTAATCTTGGTTTTAACAATTTTATAAAGAGTACCATAGAAAACCTGTTATTTTCTTTACACAAATTTAATCTCAGTTTATATAAGGAAGCAAAGTTTGGGGTTCCAGTGACTCTCATATAACCAAGCTCTACTGTATATTCATCTATCTTGAACTTGCACTTTGTTCAGCTTGGATGATTTTTGACAAAATTATGGCTAAAATCCTTGGGCACCCAGTATATTGTATTGAAATGATTTTAACATAATTTATTGTATAAATATTATACAAATGGTTCAAACAGGTTCTTACATACAACCTTAGAGGTTCTCACCTAAAATGGTTACAACTGCCAACGTCTATAGAAAAACTTTGATTACAAACAGATTTGTTTTGTACATACATTTAAGTTAAACATATAACTTATCTGAGTTCTGGTGTTAGGTAGTACATGTGTAATAATTAATTAAATCTACCAGAATCTCATCAATTTTTGTACCAATTGAACAATAGGCCCAAGGGCCTTAACGGTCACCTGAGTATAAAACAACAATCCATAGATCCATAGAGTATAAAATAAACAGATAGAAGGAGCTTTTGTAAATCTTTGATCGTCCATTGTGGCCCCACCCTATCCCCAGAGTCCAGATTTGAACAAACTTGAATCTATACTACCTGATGTTTTCATGTAAATACCTGTATAACCAATCATGGCTTTGCTGTTCTTGAGAAAAGAATTTTTTCAAGATTTTTCCTACATATTCCAATGTAAAACTTTCATTGTTCATTGTGGCCCACCCTACCCCTGGGGATCATGGTTTTAACAAACTTGAATCTAAACTACCTGAAGAAGTTTCCACATTTCATCTTTCTTGGCCCAGTGGTTCTGGAGAAGAAGATTTTTCCAATGTATTCCCATGTAAAACTTTGATCATCCATTCTGGCCCTGCCCTACCCTTGGGGGTCATGATTTGAACAAATTTGAATCTACACTACCTGAGGATGTTTCCAGATAAGTTTCATTTTCCTTGACCCAGTGGTTCTGGAGAAGAAAATTTTTAAAGATTTTTTCTATGTATTTCTATGTAAAACTTAGATCATATCAAAATGACTAATCATGGCTTTGAAGTTCTTGAGAAGAAATTTTCCTATGTAAGACTTTGATCCTCCATTGTAGCCCGCCCTACACCCATAGGTCATGATTTGAACAAACTTAAATCTACATTACCTGAGGATGCTTCCATATAAATATGACTCATCACGACTTTGCTGTTCTTGAGAAGAAGATTTTTAAAGATTTTTCTTATATATTATGTAAACTTTGATCCTCCATTGTGGCCCCGCCCTAACCCCCGAGGTCATGATTTGAACAAACTTGAATCTACACTACCTGAGGATGCTTCCATATAAATATGACCAATCAGGGCTTAGCTGTTCCTGAGAAGAAGATTTTTAAAGATTTTTCCAATATATTTCTATGTAAAACTTTGATTGTCCATTGTGGGCCCTCCCTATCCCTGGGAGTCATGATTTTAACAAATTTGAGTCTACACTACCTGATGATGTTTCCATATAAGTTTCATCTTACCTGGTCCAGTGGTTCTTGAGAAGAAGATTTTTAAAAGATACCATTAATTTTTCAGTAATTCTTAATTATCTCCCTTTGGAAGAAGGTGTGGCCCTTCATTTGAACAAACTTGAATCATCTTTACCCAAGGATAGTCTGTGGCAAGTTTGGTGGCAATTGGCCCAGTGGTTCTTGAGGAAAAGTCGAAAATGTGAAAAGTTAACGCACGACGCACACCCGCACGACGACGGACAAAAACAGATAGCAATAGATAACCTGAGTGACTCAGGTGACCTAAAAATATATATTGATTGAATTGGACATTTTGTGATTGTTGCAATACTTTCAGAATGACATATTCTTGTAGAAACTTATAAAATTTAGATCAAATGCAAACGAAATTCACACAACAAACAAGAGGCCCAGGGGCCACATCGCTCACCTGAGCACTATGGCTAGGAAAAAGCAGAAATCACTTCAATCTTGAAAGGTTGAAAAGTTTAAATATAAAAGTGGTTGGGGGGGGGGGGGGGGGTCAGGAATTGAACAAATTTGAATCTACATTATCTGAGGATGCTTCCATTTAAATATGACCAATCATGGCTTTGCTGTTCTTGAGTAGAAGATTTAAAAGATTTAACCTATGTATTCCTATGTAAAACTTTGATCGCCCATTGTGGCCCCACCCGACCCCCAGGGGTCATGTTTGAACAGACTTGAATGTACACTTTCTAAGAATGCTTCCATATAAATATGACCAATCATGGCTTTGCTATTCTTAACAAATAGTTTTTTTAAAAGATTTTTACTATGTGTTCCAATGTAAAACTTTGATCGCCCATTGTGGCCCCACCCGACCCCCAGGGGTCATGATTCGAACAAATGTGTATGTACACTTCCTGAGGATGCTACCATATAAATATGACCAATCATGGCTTTGCTATTCTTAACAAATTGTTTTTTTTTAAAGAATTTTTACTATGTGTTCCTATGTAAAACTTTGATCGCCCATTGTGGCCCCACCCGACCCCCGGGGGTCATGATTTGAATAAATTTGAATGTACACTATCTGAGGATGCTACCATATAAATATGACCAATCATGGCTTTGCTGTTCTTGAGAAGAAGATTTTTACTATGTGTTCCTATGTAAATCTTTGATCGCCCATTGTGGCCCCACCAGACCCCCGGGGGTCATGAGTTGAATAAATTTGAATGTACACTATCTGAGGATGCTTCCATGTAAATATGACCAATCATGGCTTTGCTGTTCTTGAGAAGAAGATTTTTAAAGATTTTTCCTATATATTTCTATGTAAAACTTTGATCGCCCATTGTGGTCCCACCCGACCCCCGGGGGTCATGAGTTGAACAAACTTGAATCTACACTACCTAAGGATGCTACCATATAAATATGACCAATCATGGCTTTGTTGTTCTTGAGAAGATTTTTAAAGATTTTTCCTATATATTCCTATGAAAAACTTTGATCGCCCATTGTGGCCCCACCCGACCCCCGGGGGTCATGATTCGAACAAATTTGAATCTACACTACCTGAGGATGCTTCCATGTAAATATGACCAATTATGGCTTTGCTGTTCTTGAGAAGAAGATTTTTAAAGATTTTTCCTATATATTCCTATGCAAAACTTTGATCCTCCATTGTGGCCCCACCCTACCCCCGGGGGTCATGATTTGAACAAACTTGAATCTACACTACCTGAGGATGCTTCCAAGTAAATATGACCAATTATGGCTTTGCTGTTCTTGAGAAGAAGATTTTTAAGGATTTTTCCTATATATTCCTATGTAAAACTTTGATCGCCCATTGCGGTCCCACCCGACCCCCGGGGGTCATGAGTTGAACAAACTTGAATCTACACTACCTGAGGATGCTACAATATAAATATGACCAGTGATGGCTTTGTTGTTCTTGAGAAGAAGATTTTTAAAGATTTTTCCTATATATTCCTATGCAAAACTTTGATCGCCCATTGTGGCCCCACCCGACCCCCGGGGGTCATGATTTGAACAAATTTGAATCTACACTACCTGAGGATACTTCCATGTAAATATGACCAATCATGGCTTTGCTGTTCTTGAGAAGAAGATTTTTAAAGATTTTTCCTATATATTCCTATGTAAAACTTTGATCGCCTATTGTGGCCCTACCCTACCCCCGGGGGTCATGATTTGAACAAACTTGAATCTACACTACCTGAGGATGCTTCCAAGTAAATATGACCAATCATGGCTTTGCTGTTCTTGAGAAGAAGATTTTTGAAGATTTTTCCTATATATTCCTATGTAAAACTTTGACCGCCCATTGTGGCCCCACCCGACCCCGGGGGTCATGATTTGAACAAATTTGAATGTACACTATCTGAGGATGCTACCATATAAATATGACCAATTATGGCTTTGCTGTTCTTGAGAAGAAGATTTTTAAAGATTTTTCCTGTATATTTCCTATGTAAAACTTAAATCGCCCATTGCGGCCCCACCCTACCCCCGGGGGTCATGATTTGAACAAACTTGAATCTACACTACCTGAGGATGCTTCCACATAAGTTTCATGATTTCAAGCACAGTGGTTCTTGAGAAGAAGATTTTTTAATGATGCCATTAATTTTTCACGAATTCTTAATTATCTCCTCTTGGAAGAGGGCGTGGCCCTTCATTTGAACAAACTTGAATCCCCTTTACCCAAGGATACTTTGTGGCAAGTTTGGTTGAAATTGGCCCAATGGTTCTTGAGAAGAAGTCGAAAATGTGAAAAGTTTACAGACGGACAGACAGACGGACAGACAGACAGACGGACAGATGGACTACAGACAAAATGTGATCAGAAAAGCTCAGGTGAGCTAAAAATGAACAAAACAAGAAGTCTGTGAGCCAATGCTCACTAATAATACCCCCGCTCTGATGTGAATACACAAGTTCAGTTATGGACAAACACAGTGATAATCAGGAAATTGACATCAGATTTGTAAAAACTGAATCCCAACATATGGCATGCCTAAACAAAGAAAAAATTTCAAGCATCTGCGATGAGTAGTTGCTGAGAAAACTACGACCAAAATTTATTATGTATGGTACGGACAGATGCACAGATAAACAGGAAGTTGACATCGGATTTGTTCCAAAAATGAATCCTATTATATGGCATGCCTAAACAAAGATTGTGCTAAAATTTCAAGCATCTGCAATGAGTAGTTGCTGAGAAAACTACGACCAAAATTTGTTATGTATGGTACGGACAGACGCACGGATAAACAGGAAGTTGACATCGGATTCGTACAAAAATGAATCCCACCATATGGCATGCCTAAACAAAGAGTGTGTTAAAATTTCAAGCACCTATGATGAGTAGTTGCTGAGAAAACTGCGACCAAAGTTTGTTATGTGTGGTACGGACAGATGCATGGATAAACAGGAAGTTGACATCGGATTAGTACAAAAATTAATCCCACCATATGGCATGCCTTAACAAAGAGTGTGTTAAAATTTCAAGCACCTATGATGAGTAGTTGCTGAGAAAACTGCGACCAAAGTTTGTTATGTGTGATACGGACAGACGCACGGATAAACAGGAAGTTGACATCGGATTCGTACAAAAATGAATCCCACCATATGGCATGCCTAAACAAAGATTGTGCTAAAAATTCAAGCATCTGCGATGAGTAGTTGCTGAGAAAACTACGACCAAATTTTTTTATGTATGGTACGGACAAACGCACGGATAAACAGGAAGTTGACATCGAATTCGTACAAAAATGAATCCCACAATATGGCATGCCTAAACAAAGAGTGTGTTAAAATTTCAAGCACCTGTGATGAGTAGTTGCTGAGAAAACTGCGACCAAAGTTTGTTACGGACAGACAGACAGACAGACAGACAGACGGACAGACAGACAGACAGACAGACACACAAGGGTAAAACAGTATACCCCCCTCTCCTTCGGAGCGGGGGTATAATTACACTAAGACACCTTCAGAAAATGTAACTATATCCACTTACTATTAAAAAGGGACAACAGGTAGTTATTTCTATTGAAGGTTTTGAAAGGAAAAGTCAAAAATGTTCATGAAGAAATACATGTAAAAATGGACTAAAATAAAAAAAAAAATCTGCATTATCTAAAATTTGCTAACTTAATACATGTACTGGTAATGATGAAATAAAGAGGTGCAAAGCTTACCTTTTCGGGCAGTGTCTTGTGTTTCTTTTGACCTGTAATAAAATATTTGAACTTATGAACATGATGAATATAAATTGAATAGATTTTTTAAAATTCAGCAGTACTCATTATAATATACCCTCTTCATTTATAATGTTGTTTATTGTGATACTTAACTGCTATCATACAGGTCTGGATGTTTTAATAAATATTTGGTGTACATAAATCTGCTATATTGGAATATTACTACAAGCAATTTCCCAATAAATTCTGTACTTTGCAATTGCATCAAACCAATGACCAGGTTTCAACCAAATTCCTACTGAAAATTTATATATGACTTCAGAGTATGCACATAAAAGTGCATGAAAATGTCTTTTGAGATAAATGTTTCACTTTAGATATATATATGTACATGTAAGAATAGCATCCATTGTACTACATGTACATCACATCATCAGGTAAAGCCAAAAATCGGGAGCATGAAGCCTTTCAGATTGTGTGATTTCCAAATTTAGTACTATCTACATGTATTTTGTAATTTGCAGTAAATACCCCATTTTTCACACAAATAGTCAAACAGTGAAAATCTAAACTTCTATGTTCTAAATTAATCTATTATATGAAAGTTACATCTCCATTTCCCAGATTGGTCTTATGGATTTGGCCAGTGTAGCATCATATTTTAATACTGTGAATGTTGAACCTGGGTTCAATACACTGCATAATATAATAGGAAACCACATTTTCAGATGCAAAACAGTGATCCCCCCTCCTTTAAAATATTGAACGTGGGGTTCAAAATACAGTCAAACCTTGTTACCTGAACTCGATGGGACCTAGAAAAAAATTTCAAGATATCCGAGGATTTAAGATATAAAGGGTAAAATATTTAAATAAGTAGTTGGGACTTTCAAATAATCACTTCGATATATCCATGGTATTCGAGATATCAGTGTTCGAGATAATGAAGTTCAACTGTATTATGGCTATAAAATTTTGACCTGGATGGGGGGGGGGGGGGTTAGATAGAATGTTCTATCGTTAAATGTCCTATGGACCTGGTTTAACGATAGAATGCGTTCCGTGTATTGTCTATGTAGCAAAGAAAATATGGGAGATAACTCTGACTCAGTGCATTTACTATGAAAAATGCCGAGAGTTCTGAATGTCAACATGGTGTGTAAATTTGAAAC
Source organism: Saccostrea echinata (assembly GCF_033153115.1). NCBI lineage: Eukaryota > Metazoa > Mollusca > Bivalvia > Ostreida > Ostreidae > Saccostrea > Saccostrea echinata. The sequence continues at coordinate 3,727,248 of NW_026889758.1, read as the reverse complement.
GAGTAAAACACTATGGTGAAAAAGTGTTGAATTCTTCCATTATATGGATTAAATTTTTAGATGAAAGGTATTTACAGTCTCAAAAAGGTTTGTTATGATTAAATTGACTGTTACTTTCAATGCAACTTCATTAATTTTCTCCAAAATCGTTTCGGAGTGATTCTGCAATTTTCTGCTACATTACGGGTATATGGGAGGCATTCTAACTGTGGTGAGGGCCTGTCCCGATCGAGACATAGTTAGATTATTCTAACTAAGGGGGGGGGGGATTACTGTGGAGTAGAAGGGGGTTTGAGGATCAAAATATTCAACACTCAGATTTCTATAGTTAAAAGGCGGGTTTCTAAATATTATTGTTGAAAAATATTGACCTACTTTCAGAGCTTTTAAATCAGGGGAGGGGGGTCAAGATATTATGACTGCAATATATCGATACACCCATTAGACTTTTATTAGATAGGAGTTTATAGGGGTTCATATTTTGCAGTGATTTATTGAACATGGGTTCAACATATTATACAACACCAGAACCTGCTTCTGATGTTTAAATTACATTCCAAAACAGTAAAATTCATGTTCAAAATTAAGACATTATATCTTTTTTTTTGTGAAAATCATGAAAACGCATCTAATTTAACAATTTTTACCAAAGAAAAATAAAATTATTTCAATTAAAATAATCATTCTTATTGGGATAATCGTTGTAGCATTAGTGTGTAAAAGTTTGAAAAATGATCCTGACTGAAACTAAAGGACAAGGTAAGGTTACGGCCAAATCTGGCCCCTTATTTGATGTAAAAATCAGAACATGGTTAAAACTGTGAAAGTTTGTAGTTAAGAACTTAAAATGATGCTTGTTTTAAAACCAGCACTAATTTTGATTCAAATCTTTCATGGAGGCCACAAGAGGGTGCAGACGTAGGACATTTTCCCGAATTTCCTCAATCAGATACTTTTCACTTCCGAAAACATAGATCACAAGCTTGCCTATCTGAGATTTTATACACAAGATGTATCTGATACTAGTGTATGAAATTTATAAATTTGATAGATAGGCAAGCTTGTGCTCTATGTTTTCTGAGACAAAATGTGCTGTAAATTAAATGAAAATTTGCATCAAAATGGGAAAATTCAGAAATTGACATATTTTCTGACCTTCCTGTGACCTCTGTGTATCCCATAACTTAGAACCAATACTCATTTTGTGGCAGGTGTGACAACAGGTTTTCATTGATAAACTGTTGCATCATTCTAAAAGACACCCCAAACCAGGGGCCAAAAAGGGGTCTTAGCCTATCTTTTCCTTTCTTTGATTGCTTATTTCTCTAAACAAGGTTATTTTTTCTTAAAATTTTGATAATGAAACTGAAAAAACAAAATACTTCAACTTTTCTAGTTTCATTCTGAGACAGGAAGATGAATTTAAATTATCATATTTACCTGGTAAATGCAATACAAAAAAATACAAAAACTGCAACTTGTACATGTCCAAGCATACAAGTAAAAAGCTAGTATCAATAAATTATATGTACCTTAATTGCTTGTTTTGTTTAGGATTATTATTTGGAAATCCTCTGTTCCTTTTATTTTTTTGAAAATTCGTGAAGGATTGTGATGTGGTTGCCTTCTTTGACCTGTCCTCATTTCTTTCTTTGGTGCTTCTTCTCCAATCTTTTTCAGACAATGAGCCGAGGAATGTTGATCTAAATGCATGTTTTCCCCTCTCCAATTCCTCCTCCTCCTCATCTGAATTATCTCCCTTTAATCGGTAACTGTCCTCTGGATTATCATCTTCATCCTCTCCATCTGAATCATCGCTAGTAACAAAGAAAGCATCTTTCTTTTTGTGTCTCTTTGTTTCAGTATCTGGGGATTTTGATTTATCCTCTCCTGTAAGAAATGAAGGCACAGAATCTGTTGGTATCTCACTTTCACTATCCAGATCATCCATGTTTAATTTCTTTATTACCATTTCTGAGTTTTTGCTATCCTGCTTTTCTTCCTTTTTATGTATTTGTTTATTTTTATTAGATGTTTTTGTGCTTGATTTAACTGAATCTCTTTGTACTATTGATTTAGGTAATGTCTCTGCTTGTAGTTTTTCTGACTCATTTCCTGACAATTCTTCACTGTTAAAAGAATCTTCCTCAGAATACTCCTCACTTTCTTCTTCATTCAAACCTGACTCCATATCAGACCCCCCTCCATCTCCAGGAAAACTTGGATTAGCTAAAGTGTCTGTATGTTCCTGTTTTGAATTGTCTGGATTTTTCTTCCCAGCATTCAATTTCTGAACTTTGTCCAAGCCTTCTTCCTCTCCTTCCAGACGATTTTGCAAATACGATTTCACCAGAACTTCTCCAGCCTTGACATTGGTAATGATTTTATCTACACGATTTGGTTTTTGTTTTTTGATTCTTCGTCCTGAATTTCGACTCATCAGAAAAGCTGCCAAAGACATCCAGTCCTCATGGTCTCTGCGGAATTCTTTAACAGAATCTTGCAATATCTTGTGATCTGTCAGTCTAGCCAGTGCTTTGGTTTCCAAAGAGGCCTTTGGCTTGAAATATACAAAAACAGATTTTTAAAATGTTAACATATAATTAATGTAAACTAACTTAACTTTGCAACTATTTTTTCCACATTTTTATTATTTGAGTATTCATATAAAGTATATTTTTGGGTCAGCTTTTCTGTTTATAACATCATTTTAAATTTGCTTTCAAATAAAATAATAATATTTAAAGTTAAACACAGTTACAGCAAACAGGCTTATAATAAATTCACACATTACTATTAAGTGATTATCTATAGTTCTAAACATTTTATGAACTTATTGGGTATAACGAATTATGTTTATAATATATATTAATTTTTTTTGTCCCTGCCACTTCACTATACCCGTGTTTTACTGTAATTTGATCACAAAATAGACTGAAATAGTTCAATTGATCACACAACATGCACAGTACAGAGTTTACCTGATCAAGATGGTCAAGTTTAAACTCTTCATTTGCAAATATTGCAAAAGTCGGTAGGGTGCAAAAACAGCATTAATTTTCTGTACTAAATAGCTTTGTGGATTTTTTTAATCATAAGCCTTGACAACTTAGCATTTGTCAATACATAAATTTACAATATAAGGTACATATTCATATGTTGGGTTCCCTTTTTCATTAAATACATTGGTTTCTTTCACTTTGCTGGGGATCAAATTTTGTACTGTTTCATGGATATGTAAATTTGTGGACAGCTACTTTATACCTAAACTTTTATTTATTAGTAAAGTTTGCTGTTTGTTTATCATCTAATATCAATATCTGATTCAACCACAAAGTTTAGTGTTCATGGAAAATGATAAAACTACAATATTTTTCATTCCTCCAAAAAAAAAACAAACACATTTAAGTGAAAGAGAGATTACTGGAACATGCTAAAAGTTAAAAATACAAAATTTTGAAATATTATTTGGGAAATTTACATGTGAAGCATGTTAAGTATACACCCAGATATTCTGACATAATCTGTAATACAATATTACATCACAGTGAACTATAATATGTGAATTGTACAGCTAGTGATTTTTATGTTATAATGATCTGAGTGCTGCCTTAACATACCCACACTTTAAACAAAAATAAGAATTTGAAGAGATCAAGTGCTTTTATATAGCCTTAAAATTCATACCTCTCTGCAAACATCAGTGAAAGAAATTGTATGTCCAATGGCATATTTTGCTATGCCGTCTGGTTTTAAGTCCTGTAAATATTGTCAATGTTATCAACATAAAATGCTCTTTCACTGTGCATACTTCTAAAAAAACTCTAATTAAATCAATGATGAGGATTTCTAGTGAGACAGTATTAATCTTTGAATATTCAAATACTGTATATTAGAATGACTCCCTTGACCATCACTTACTTTTAAAACTTGAACTTCCTCTACTAATCTTTCTGCTTTTCTTTTATTTTTCTCTAGTAACTTCTCTGGACCTCTAATAGAATAACAGAGATAAATAATCACATTGTTGTTTGTATTTTATTGTAATGAGAACATTTTCTAGAATATTGTACTGCATACAATATATATTTCATGTGACTTTGTATTCATGACAATAGCTTGGATTCTATTTATTTGCCAGATTAATTTTCCTATATCCTCATTGCAATAATAAAACTTGCTTCTAATTTTCACATCCAAACAATTTGACAATAATGAGCAAACTGAAGTTCTTGTTTATGGATTGTGAATTAATATTGTAAATCACATTTTTTTAGAAAGTATAAAAGATGTGCAGTTAATTGTATATTTTTTGGTTTTGTCAATTCTTTTTTAGTACTATTGGTAATAAAAAGCATTTTATTTATCCCAGCACACATTCAGGCCTCATCATTAACTTTTGTCCTATTTTCTGTGTCCAGTCCATTTTGTGATCGGACAAGTCAATCTCAACACACACTTGTCTGATTGGACAAGTTACTTTTGTATAAATATGATTGAAAAAAAATCAACAGAATTCATTTCACACTGTGCTTTAAAAAAAATCTCTAACATTAAAAATAAACATGATAAAAGGATACATTCTTAAGGGTGCAGTCAATAATCACCGGAATTAGTCATAAAATCATTTTCATGATTAAACAAATCTTTATAAGTCAAAATAGAGTTTAATACTTAATTTTTGAAAATAAAGTTCTACAATCCTCAGAGCGGGACAAGTAAACAATTGTAATGGTTTGGTCTGTTGATATCGGCTTGGGCAGCTCAGTCGGTAGAGCACCTGAATAGTGATGCAGGGGTCCTGGGTTCGATTCCCAGTCTAGCCATACATTTCTCCTTTCCTATTACATAATTTGGTGCCGTTGACCACCCATGGACTTGTCGATGAAAGTCCTGCCAGGGGCAATAAGAACTAGGGGTTGTGTCTTTGAGGGCAAAGACAATTTAAGGAGGTAGGAATGTAATGGTTTGGGCTGTGGATATTGACCTGGGTAGCTCAGTCAGCAGAGCACCTGACTAGATATTCAGGGGTCATGGGTTCGACTCCTGATCCAGCCATACTTTTTCTCCTTTCCTATTATACAATTTGGTGCCGTTGACCACCCATGGACTTGTCGATGAAAGTCCTGCCAGGGGCAATAAGAACTAGGGGTTGTGTCTTTGAGGGCAAAGACAATTTAAGGAGGTAGGAATGTAATGGTTTGGGCTGTGGATATTGACCTGGGTAGTTCAGTCAGCAGAGCACCTGACTAGATATTCAGGGGTCATGGGTTCGACTCCTGATCCAGCCATACTTATTCTCCTTTCCTATTATACAATTTGGTGCTGTTGACCACCCATGGACTTGTCGATGAAAGTCCTGCCAGGGGCAATAAGAACTAGGGGTTGTGTCCTCGAGGGCAAAGACAATTTATGGTGGGAGGAATGTAATGATTTTATTTGGGCCATGGATGATGGCCTGGATAGCTCAGTCGCTAGATCACCTGACTAGTGATGTAGGGGTTCCGGGTTCGATTCCTGGTCCAGCCATACTTTTTTCTCCTCCTGTTACACAATGAATTCAGGCAAGTAACATTTCTTGGTAACGTGTCCGATGGACAAGTGGATATTTTAGTTAATGTTGAGCCCTGACATTCCAAAACTTTACAATACTAAAAATATAAATATCCTATTTCTATACGTAAAATTGATTCAGTCATTTTTATGCCATGTCTTATATTCTAAGATCACCCAGATGCATTGCTTTGAAAAGATTTTAAAAAATAACAAAATGTTTTTTTTTTTAACTTTCTTTACTCTGAAGTGCTATAATTTACAATATTATAATACAATGATTTACCTTTCTTTGTTCTGTAGTGCTGTTATTTGTCTTGTGAGCTTGTGGATTACTTGAACTTTCACCTTCTTAATTTGGCCCCTCATAGAAATAACCTGATTGCAGGGAAAAAATGTAAAATGGCTTAAGTTCTCTCTTAAAAATTATGAAAAAAGTACAGTAAACTTCATTTAAAGTATCTCAAGGGAATATAAAAAATCTTACATTATAACCAGTGTGCACCAAAAGCACTAGCCCAATGCTCAAACACTAGTAAAAAGTCAGTGGGTTGGTAGAATGTAGGTCAGTCTAGCCCAAACATACTGAAAGAATTTTTCAGCTGTATTTATCCACTTTCATCTCAGTGTTTTAAATAAATGTCAAAAAACTTTCTTTTGTCTGAAAAGATTTTTTTTTTTTACTGAAATTTTTGACTTTCTCAATGTTCTTCTAATCTTTTTTGTCCATGCTTGGTTATTTATAATTTGCTGTCTCAGGGTGCCATGACTTGTGATGGCAAATGAATGCAAAGAAAAAGTTGAGAAGGAGACGTACTGACTTCAAGAAAAGTGGGTGGGCAGTGGGCCATAACTCAGTTATTTACAAACATATTGTTATGAAATCTTTATAGAACATCAGACTTCATCAATGTGTAAAATAAAATATTTCAGGACTAAATAACTAACCATAAAATGACAGAACAGAGGGCTCATAGAAATTTAAATTTGAAATTAAATAATGAGCCTTGTTGACTAAGTTTAAAGGAATGAAATATAACTGTCATTTCATTTTTCACACTTTTAATGTAGGTCGCGGGTTTGCAGGCCATTTAAAAGTGTCCGAAAACATATCATGAAAATTAGTTATATGAATCCTCTACCTTCGTTTTATATTCTCTGAAAATTTTATGAAATTCATCTGCATCATTTTTGTGTAATTAAATCCCAAACATGACATTGTTGTCGTTACATTTTCGACGTTATTCTGTTGGATTATATAAGAAAAATGTCGTTTTCAGCTTGTTTTGAGGTAAGATTTTGTTTCAAAAAATATCAATAACTTTTAAATGGTGCAGACGAAATTGTTTCCCTTTTGGTATTTTAACAAAAAATTGATCTGAAATAAATTGACGTGAAAAAATTAATGTCTTCGGGTTAGTTTTTGCGTAATTTAAATGTGGATAATTGCTTTTATATCGCAAAATGTAACATTTTTAAGAACGACGTCATAAAATATCACGTCATGCTTGACTTCGTGAATATTTATCCGGTATCCAGTGCAGAAAAATAAGATAATTTTTATAAACAAGAAATTCATGTCTATCTGCTTTGAGGTGACCCCTGAATCATATCATAATAATTCAATATCAGTGAAATTATTATTAGACATGCTTCTCTTCAGATTAGGGTGTTTGTACGTCTTATTTTAGTGAAAATTCTCGCAAGGGACGTAAAACAACAATCAATCCTTTAGTATGTCTTATATTAGTGAAAATTCTCGCAAGGGACATAAAACTACAATCAATCCTTTAGTTTCTTTCTTCCAATTTACTTTCTTTATGTGTTGTTTTCTTACCGTTTCTTTTCTGTTTTTTTGTTTTGTTTTTTTTGTAGATTAGACGTATCCTTACATTTGTCTGTGTATTTTTCTTTTCCAGCGTGCTGGCGAAAAACGGTATCCTTTAATTCAAGTATTTTAAGTATATAAAATGTTTTTATTTAGACCATTCAGCAAGGCGCTCAAATCTACGAATTTCTGCCAAATATCGTCCCGACTAAATACAATATATTTTCAGTATATTTAAACAAAATATTTATTTTTACATACCACATTTTCAGAGGGGTAAATGGGATGAGGATTTAAAATTAATTTTATCTGACGTAATCAACAGCTAGTTTTTTAGAACATTAATTCTACTTGTTGGACATGGAAAGCAAAGTAGCGAATAAAATCTGTAGGTAACAGCATTGCAAGCTGTTGCTTAGGGGACGATCATTTCATTTGGGGGGGGAGGGGGCTTACAGATTTTGGAAATAAATAATCTGTCCTCGAAAATGTTGAAAATAAATAATCTGTCCTTGACTGGGCAAGAAAATAAATAATCTGTCCATGACTAGTTCTAGCAAACACACACCCGGCCCCCATGGGATTTTTCAACTTTGATGTTTTTCTTACTTTTTTTTTTTTTAAAAATCTGACTTGGTAAAATTTGCCACCCCCCTCTCCCTCAGATTCAAATAGTTGTCCCCTAACAGGAGGTCAGTGTCACTAAAAAATTGTCTTTATGTTTCATCGTACCTTAGCAGTATTTAAAATATGATAAACTTGTAGATCTATATATTTTAAAAATATCCTTTTTAAAAATAAAGTTTAATCTTTTGATGTAACAGGTGTATTTGCGATTTTTTTTAAATAATGGCTTTTTTCTTAATAAAACAAACTGTTAATTCAAATAGGATCAAAGGAAAAACGGTCAGTTGAACCTTGTGTCCATATCGTTTCGCGATAACAAATTAATCGCAATTTCTCGGGCCTTTCTGACAAGCTGAAAAACAACCACTTGTTTTTTCCAAGCTCGCAGGAAAGGCCCGAGAAGATGCGATTGATAACAAATAATGAAACGATTTTTTAATACTTCCAGTGCCGATCATTCGAAGCGTAATAAGCCTTCTTCATTAAATTACCAATTCCAAAAAAAGTTTTATCTAATTATTGTATTGACTATACAAATCGTAAAAAGCCTTCATTATTTGTGATAAGTTGTTGCTTAAATAATATAACACTAAACTACCAATTCCAAGAAAAGTTATAGCTAAATTATTTAATTCTGGTTGTAACGCTGTACACATGTATTTGATTGGACAAAAAATTTACTTTATATCGTATAAAATGGGTTGCCTACGTAACAATGACTTGCGTCAAATACGTATTGATCCGCCTGACGTTACATTCAAATTTTGTACAAATTGAAGTCATTTTTTAAGGAAATCATCTTTATTTCTTACACCAAATGAATGAAAATTAAATTATCAGGAATGAGTTTAATAGCTACCCAATTTATACAGTATAAACTGGGTTGGGGCAGTTTACGCTTTATAAACTGCGAAGCGGTTTATAAAAAAGCATAAACTGTTCCAACCCAGTTTATACCGAATAAATTGGGTAGCTATTAAATTCATTCCTTAAAGATATACACACTATATAAACTCGATTTTTTATGTGAAACAAAATGATTAAATGATTTCAGAAACATGATGTGTAATAAAAAATAATTACTTTCCACAAAGTTTTACTAATTAAGTCGTTGTAATTACAAAACAATTAAGCAAGATCTGCATTAAGAATTTAGCCTATTCATGAATATTGATGAAGGAAGTGCGTAAACAGTATATAGATACGCATGTCCGCGGGAAATCATAGACGAGGTACGTTGCATTTTGACTACGATTTTGAATAAAAGTTAATATCTGTCATTACAGAGTAGACGGTTAATACTGGTTGTTTTCAAAGATAAGTATCTTTAAGCATAAAACGTATGCCATCCATGTCAAAAGTTATTTTGTATACCAAATGGCCTACCTCGTTTTCTTGACGCCATTTTTGTTTATCAATCTAAAAGTAGCGACAGTGTCACGTGATGCATGAATTTAAATAGAGGCATTACTTTCCTAGTAGGATAATAAATAATTATGATTTGAGATCTTTATAATGCGTTAATTTCCAATTGTGTAATTTACAATATTTTCGTAACTTTATTTGGTAAACAAAATAATTAAATTTCCAACTTTATTTTTAACTGATGCAAGTTATTGTGTGTATATCTTTAAATAATGATATACTGAAGAATTTAATAAAACAAAAATAATCGCAGATTTCTTTTTCATTGTGACGTCATAATCAAATGTGCACAAGAAAGTCGCCCAAATCATATAAATTGCATACCCAGTTTTAACGACGTCAGCAAACCCGCAACCTACGTTAAGGGGGCTTATCTGGCTAGTAAAATGTGGTTTGACAAGTAAAATTTTGTCGTTGCTTGCATAACTGGGCTAGTGCTGAAAAATGTTTTTGGCACACACTGTATAACAAGTGTATGTTGTAAACAGAGACTGGAAATACTCAGTTCTCCTGAACTAAACACATTTCAAACTGCAATTATGTTGAGATGCTAATCTATGTACTAGTATATTATACATGTAAATAAATGATCTTACATGATTATATTGAATTCAAATCCATAATTTACAAAGAAAGAATTGTATATTAATTTAATTGTACTGTAAGTGTACTTTTTTTCATACGGTCATTCCAAGGAATCTCAATTTCTTTTTAATTCGCAGATAAAAAATTACAAATTTCTTGTAAGGTCATTGAATGTATGTCTTAAATGCATTTTATATACGGACTGGGAGAATCCACGGAAAATTTATGACACTTACATAGCGTAAATTATTCCTATGTGGAAAAATGTTTGACTACAGTTTCTTACCTTTAGGTCATAATAAATGAATTCCTAGATTCTCATCCAAATTTTTTTGGACAGGCAGATTTTATGTCATATTTTTTATTTCTTCCTTATATGTGAAGATTGTTTGTTGACCTTGTCAATCGGTGCTTATTTATCTATTATGCCCAAATGAAGGTCATAGTAGGGGTCCATCTAAATAATTACATTTCTTTCTACTCATCCTCACCAGTCTTTCACAACCTATGATACTTGTTTAATACATATTACAGCAATTAGCATCTTGTCAGCTGTCAAAATCTCTGACATTCGCAGGATTTAAAATGAAAATTAAATGGTAAGATGAATCCCGATTTTGATCAAGACAGAGAAAACTAAAAACAAAAAATAAAGGTGGGGGTAAAAAATCGGGGTGGGCCATTATGAGAATCTAGGATTTATATTTTTATGGCCTTACAAGCTAGAGAATGAAGTCTTTTTCAAAATCTTTATGATTGTCAGATCATTTTAGCAAATTTGCAAGTTCATAATACATGTATTTGTGTTCCAAATTGGCAAAACATTATTTAATTGTTTACATTTTCCATTTTTTTGCTCAGTCTTGTAGGAGCAATACTTAATTAAATCCCCTGCTATTTTTTTTTGGGGGGGGGGGGGGGGGGAGAGAAAGAGAGTGGGTTTAGTTTCCACATTTATTGCATCAATAATTTTTCTTTTTATCAACATGATCAAGAGAAATGCCAATTGAAATAAAGACGTCATCTATTTCTAATAAATTTTTCTGACTAAAAAATAATTTATTTAAACAATTGATTAATAATACTGCAACAACAACAACAAATATCTCAGTGACCAACTGATTGTCACCTCATTACCTCATTAGAAAACAAAATCATTTGACGTAAACAGCAAGGAGGTTATTTAGTTACTGACCTGTGACTAATCTGCACTGAAAAGGTGTGAAACCAGTTGTCAAGAATACATTATAAGAGGTGTAATTATGAGACAGAATCAATTTACTTATGGTGAGCACAGTGAACTCAATAGTCTAGTGTGTAAGAGCAGAAAAAATCTGAATTAAAATCTGTATATTTGTCAAGCAAATTTTTCTGTGAAACCTTCCTAGAATTCCCTTGCTACCAGGATGCCATGCGATAATGGCACAGCACCAATGTAACAGGCATGGAAAAAATGCAATGGACCAGACGGATTCGAACCAGGGCCCCCTGAATCTCCAGTCAGGTGCACTACCAACTGAGCTATCTGGCCACAGCAATCGAACCTGCCTGATCAATAATAATTAATAAACATACAGTAAACTTCTCTTAAAACATATTCGGATGTAAAGTATCTTGGGATGTAATGTAGCCATTTAGTATCCCCGGCAAAGTTGCTTTATATTTCATTGGAGAAAACATCACTTAACAACATATTCATTAATATACATAGAGGGCCAAAGACCTTGAAGGAGGGAGGAATGTGGCTGTCAGAAGGGTTCGATCGCTGGTGGCCAAATAGCTCAGTTAGTAGAGCACCTGACTGGAGATTCAGGGGGCCCAGGTTCGAATCCTGGTCTGATCCGTCACATTTATCTCCTCTCCCATTACATTTGGTGTTATGCCATGCCCTGGAAGTGACAGGTGAAAGACCTGCCAGGGAAGAGCCTGGGTTGGTGTCTTCGGAGGGCGAAGACCTTTAAGGAGGGAGAAATGTGGCGGTCCGATTCAATCGATAGCTCAGTTGGTAGAGCACCTGACTGGATATTCAGGAGGCCCGGGTTCTAATCACGGTCTGGTCCATCACATTCTTCTCCTCTCCCATTACATTATTATCATGATTATCAAATACAATATTCAGATTATGCATTTCAAGATTTGAAAAAAAAAAACAAATTTTTCCAAACTAGGAATATCTCATACATTGGCAAAAGAGAAAATGAAGTATTGAATGTAAACAAATGTAATATACTTAAGCAGAGACATATATATGTCTCTGACTTAAGCAAGCTGTAAAACTAATATACTTAAGCAAGCTGTAAAACTAAATTTGTGTGAACACAAAACAACAGATGACCATCCTTTTTCACCTTATTGTTTAAGGCAACCAGATCAAGAGAAGCTGTCGAAGCCACATCAAGGTTTCTATGTTGTTTGATATCTTCAACTTCATCGTTTGATGATTCGCCAGAATTCATTCCAATCCTGTTTTAGTAGCTGTTGCTCCTAGCAATCACGATCAATGCACACTTTTTGCAGAACTCAGTATCAACAATGTTATTTTAAATCTTTAGAAACATGCATTCTGTTACCCGACAGTAAGTGTTTACGAGATTAAAAACTTAAAATAAAAAATCTGTCTGTACAAAATGATTTTCCGGATTTAATCACGTGATTAGTATAGCGGGTTTTTCAAAATGGCGACTGCAGCACAGCTATTTGATGCATTGAGTAAAGGCGATTTCGGGTGTGTATTAACTTGAATGAGACCTATTTTATTTTATTATTCAATTTAAAAACTTCACATGTCGTTGAATTATATTTCATCTGCACTCTGGACGATGTAATATTGACAGTTTAGATGGTAAAACAGTTCATAGTACACAGGTCCAGCACAATCTCTTGATTTAGCTATATAGCTTGAAAAAGCTAAGTAGCTTTATTAAGCTATTTAAAATAGCTTGATTAAGCTATTTAAAATAGCTTGATTAAGCTATTTATGTGCAGTTTTTCAGAAAAATGTTTTTTGTAAGAAATAGAAAAAAGTCGCAAGTATTTGATTATTCATATATGTACTATGGGCTATCAAAATAACAACAGAAATCAAAGATAGTTCGATCATTGCAGCATTTGAATACTTTTAAGCAAAAGATGAATTTCCATTGTTTGAGTAACTGTTCACCACCTTGTGTGCGTTGAGGTGTGGATAAGTATGATTGCTTCTCATTGTACTGAATTATTTGACCATAATTGGCCTCTTTTATAATTTCAATGAAGAAGTAACTGTATCAATTGCTTTATATAGCCCCAAAACTTTTAGAACTTTGAGTACAAAGTCTCATTAGGAGACGCAATTTGATGAGTGATTTTTACATGTATTATTTTCAGAAGAGTTCAAGGTTGAATGTTATTGCTGCACCAAGTTGCGACTTTTTGTGCATGCTGAGAAAATAACACATTTAAGAGAAAAGTGTGATAAAATAGCTAAATCAAGCTATTCTGAATAGCTTAATAAAGCTATATAGCTAAATTAAGCTATATAGCTAAATCAAGAGATTGTACACATGTATAGATATGTAATGGGAGAGGAGAAAAATGCAGCGGACCAGACCGGGATTCAAACCCGGGCTCCCTGAATTTCCAGTCAGGTGCTCTACCATCTGGCCACCGGTGATCGAACCCGTCTGACCGCCACAGATATTGCATTTTTGACCTAATCAATAATCATACTAATTAGACACTGAAAAAAATGTGAAAAAAATCAGAACTTGTGAAAGGATTATGCATGATCATATATGTATGTTTTAAAATAATATCAACCTCTTGACAGTTTTCACCTTTTGTGTCTATTTGATTTGTAATATGTCACGAAAGTTAAAAGGTATGATTTGTAATATGTCATCATTAAAGGAGGCTGCAAGCAGGCAGCAGTTTTCTCACTTTTCTGAGCAAAAATGAAAGGCAGGTGGTAAATCTAGTAGTGCCTACTCCGACTCTCTTGAATTTCTGTTTTTTGTTTATATTATTCACGTCGCTTAACCGCTAGCTGATACTAAAACAAGTCCCACGGAGAAAATAAGTCCCACATGAGTCCTACATGACTCCCACAGGAAATGAGCTAATAAATACACATAATAAAGATTAACTTTGAAAGAATATGATATTTATTTGGTATTCTGTTATGATTAAATTTGCACAGATGGTGCATCTAAGGATGAACACTTCCAGACTTGCTTTGAATGTTGGAACTAACCACAATTTTCTTGATTACTAAACAGGTTAAAAGTTTATCGAGCAGGTCTATTTCCAAGTAACTATAAGTCCTACTTAAACCAAACTTGCATGGATATTGATCTTGGGATGTACCCTAACTAGAAAAAAAATATTAGGCCAAACAAAAAAATATGTTTGTTTACTGTTACATGCTGAAATAAAATAGGGTCGGTAGGTAGGATTTTTTATTTATTTTATTGAATTTTTTCATACACAAATTCACATGAATTGATTGAAATACAACACAGTTTTACCACTGTGTGGTGTTTTGTTTCTAGTACTTTCAATTTCGATTTCAAACGCTTGACCGATTAAGATGCATGTAAAAGTTAAACTGACCGGCAAGTGACTTCCAGGTTTTTACGATGAAAAAAATCTGGGTCGGCGATTAATTATAGGGTCAGTCGGGTAACCGTAAACAAACATATTTTTTTTATTACCGGGTATGCCTTATGTGAAATTTGCCTTACTTATAGATAACATTCGTCGAGATGAGCTTCGTAATCTTTGATTATCTATGTTTTTAAGAGTACAAGTTCTTCAGCATTCTCTATGATTCAGGGGAAGTACAAATCAGGGTTTTATCTATCACATTTTAACCTTTTCTCTTCCATCATGTTCATAGGTAGCTGAACTCTAAGCTGATTCTGTCAAATTCAGTTTTTCTTAAATTATTTAATAACAAGGAAATTCAGGTGATCATTGTTGTTTTCAAAAGGCTTCAAGTTGGTATTTATTTTTTTAATTAATAATAGTTAAATTACTACATGATTGATAGACACTTAAAATCTTAAATTTTTTTTATAAAATTGCCTTTTTTAGATGAGGAGCGAAAATTACTAAAAAGTATGTGTTGATGAAGAGACCTATTTTGATTGGAGGTTTTAATTGTAGATTGTCTGAAGACCTGTTGAGGCAGGGTGCAGACCCTAATGAAGTCCTGCCCGTGGAGGGGGTAGCACCTATGCATATAGCTGCAGGACTCAGTGATTCCGCAACACATTTACTGTTAGATTATAAAGGCAACCCTAATGTCAGGTATTAAATTGTTTCAGTCATCTTTTATGAGAAGAAAGATATAGAAAGTAAGAAAGTATAAGAAAAATTAATATATTATTATTCAATTAAAGTATATCATTGAGGGAATCAGCAAGATATAGATAGTTTTCGATAGACACGATTTTAGCAAGAGTTATTTCCCGTTGGTCGCCGTGTTGGAGGTATACAAGCCCGAATTCCTTCATTATTCAACCAATTTAAACTTGTCATACTGGGCAATTGGGAGAAGATAACACAATTTTTCTTACAAATTTATGTTAACACAAGCTTTCTTTAATTCGTAATTTTAGTGTTTTAAAGATTTTTGCCCTTATATTTCTGCCATACAAGTTTAAAATTGGTTGCTCAAAGAGGAAAAAATTCGCTAGTTGGACCTCCAAGATGGCGGCAAAGGGAAGTAACTCGCAGGGAAAATACAGTTAGATGAAAACTATCTATTCCAGTTCCTCTCGAGCAAGAGCTAACTTCCTCACTGATTACACTTTAACTGTTTTATTATAAGGATACAAAAATTAGAACCCGTTTAATAACTTGGATGCAATTCTATTTTAGACACAGAGCAATTAAAAGGTGCATAGAAATAGTGGTACTTTTTTGATAAAAATACATTCCTTGTAGGACAGACATTTATTTTTAGACTTTACCAAATATTAGACAAAGGTAATATGGCAAGGAATATTCTTTTTAATTATACACACATTTTTTATGGTGAAAAAGTAATGTGATCTGCCTTTCATTGCACATTAAATTTTTAAAACATATTTTTTTTATCATGATGATGTCACAATGACAAGTTATTCATTCCCATATAAATTAAGCCCCACCCCTTATATGTAACTTCAGCTGAGCTGTTTAATGAACATTCATGATTTTATTTGGAACATATTCAAACTTGACATAAGAATAAAGGAAATTGTCAAGTGTTCCAAATGGGTGTGTATTAGTTCATCAAACTGACATACCTTTTTGCAGGGAATCAGTCCTTTTAAGGATGATTTACAGGGAATTAGCAAATATATGGAATTACTTTTATATGGTGAAAAATCAGTGGAGGTATAATAAATATTCTTAATACATGTGCATGTACATGTATTATCATATCAAACCAGGATTGAAAACATGCCAATCTCATGACATTATGAAATTTTCTGTCTTTTTTTTTTAAAACTATTATTTTGAAGCCATCATAATCTAAAAAAGGTTGCTTTATTCAGTGATAATTTAGTTGTATTGCTTCTAGATATATATTATAGATGTACATGAAGATTGCTGTGTTAGCATGAACAAATTTTCATTTTTGTTGCCTTGAAATAAATGAAGAATGACTTATTCCTAGGTCTGTAGAGGGTACCACACCAATGCATGTTGCTTGCATGTGGGGGAAGAAAGACATTCTCATAGATCTCCTACAACATGGTGGTGATCCTTTTATCAAAGATGAGGTAAAACTTCTTGCACATGCCTTATAGATAAAGAGTAGAGTTCTTATATATATGGAACAGTCTCTGAAATATTCAACTACGACTTTTCTAACATTCACTTAAGCCTGCACTCTCTGTTTGCTCATTAACAGTGGGAAAGTGTCCAAATGTGCACATTTAGAATACGTGTATTGAAAATGATTTATTTTTATTATTAAATAAATAGATATCAAAAAGACTAAAATGTAAATGTTTCCTAAGAAGACAAGCAATGTTTGATGAATTCATTCAGATGAAGAGTTTACTCACTGATCATTTTGTATGTACACTCTGCTGTTTCCAATCTTTTTTCTGTCACCTTTCACTCCATTTGCTAAACTTTCATGTGAGATAGGAAAACTTTTTAGGGACTGTACCATTGTCTTGAAGCAGAACTTTTTAATAACCATAACTTATGAGCAACTCTATAGTCTACACCCCCAGCATATGTGTCCCAGGTTAAGTGTTTAGAGCAGGTCCAACCCAAAGTAACTATAAGCCAACAAGGACCACCAGACTTTCTTCAGATGTTGAAACTAATATACATGTACACTTTTTTTTTTCTTGATAATTGGCTAGCAAGAGTTTTGCAGTAGGTTCAATCTTATTTAAATTACATTGATCTAACTTGACCACACTCATGACTGACATGAATGATGCATCAACATGATCAAGAGATACATGTATACCAACTGCCTTAAGATTCTGCAAGTGACTTAAAATTTAATCATTATATGAATGGCCTTAATGATTAACTATCTTCAACTTTTCTGGATTTCACTAACATGCATTTGATATGAGACTTTGCCTTACTAATACTAACGTTCATTGAGATAAGCTTTGTGTAAGATCTTCAAATACTTATTTTTATTCAATAGATATAATATTAGTAGCAACAAGTATGTGTTGGTCAAATAATTAAACACAATTTTATAATGTCTATGTCTTTACACAAGTGATTGTTTCATTGTCAGGACGGGGAGACAGCATTTGGAAGTGCAAGAAAATTTAGTGACTGTGTGGAGACTATCAAGTCACACATATCAGGTAGTTCATTTTGATTCTAGACTCCTAAGAATTATAAATGAAATAAAATTTTATAAATTAAAAAAAAGTACACATGATAAAGAATCCACATCTTCCATTACTGACTCCATCCATAAATTGTTGAATCTCTCTACATAGTAAGTGGAAATTTCTGTCAATTTAAAAGGAAAGAAAGCACCATTATTACATTCCTCATTTACAAAGGAGTTGATGAGGTTTAACGAGGTTGGATCCTGATATTTAAAGTCTTAAACTTTTTTTGTCAAGTATATTTTTAGTTTCTACACACATAGCTTAATTAAAAATCAAAACAAAAAATGAGGGTCAATATGCTTCTTTTGGCGCTACAGTACATTTGATATGACCTTTTTGCACTGAAATTTGTGTCTTAATCAAAAATCACATCTTCGACGTTTTCCCTCCAAATTTTTTTTCCAGGTAAATCATGGGACAAAGTAAACAATTAATCTATTTAAAAAAAGACACATTAAAATTGTGACTAAGAAAAAGTTTCAAATTGCTTCGCATAATCAATTATTTGACCTTTCTACACTCACAAAATGTGATTTTTCTGGCATTAAAAATTTAACAAGCAATAATCAATTATTTGACCTTTCTACACTCACAAAATGTGATTTTTCTGGCATTAAAAATTTAACAAGCAAGAAAATTATTTTAAAGTCTTAAACTTTTGCAGAATTTAAGCAGATTGATTAAAGTTATCTTCTATATATTTCAAAAGGGAAGAATTGATCATTTTCTTCTAAAAAACCTTTCGCCACAAAATATAGTTCCTGGCTTAATCCTACTTGAATGGAATTTAATCGCGTTTTTTTCATTGGATAAAGTATAATTTGCATTGTAGAATCCAGATTTAATGTTAGAACTTAAAAATGATGCAGAATTTTAGAAATAAAGGTCCAGACCAAAATCTGCTCAAAAGCTCAGGATCGAACCTCCTTAAGGTTTCCTTCATAAAACATATCAAATTGTGCTTCAAACTATAGAAAGTTGGTCAAACAGAAAAATTATTAATTTGAAATTGTCCCTAATCAGTAAACCAGACCATAGAAATAAAAGATAATTAATTTTATGTAATGATATGTATAAGTTGCACATTTTAGAATTTCTCACAGAATAGTTCAAATCTATTTGCATCTTGTAGAAGAACTGGACTCAAGTTCAAGTACCATGAAAGACTTATTGTCAAGAAACACCTACTGCATGGATGTAACCTCTCCAGGTACTTAGTTATTTCCTGTGCAACATATTTTGCATCATTGGAAATTCTTGGGGCATTAATAAAGTAAAATTGAAGGTGATAAAAATTGGTAAAATTTCTTAATAGCAGGTGTTTTACTTTAAACTTAATAAAGTGTATAACGGTAACTGTACATGTATATACATGTATGAGAATAATTGTTTTTATCAATATGAATCCCTTTTTTAATGTTTTTTTCTTACAGATCATCCATACATTGACATAAAAGGAAGAAGAAATGATACGCTGACATCAGAAGATTCATTTTTAACTTGCACCAGTCACTGTGACACATGTACCTGTGGCAAACTGCAAAAAAGTCCTTGTTTGGACCACAACAGAAATGCTGTTGGAAGCAATTGTTCACAGACAAACTTTGGACAGGAAGACATGACCAAGGAAAGAGAAAGTGTCATGAACAATGAAAACTATGTGTATGAGGTATTCAAAGATCAAATGACTTCACCTCGATGTTCTCCACGACCATTTTATCCTGTGAACCTGAGTGATCTCATGACTTCAGATGAAAGCTTTTGTCCAGAAAATAATGACATTCTCAGGCAGTTCAATGCCATGAACATCAAATCTCCAAACCAGAGGAAAGTGTTCTCCCCACCTGTAACCCTACCATCCTCTCTACCAGCAAATCTCAGTGACCTTTTGACATCAGACGAGAGCTTTTGTCCTCCAAGTAAACCTAGTTTTGCTAAAAGTTTAAATAGTCTGGCCCTGAAATCCCCAAGTAAAAAGGAACTTGTCAGACAATGGCATCAACAAAATTTTCCGTTAGCTTCAGACACTTGTTCTTCTACTCTTGAACAGTCAGGAAACTCCGAAGACACTGAACTGTATGATCCATATGATGATCTCAACAAAACTCTTCCATACAGTATAGATACAATATCTCTAGGAAGTACTGCAGAGTCCACAATACACTACTGGGAAGATCCAGATACTGGCAACAAACTGATTGAAAAGCACATTCTATCATCGTTTTGTGGAAGTAGTGGCCGTCCATCTATCAATAACAGTATCTGTAGCCTCTCAACAGTTGACTCACAGAAGACAGAGTTGTACGATTGGAAATGTTACTCTCATACATCAGATGACATCAATAATGTATTGTCCAATAAAGAAGTCCGACAGAAGTTACAGAGCCTAGGAGATAACCCTGGACCAGTTATTCCATCTACTAGGCAGACATACCTTTCAAGACTTAAACACCTGGAAACGAATGTTAAGTGTGGCCAACTTGGAATTTTGAAGAAGTTACCAGGTGTGTTCTGAATTACAGCCAGTACCTAATTTTCTAAAGCCATTGCATATTCTTTTAGATAATAATAATTTTATACATCTTTGCTTAATACTTGTGTAAATACTTCTGTTAATTTTGTGTCTCCTGTTTTCAATTTCATTTACTCTACAAAACCTTAATTGGCTTATTTTATCTATTTAATTAATTTTTATTGTTTATGAACACACTTTGAATGACCAATTATCTCAACACTTGAAGAAGATTTGAATAAAAGTGTGCATTTGTCATTATACAAATTATGCTATAGAACCATGAAATTCACTAACACATTTGTTCTCAGATTACCCCACAGTGCTGTGTAATAGTTTTGAGGGTAACTTTGATGTGATGGGCCTGAGGGAGATGGAGGATGACCTCATTAAGGTGTTTAATGACAAGAGTTTGTCCAGTACCTGGAGGGAGGGAGCATTGAAGTCCTCCTTTAATTATCTCTTACTGGATCCTCGTATCACACAAGACCTACCTAACAGGGCAGATAACCTGGGTAAGTTTTACCTCAATTATATAGAGTCAATGTTTTATGTGAATTGTAGTTTTGAATTCTGTATTTAAAATTTAATGATGAAACCAGTTATATACTGTAGACTAGCTTGATGACAAGCTCCTAGCAGCATCTGATTTAATTGAATTCTTAATATTTCTATATGATATACTTGGAAGAATATCAACCACTAAAAAATTATTAATGATTCATTTGCATACTATGATCAGTGTATTTTCTTTTTTAGGTGAATTAGAAACTTTTAAGATATTTGTCGGTGCTATATTTTACATTGGCAAAGGAAAGCGGTCCCGTCCTTACTGTCACCTTTTTGAAGCTCAGTCCCATATGAACAATAATCAGGGCAAAGTAAGTTAAACAAGCAAAGTAAATTATAATTGTGGTCCCCCACTTTTGTTGTCTTAGTGGTTGCGATGCCATTATTTATGGGATATTGTAAATGTCTTGTCTGTGTGTCCTGTCTTGTCTGAACCTCGTAAATTGTTAGAACTTGTGTTCAAACTATTTGTATATTATTTATACAATAAAATATGTTCAAACTAGGGATAGCAACGAATATTCGAACATTCGAATATTCATTCGATGAGTTGATATTCGAATATGAATTTAAGATTCGATTATTCGGTGTTTTTCAGATTTCATAAAAAGAGGTATGTGATTAATAAATTTTGATTAGAACAGTGCTGGAATTATCCCTGTTTAATTTACTAGCGATCAATTTCGATCGACTGATTTCTTTCACTACTTTCTTATCTTATAAATCTACTAAATTACATGTATTTTGTTTTGAGTAAGGTGTTAAGGAATTGTACAATAATGCTTTATGTATAATACAAAACGTACTTTCATAGTTTTTATTAGTTAGATACGATCGGATCTAGAATCGAGGACAACAAATGAAATCTAAGAATGTCTAAAAGTCATGAAGATTATACTTATCAAAATAAAATTAATTGATCATTGAATGAACGTCCGATAGAATTAATCTGTAATTAATATTGTAAAGTTAGTTAATTAGTTAATTACCTAGGAAAATTGTCTATGGAAATATTTGTTTACATTGTATCAAAGATTATAACAGTATGTCTTATCAGGCAGATAATTGTAATTTATTACACGTATTGAAATCTGAACAGTATACCGTTACGACTATCTTGCCTTTTGTACATGTAAGACGACTGGTTCCTCAGTTGGAGCTACTATAAATACATTTTCATTTATTAAAATTATACTTTTCTACATTTAAATCAATTATTTATTTCAAACATTGACAGATATCAAATGGAATTTCTTATTGTACACCTACAAAAGTCTTCATACAATTCTACTTCCAATATAAGTATACCTACGCTAAACATTTCATGAGAGTAGGATGGATATTTAAAATAAAACAGATTTTATTTATTTTATCGAATATTCGAATATATTCGAATACTTTCATTGAATATTCGAATATGAATTATTGACAAAATTGACATCCCTAGTTCAAACTAAACTAAAAGAGATTTAAATTTTTGAACTAAGTTACAGCGAATGTTAAAATTTTTAAAATCTGAATCAAACTTCAAGATCATGGTCACGCAATGTCAAATATAATACAATCAAAAATATCTTGTCACAAATAATGCACATTTGAAAAAAAATGAAAGCTGTCTCTTATGAAGCAAAATTTATGGCCAAGGTCAAACTTTTAGGTCAAGATCATGAAGTCAAAAATGATAGTTCTTTCTGAAAGGTGTTGTCATGTAAAATATGATCATTCTTCTTTTCTCATTCAAAAGTTATCAACAAAGTTAAAATTTCTGAAAATTATATCAAACTTCAAGGTCACTGGGTCAAAAATCATAGTATATTTGGAAAGGTCTTGCCACAGGTAATACACATGTTAAATATAAACACCATGTCTTCTTTCAAAAGTTATCAATCATCAATGTTAATTAAAATTTTTGAAAAGTAGGTCAAACTTCAAGGTCATGGGGTCAAAAATCATAGTACATTTGAAAAGGTCTTAACCAAATTTCTTAATCATTCATGATATGAGCTAGCCTTAGATGGTTTTTTATTTTGCAGATAAATTCAAAAGTCTCATGAACTGTAATGTAGTTGGGAACAAAATAAGGAAACCAAAATTTTTCAAGTAAAAATGTTTAGTAAAATGCATCAGATATTGAGATCGTTGTATTTTGTAGGCTGGCAGTAAAGTTCAACATATCTTGGACATCTGGAATGATGGGCAAGGAGTTGTCTCCCTGCATTGTTTTCAGAGTGTCATTCCAGTGGAAGCATACACAAGAGAGGCCTGTATGGTGGATGCCATAGGTAAGCTTGTGTTACTAATAATAGAATTTCATTTCATGTCTTTCATTTGAGCTTCACATCAAATCATGGCTGATGCAAAAAGTTTCCTAAATCCCCGCCTCCAAGACTGATACTTCTGCAATAGACAAGGGCTGAATTAATATTTTTATTATTGACAAATTTATAAACTGTCAGATTTTACCAGATTTGTTAAAATCTTTGGCATGCTAAATTTAGGTGTGGTGTATTTTAAAGGGGAGTGATTAGACCCTGCAGTTGATTTTAAAGCACTGTTAGTCTTCAGCTGAAACAAATGGCATGTTTAGCTGGATGACTTTACAACTTTTTTTCTGTACTAAAATATACATAAAAAAATTGCTATGCTGGATCTGAAAAGGATTAAGTAGCTATAACCATTACTTTTAAAATAAATAATGGATATCTATTCTCAGCTCTGCTAAAGGTGTTGCAAGTTTCATATTTTTTAGATGGTTAAAGAAATGCCAATATCAGTCAAAGTATGGAAACAAGTAATTTTTTAAATAATTTGTTTAAGCTATTGAATGTCATTATAATAGGTTATCTCTCCCTGATTTTGGTTTTCTTGGTATCTTATCAGGTTGGTTCTACTTCACTGTTTATTATTTTAAACCTACTGGTATCTGAAGAGCTTTATTCGTGCTATACTTGGGTATTTAGTAAATGGAAACCATTCATGACAGTAAAAGGAATCTATCTTTAAAATTTCACAAGTTGAAATTCACCAAATTATAACTTCTCTACCTCACTTTAGAACTCTTGCACAAAAATCTAAACTTTGCACGAAAATATTAGACATAGAAATTGTACATTAATAGACCTTAGGAAAATTACTCAAAATGTTGGCAAAATTGGGGGATGTTAATTGACCACTGAATTATTCAGGTCATGTAACAAAAAGATTTTATTTGCAGGTTTACCGCGATTAACAAATATTAAAAGAGGTGATGTCTACGGCCCAGCCACATCATGGTCGAAAAAAAATCGTCAAAGATTTGGAGTCTTCCTTCTTAAAAAGGCTCTACAAATATTTCTTGGAGAAGGAGAGAGACAGATTTCCCCAGGAGATATAAAGAAATGAAGTCTATTTGGACTTTTTATACCCCAACTCCAAAGGAGAGGGGGGTATACTGTTTTACCCTTGTGTGTCTGTCTAGCTGTCTGTGTGTCCGTGTGTCTGTCCGTAACAATTTTTCGTCGCAGCTTTCTGAGCAACTACTCATCATAGATGATTGAAATTTTAACACACTCTTTGTTTAGGCATGCCATATGGTGGGATTCATTTTTGTTAAAATCCCATGTCAACTTCCTGTTTATCCGTGCATCTGTCCGTAACAAATTTTTGTCACAGTTTTCTCAACAACTACTTATCCCAGATAATTGAAATTTTAGCACACTCTTTGTTTAGGCATGCCAAATGGTGGGATTCATAAGCTCACCTCGACGAAGTCGAGATGAGCTTATGCTATACCCCCAGCGTCAGCGTTAGTGTCGGCATCCCGGTTAAAGTTTTAGGAGCAAGTCCCATTCCCAAGTAACTATAAGCCCTATCTGGACCAAACTTGCATGTATAATGCATCTAGGGATGGACACTATCACACTTGCTTTGGATGCTGGATCTGACCTACATTTTCCAGATGAGTGACCAAGTTAAAGTTTTTGGAGCAGGTCCATTCCCAAGTAACTATAAGCCCTACCTGGACCAAACT
Source organism: Saccostrea echinata (assembly GCF_033153115.1). Classification (NCBI taxonomy): domain Eukaryota; kingdom Metazoa; phylum Mollusca; class Bivalvia; order Ostreida; family Ostreidae; genus Saccostrea; species Saccostrea echinata. The sequence goes on along the minus strand of NW_026889758.1, from coordinate 3,702,289 downwards.
TGCATGTATGATGCATCTAGGGATGGACACTACCACATTTGCTTCGGATGCTGGATCTGACCTAGATTTTCTAGATGAATGACCAGGTTAAAGTTTTTGGAGCAGGTCCCATTCCCAAGTAACTATAAGCCCTACCTGAACCAAACTTGCATGTATGATGCATCTAGGGATGGACATACCACACTTGCTTCAGATGCTGGATCTGACCTAGATTTTCCAGATGAATGACCAGGTTAAAGTTTTTGGAGCAGATCCATTCCCAAGTAACTATAAGCCCTACCTGGACCAAACTTGCATGTATGATGCATCTAGGGATGGACACTACCACATTTGCTTCATTTGCTAGATCTGACCTAGATTTTCCAGATGGATGACCAGGTTAAAGTTTTTGGAGCAGGTCCCATTCCCAAGTAACTATAAGCCCTACCTGGACCAAACTTGCATGTATGATGCATCTAGGGATGAACATACCACACTTGCTTCAGATGCTGGATCTGACCTAGATTTTCCAGATGAATGACCAGGTTAAAGTTTTTGGAGCAGGTCCATTCCCAAGTAACTATAAGCCCTACCTGGACCAAACTTGCACGTATGATGCATCTAGGGATGGACACTTCCACACTTGCTTCAGATGCTGGATCAGACCTAGATTTTCCACATGAGTGAATTTTAGCCATTTTTTAACCAAATTAGCATGGATGATGTTTCTAGGAATGGACACTTCCTGACTTGCTTTGGATTCTGAATCTGATCTACATTTTCCAGATGAGTGACCAGAGTAATTTTTTTGGAGAAGCTTTATAATATTATGACCTGTTATGATTAAACTTGCATAGATTGTGCATCTAAGGATGAAAACTTCCAGACTTGCTTTGGATGTTGGAACTGACCACAATTTTCTTGATTACTAAACAGGTTAAAAGTTTATTGAGCAGGTCAATTTCCAAGTAACTGTAAGTCCTACTTAAACCAAACTTGCATGTATACATGTATTGATCTTGGGATGTACCCTATTTAGGAAAAAAAAAATATTACCCAGTATGTGAAATTTGCCTTACTTATAGATAACATTCGTCGAGTTGAGCTTCGTAATCTTTGATTACCTATGTTTTTGGTATGAATTCGATGTCAACACGAGAGTGTATATTCACATAGTTTAGTTTGAACATATTTTATTGCAATAAATATATACAATGGGATTGGGCACAAGTTCTAAAAACTTAATTCGCCCTCTCCCTACATGTTATATCACAAAAAATTCGATCAGACGTGTCCAACAGCATGTACAAAGTAAATTAACTCACAACATAGAAACATATACTGCTAAATTATTATCTTTACACATTTTTTAGAAAAATCAATTAAATCTGCCTGAATGCTGAATATAAGATTAAACAATAGAGAAGAGATATTCATTTTCAGCAATACTGAGTGAAGTATTCCCCCAGAGTAAAGTATGAGTGTCAACAATATGAACTTTATTAAATCTCAAAAACTTATCGAAGAAATCTTTCCTGGCCTCAGTGTAATTAGGACATGAGAAAAAATAATGATGTGTGTCTTCTACCTTACCACAAGAGCATAATGGACTAGATATTATGTTACACCTATAAAGATCAATGTTTAGCACACAATTGTGTCGGAGTCTAGTGTGCAGTATATTGTAGCGTCTTTTTCCAAAACTGAAATAAGGCGGGGCTATTGTTATTTTTTGTGTGATTTTACTTTTAAAAGCAGATAAGGAGCTCGAGAGTCTGGTGTCTAGCGATTCACATCAGAGCGGGGGTATTACTAGTGAGCATTCGCTCACAGACTTCTTGTTATGAAAGTATTGAAGATTTATTTTTGCAATTTAAGGTGTTTTAATTCACACTTTGAGATTTGTATTCAAGTGACTTATAGATTTGTAAATTGCAAAGAGTGTCATTTGATACTTTAAATTTACATTATTGTACTATTTATAATAGGGCATTTTGAAAGTACTTTTGTAACCCTCAATATTTACTTAAACATTCCTGGATTATTAACTATTCAGAAGTTACAGTTGAGCTGTTACCATGGTTATGTTTATATTTCATCTCTGAGCAAAATCAAATTTCAGATTATGTAACAATATTTAGAAGTATACCAAGTGATATACTTTCTTGAATTAAAAACAGTATCTTTTAGTTTAATTTCACATTCTTAGCATGAACCAGATTTAAATTTCTTCATGATTCTCTTTCAAGACCAATCAACAATATGTGGAAATTAAAAACTTGCAGTTCACAGTTGTATTATAACCAATCTTTCTTTTCACTGCATATCAAAGAATCTTCAGAATAAAATAACCATGATTTTATATGGCCACTTTGGCAATGAATACAAGTTATTAGTTTGTAATTATCACAGTTTTTCGGGATCTGAATGGTATAGAAATAAGATTGTAGCATACTATAGTTTATAAGGAAAATGTCTATGGAATGTAAAAAAAAAAAAGTTGAAGTTAGAAATGCGACATTTACCAAGAGGTTTTGTTCTGTGGTTAGAACATTTGAAGTGCATGTTATAAACATGGGCAAGTTATTACATTCAAGAAAGGCAGCTAAAACTTGACTTGTACATCTTTTGTTTGAACATTGAGACTCAGATATCAGTAATTTTCTTGCAGAGCCATTAGGTTTTTGTAGATCTGGTTTTTTTTTTAGGACAGTCAATGTCTCTGGTGCTGTAAAATATGCTTAGATGATAAACTCTCCACTGGATGTAGCTTTTTACATTGTACATATCTAGACATGTACATATGATTACAAGTCTCTGTTGTCTACATGTGTTTCAGAGAGAGGCATTCCTAAATCTGATCCTTTTAATGTATGCTAATTAACGTATTATCAATCCAGTATTACATGTAACTACTGTACTCTATTGATGTAGCTTGTTGTTATGTTAAGTGTAGACCTTGTCATTGTGTTTCAGCTTTCTCAACTCATCTCCAATGTGCAGTTTTAAATGTATAAACATAATTCTACAAATGTTTATATTTTGGGGGGGGGGGGGGGGAGGGCTGTTTTAGCTTTTGATATAAATAAACTTGGTTCAATACATGTCCTACTTGAATTGAAATGAAATTACCTATGTATTGTAGTGTCCATTAAGTTATATTTTTTTTATTAATCAGTCCTACAGTTACTGTAATAAGGAGTTGTGTCATTTGTTTATAAATGTTATGTCTTTCATTTGTTGCTTTTGATATTGTTTTGATTTGTTCTTAGTTTATTCTACAAGCATGTTTTAATTAGTATATCTTTTATGTATCATATGCTTGATTTAATTGTTAATTTTGTGTGTTAGATTTATAAAACAGTGCATATAATAAATTTTAACAATAATTGGTAAGTCTTGCTATGTCTTCTTCTCAACACAGAGACATACATGTATTTCTTACCTACTGCTTCATTCTTCTTCTTTCTACACAAATAAAGATGAGAACTTTTCCCATAAGTTAATACTTGAACTTGTTCAGAGAACCACTTATGTAACCTAGCTGGCCAAATATCATTACTTATAAGGAAGTCAGGCCAACAATTAAAAAAAAAGGATTTGATTGATGTATTCTGACTGACCCTCAAATATTCCCTACTCTATCATTTTCAGTATTTTTGATTTTTTTTTCTTTCAATCAAAGATTGTCAATGTCATTTTTAAAATTAAGGTTTACCATTTCTCTAGGAAGCTTTTTCAGATTGAAAGTTTTTTATGCGTAAAGGAGAAAGGCCTCATACTGTCCATTCTGTGAGAGAAAGAACTAATCTAGGGCCGTAATTAGAACATAACTTCCTTTGTTTTGAGAATAAAAAATGTACAAAACTGGTATCGGATATTACATAAAGGAGAAATGCCGAAAACTGTCCATTTTGTGAGAGAAAGTGGGCCAAAGGCCTAAATGATCACCTGAGTATAATGAAAGACAATTTCTAAAACAAGGCAAACTATTGACAAATAAGTTGATGATACAAGATTATCAACAGTCCTGTTTAAAGTAAATCATTTTGCAAATTCTATGGTTGATACAATGACCTTGTTAGCAAATACAATCTACCATTAAGTTGAGTTTTACAAATGTTTATCATACATATTGTTAGATCATTATAATCACACTGAATTATCTATGGATTTTTTCCGTTTGCCTTGATCATGACAAGGAGCACACAGCAGGTGTGACCAGTCAACAGTGGATGCTTACTACTCAGCTAACTTAAGGTAGGTCGCGGGTTTGCTTTTGTCATCAATTTCAGTGCACAATTTTGACGATTCGAGCGATTGTTTTGTGCACATTTGATTATGACGTCAGTTACATCACAAAGGCTACGTTGCATTGCTTCCCGTTTATTTCTTTGAAAATTACTTTAGCAATAGAATCTAGTCCATACGAAGCGTAGAAAGTACATGTTATTTTCCGTAATTGTATTGTTGTAAATGTATGAAACCAGAGCATTATAAGTTTGAATTCTGCTCTGATTATATGTGTAATGTATAAGAACAAACTACTAAAACATAATAAATGCAATGCAAAATGCAAGGAATAATTTATATAGCAAATGATACTACACTGCTAAAGTTCAAAATGAGTCGATGTTAAATTAAAGATATGGAATGCAAAATGATAGTTTCCGTAAATTGCAAAGCCGAAAAACTGATTGATTGATTGTATTTTGTTTAACGTCCCTCTCGAGAATTTTCACTCATATGGAGACGACACCACTTGCTGGTGGAAAGCTGCAAATTTTGTCCTATACTCGGCACTTACAGCCATTGAGCAGTGAGGGATCTTTTTCGTGCCAGCACCCACTGCGACACGGAACCTCGGTTTATACGGTCTCATCCGAAGGACCGGGTCTTCACATCCCACAGTGGGATTCGAACCCGCAACGTAAGGATCAACTCCTTACTTCGCGACTCTAGAACAGACGCTCTAACCACTACGCCACGTGGGCAAAAATTGAAAGGCTGTATGTATGCACGTAATTTGCAACGAAGGGAAGGTGCGTAATATACCATGTTTGCTCATCACAGCTGGAAAAACAAAACAAATTGGTTACTTTTAGGAAAAAATCAACCCTCAACACTAAAAACGGATGAAATTTAATTACATGCATTTTCCTCTTTTTTAAAAAAAAATTATTTTGTATTTGAATCTGATAAAGTCGTTCTCTATATGTAGGCTAGCAAGTAATTGATTTATCATAGTGAAATGCATTAAACAAAATAAATTTATACAAACACCCGGCATATCTGACCTTTATGACACATTTAATATACTATATGTATTACGAAATACAAGTATCAATTTTTTCCTATAACAAAATTAGGCTGTTTGTATATAAGCTGAATGCAAGAATTTAACATTTTGCCGGTGAAAAATTGATAAAGAAAAAAAAAAAACAAGAAAGAACAAATGTTTGAGAATTCGGATTATATACTGAATTGCGATTAATATAAAAAGAACATTGCCCCCCACCCCCCTACTCATAGTGGGGTGTTTTTTTTTCTTTCTTTACCGATTTCGAATGAAGTGATAAAATTCACGTATTATACTTGAAATCTTAATAATGAACTTGAACATCCTAACATTACTTGTATTAATTTATTAATTTCAATGGATGAAGAATGTTTATATCAATATACCGTTCATTCTGACTTCGTTGGCAAAATAGGAATTTTATAATACTAGAGTAGATAAGTTGCTTTTCTTCTTAACACGTTTCTGCAATAAGTGAAATGCTGAATAAAATTAGTGTGCATCCATGTCACCTTTTAGATCTTGTATATTCCAAATATAAAGATACTTATATTAGTCATAATTAATGCCATAAACTGAATATTTTGCCAATACAAAAGCAAACTTTAAAAATATTTAGCAAAAAAACTAGCGAGAAGACATATTGATTTTTTTACCTCAATAGTTTTAATTTTACCACATCTTGATATTTTGAAATTTCTGAGTAATTCGTCTACGTCTTTAAAAAGTTATCTGACCTGTCCTAAAGAAACTCAGTAAAATTGTTTTAAAAACGTCATTTTCCTATATATTTCTATAGTAAAGCGTAAAAATAGTACCGAAAACTATACCGTGTTTACTGTAATACAGCATTAAAACCACGTAGGCAAATTTAATAAAAATTTCAGATAACATGCCACAAATTCTTAGGAACATTATATCAAATTTTCATGATATGTTTTCTCCTAAGAATTTTTATGCAGTAAACCCGCGACCTACCTTAAGCCATTGTCTTGGTTGAACTAATATAACACAACTGGATTTCATGAAGTTTAATGAACTAATTGTCAAAAATAGATGAACATTTAAAAATTCTTTTAAAAAAGTTAGAAAATTAAATTGAAGAATGTCTGATTATTATATAAATAAAAGTCATTGGGGTTTGTAGCAAATTAAATAAATTAATAAAAAGTTGAAAGTTTGACAGGATCTACACAACTATAAGAGAACTAAAGCATTGTTGTTCAGACTGAGCTGGTTCCAGACTTATCCTCTAAATCAACGCCACATTTTTTATTAGAGATGGCCCCATCAGAAGTGTCTAGCTCAATCAGATCTCTCTTTCCCTGCTGCTTCTCATAAACAGACATGCTCTCATCAGTAAAGGCAGCCTGCAGGCAAGATCCTGTTGTATGCAGTGGATGGACTTTATTGTGTCTGGTAACTACCAACCCTTCAAATCTTGGAGTCTGTGATTCCATCAGTGGGTCTGTTGGTGTGATGACTGAAGGTGATAGGTCATGCAGTAATGTAGAGACTGAATCAGCAGAACTCTCCTCTTGCTTGCTGAACTCATTTCCAACAGCACTGAGAATTGGAGGGCCTTCCCTTGCACCAGTTTTCTTGTTTGGTTTCAAGTCAAAATCAACAGGATGAACTTTACTTGATTTCACCAGGTTCGGATCATTTGAGCCAGGAATCGTTGCATGGTCTGCTCTGACAATATCTGGTAGCATTTGGGTCTGGAATGCAGGTTTAGTTGGGCCCATACTCTTTCTAAGGTTCTGTTTCAAATGCTGCTCTGCTTTTTCTTTCCTTGTTTTCTTGCCTGATTTCTTCTCTGTCTTGTCTTTCTTGATAGATTTTCCTGATACAATGGAATCCTTCACTGGTAACAAAGGCTTAAAGTTTGATTTCAGAAGGCGGTTACTATAGTAATCAGGGTTAGGTTTCTGTTCCACCCAATTCTGTACATGAACCTGCATCAGGAAAATTCATTTTTTTTTTTATAAAAAAATGTTGGAAAAGAAAACCTAACAAATTCCTGAAAATGTTGAAGGAATTAAAATCCAGAATAAAATATTTTACCATCTCCTTTTCATCAGGCAATGGAACCTTTTCTTCTGTGAAGTTCTGTAATCAAAAGTTGATAGAATCCTCTTTACTCATTTGTGCTTTCAACATCTCCATGGTCATTTTGTATTTACTTCATATTCTTGCCATATTTTTAATTCTACATTTTATGTTAAGATTTGGTCAAAAATGAAATCATAAAATAAGAATTGCTTTAAAAATTGTTTCCAAAAATTACCTCAGAGTCATCAAACTTGATCTCTGGTCCTTTGCAAAGCATTTCAGAGGAGCACTGCAATAGAAATACAGGATAACCTCACTAATTTGATCACTGAAGAATAATAAAAAAAATTCATAATACTGCATGTAGATGCTGAAATATTTTGTGGAAACATTCTTCATCAAAATTATTGTAAATGTAGAAATTTTGACAATGTGGATATGTTGATGAAATTGATGAATAGCTAATAAATTGTCAGAGTTTCAACTAAATACATGTACCAACAGATGCAAAGTTTGTCAAAGTTTCTACTTGCCAGATTTCTAAAATAAGGGAAATTGTCAAATTTTCAACCACCCAGAACCACATTTACAAAAAATCACTGTTCTCATTACTTGGTAGCAACTCAAAAATCATGAAATATCTCTTTTTCACAATGATTATGTGGAATTTATCTTGACAATACATCAGATTTTGTATGAGAAAATTAAGAAGCTAAATAATATCATTTCCATTGAAAAAAACTAGCTACGTCTTTGCTTATGTAACAGGAGAGGAGAAAAATGCAGCGGACCAGACCGGGATTTGAACCCGGGCCCCCTGAATCTCCAGTCAGGTGCTCTACCAACTGAGCTATCTGGCCACCGGCAATCGAACCCGTCTGACCGCCACATTCCTCCCTCCTTAAAGGTCTTTGGCCCCCGAAGACATTAACCCAGGCTCAACCCTGGCAGGCATCTCACCTGTCACTTCCATGGTATGGCACGGCACCAAATGTAACGGGAGAGGAGAAAAATGCAGCGGACCAGACCGGGATTCGAACCCGGGCCCCCTGAATCTCCAGTCAGGTGCTCTACCAACTGAGCTATCTGGCCACCGGCGATTGAACCCATCTGACTGCCACACTTATTTGTTCGATATAAATGACTGAGTTTTGTTTGTGTCCTTTTTCTTTTTTTTCTTACTACCTTTTTACTATTACCCAAAAAATCAAGCATTTTAAAGTTTAACTTTACAGCATTCAACATCCCTACCTGATCCTCTATCTTTTCCTTTTCTCCTAAAATAAAAAAAATGTAACAAATATCATTTCAGTTTCATTTGCCTTGGAGCTTATATTTAATTTTAACTATAAGTACTGTGAGGGAGCTCTCAAAATTATATCCCATTGCAATTTTAAATGCACATATACATTTTTGAAAAAGTGACCTTGAACTTGCCAAATTAGCCTTGGTTCAAGAAAATGACAAATCCTCACATCCTCTATTTCTCCATTAAAAATTGTCAACCTGACACAAATTTTATATTTTTTTTCTGCAAATAACCTTGAGTATCCTAGCAAAACTTTGGTCAAGGTCATGATTCATCTCTTGGTCATAAGTAATATTTATGCGAAGTATGAACTTACACAACAAACATACATTTTACACTTCTCCTTGCAGTGACCTTGAATTTGCTAAAAGGACCTTGGGCCAAGGTCATGAAACCCCTTTAGGTCATGTCATCTTTGTATTAATGAGATTCCAATGGTTTTTTTTTTCATGATAAGATATTGTTAGGACAAAAATTATACATTTTCCTAAAATTGACCTTGAACTTGACCAAAAGACCTTACATGTAGGCAAGGTCATGGCATCCCTATCAGGTCGTAAGTAAAATTAGTATTTATGTAATAAGTATGAGCTTCAAAAGTCATTTTTATTTGCTTCAGTATATACTTTTAATAACTGCAAATTCCAAGGGGGGGGGGGTCCAGATTTTAATATGGTGCCTCTGGTAAAGATCACAATATACCTTTAGGTCGTATTAATTAATATTTATGTGAATTATGAACTTACACAATGGACACAAGTTTTACTTTTGCTGGGAGTGACCTTAAACTTGACCAAAATACTTTAGGTTGAGGTCATGACACCTTTTCAGGTCATAAGTAAATATGAACCTCCAGTGTTTCTTCATTACAAGATATGACCCCCCCCCCCCAAACCTCATTTACAGGGGTAAATTACAAAGAAATGCATGCTTGAATGAAAGTAATTGAATGGAAGAACATTTCTGACAACTCATTTCCAAGTTAGAAGGCAAGTGAAGTACAAATAAACATTTTTCTTTCAACATTGCCTTGTTCTTTGACAGAACTTGCTTTTGTCATACAAGTTATCATTCCTCTGCAGTACTGAAGAACAGGATTTTCTTTTAAAATGATTCACTTTAAAACAAATGTATTCAAATCTGATCCTCTAAGAACATATAATTCTTAATTTAAACTAACTTGAATCTCCTTTGTTCCTATAATTGTAGCCAAGAAGTTGCAAATATGAAACTGATATGCAAAGCAGTGAAAGTGCATATAACAATTCAATAGGGAATGCTAATTCATGTCACTAGAAAAATTGAGCTAAGTAATACCTACCTTCATCAGATTTGTTGAGACTGAATGTGGAGGCTAATGTAGATTGTGAGCCAAGAAGTCTGAAAAAGAAAGTGTCATATGATGCATAGTACAGATGATATAAAATAATAATGATTGAGATTTCATATCAATCTTGTGTGCTACCATTTATCTTATACAATTTTATAATTGTCTGCATGTAATTCATAACTGATAATACTCACTCTTTTTCATAGGGTTCTTTCCTACAAGAAAAATTTTAAAAAGATGCATTTGAAATCATTATGGGTCTAGATATAAGTCATCTGAGTATCAGACTAGTATGTAAGAACCAATGTTATGATATACTCATAAATGTGTTATGTATCAACTGTACACATTGTATACCCATTCACAGAATTAAGTAGAGGGGCACAAAAAATTCACAGGAAATGAAATTGTGTCCTTTTTTGAATTGTTTTCCAGATACTGCCATTTTTCTTTGATTTGATGTCTGATCCCATTAGATACACTAGATTATGTTAAGTACTTTAGAGTATAAATAATCCAAACTTTAAAACATCTTTATGTGATATGCAAGTTTTTAATGTTGAATATTTTCTCTTCCAAACAAAAATTCTATAATTACGTTCTTCCAGAAATCTATCCTTTAACAAATTTTCTTGCCTGAAGAACATGACGATAATTACACTTTGGTCAGAAGTAATACTGTAAACCAATTATTATATGCAACACTTTTATTCAAGATTTGTGAAATGTTCTACATAAATACACGAGGAAAATGATGGTTCGTGGCGAGAAATTTTTGCGAGTAAAAGAAGGCTGCGAAACTTTAACTTGACTTGTTGTGAATTTGTTGTCGGATGGCATAAAATTCACAACAAGTGAGTTTATTGGTCTATAGAGACGACTATAAAGGGTTAGGAGGTGGATAAAATATACAGGTTGGTTATAGAATATGTCTAGCATAGGGGAATGAAAAGTCGTTGATTAACCAATGCTGGAAAGTAGCAAAATACATCCCCAAAGTGTGCAGAGAATCTTGAGCCATAAATTGCACTTTATTTACACTATGGGATCTATAGCTTTATGGTCAAAGACTAAAATATAAAACCATAACACTACAGTTCTGCAGCTAGAAATTGATTTAAAAAGTGTTAATTAACATGTATGATACATATGGTACAGAACACAAGTATGTACAACATCAGACACATAATATGGTAAAAGGTCGACTGAGTGACTCGGGTGACATAAAAGTCAAAGCTTATATAATAATAATACGAGAGTACTGTAGACAATGTAATTATTACTTTTTTCTGCGTAGGATTAATTTACGCTTTGCATGTGGTCACAAATTTTCCACAGAAATTTGTCACGTACAGTATACTTATAGTGCATTGAAGACATTCATTTATGGAATGTTTTTAAGTTTTGTGTGAGTCATTGGAGTGTAAATCACACAGACTTGTCACGTAGGTATATTTCATAAAACTCACTAGCGCTTCATGAAAAATATGCCTACTTGCAAGTCTGTGTGATTTACACACCAATAATTCACACTAAGCTTAAAAACCTTCCTTATATTTACATTTTACATGTTCAAAAGTACCAAAAATATATTCAATGTTTGAATTATTCGCTGCCCTATATCGTGACATTTTTATTAACGTCTCTGTAGCTCATTGTGACGTCACTTTAGCACGAGTTTCTCTGTGCATATTTCTACGTGTGAGTATACACAAAAATGACTTTCAAATCAATTTCACAGTTGGCTTATTAGAAAAACACAGCAAATGTAAATATTGGCAATTCAAATCTGCTAAATTTTCTAACTGCGGATTGAAAAGAAAATTGTGACTGTGGAATTATGATCCCATGGAAAAAAAAGTACATTTACAGTAATTTGCTCTTGATTTAAGACTTGCATGCACATGACATAACTTGTTAAAATCTACAAAATATTCTATGATTTTGAATCAAAAACAATTTAACATATTAATGTACCTTTTCTTGACTTTATATCTCACTACTGCCAAAACAATAATGGTCACGATTGCCACGACCACCAGAACAGCAATCAGAGCTATCATCCAGGGCAGGAGCTCACAGTTTGGCTGATCCTGGGGACATGCACACCGGTAGTGGTTGATTTCATTATAACAGATGAGGGGTGCCATACAGGGATCACTAAGACATTCATTTATATCCTCAGTACAGTGTTTCCCTTGATAACCTCGGGGACATTCACATCTGTAGTAGGCATCAAAACTGTGTGTTCTATGGGTGTCATTGCAAGGATAGACACCTGTGGCTGGAAATAAAAGAGAACTCATGGCTAATTGTTTTTAAATGTGCATTAAACTGGACAAGTTTCTGGCAGTGTATTTTTCTACTTAAGGATGTAGTAGCTGTACACAAACAAAATGTGTACTTAAAATTCTTAAATGATTTACCATAGCATTTTCCACCATTATGACAAGGAGATTCCATCAGACCAAATTTGATGGTAATTGGCTGAGAAGTTCCATTTCCACTGTCCATGAAATAGAGGTTTGCAGAAAAATTTCCAAACTGGTTCAAAGGTTGTGAAAACTTGATTGAGTAACTCAGCCATGATAGTTTATCAGTAGGATGTGGCAGATTTTGAGTAAAATTGCGGATACAAGGCTGATTATTCTGGGAAGAAAAAAAATGGATGTTCCTTTTAATTGAAGTATTATGAACAAAGAAGGAATGAAATGAGAGACAGATCTGTGAACAGAATATTTGACAAAATGATGAGATTATCGTGCATTTAACATTTGAATTTAGTTATGTTAAACCAAACCTCATTAAAAGAACAATCTCCTAAGACTGATGGTATTCTCCTAGCTTCATCAGATAGAGTTAAGTTTGCTGTAGAAGACCCAGATAATTCTAAATGCAGTGAGTCTGCCAATTCCACATCATATGCTCCAAGTAAAGCAGTCCAGGATTCATCCCACAGCTCCACATTAAAGTCATTCTTAGCCTCCAGCAAAATCTGAAATTAAGTTACATATTATGAAGTGATTAGGAATTTCTGAAACTTGACAATTTTGACCCAAGTACATACATGTACATGTACAAGAAGTGAAAGGAAAAAAGGGCCCATGAGCCAGTATACATACGTAAATCCCAGCTCCATTTGACATGTATATTGATAAAATAAACCTTGGATCCTAAGAAACCCCAAACGCCAAGAGTAAAAATTTTCATTTGAAATGCATACTTCAATGCTAGAAATATCAAAACCTTGTTGTTCTTGATGAAGTTTATCTATACTTAGGTAAAAATTTGAACCTTTTTAATAAAATCTCTACCTCATCCAAGGGCAATGTATGACTTAATTAAAATATATCTATGATACATGAAGATACTTGCTTATCAAAATTCCAATTACATTCATCCTCAGAGAAGATTTTTGTACATTTTTGATGATGGATTTCAAAGTACAGTCAAGCCTCATTATCTTGAACTCGATGGGACTGAGAAAAAACTTCGAGATATCCAAGGGTTTGAGATATTGAGGGTAGAATACTAAAGAAATGTGTGGTTAGGACTTCCCAATCACTAAAACAAATCCATGGTATTCGAGATATCTGTTTCAAGACCGAAGTTCAACTGTATATGCTAAATTTTCACCCATTTATTGACCCAATCCTGATCTCTGAAGCATGATTTGAACAACTTTAATTAACAAGTTACAAGAGGATAGCTGCACTTTGATTAAACTAAGTGTAATTTTTTGACCCTGGAAAGATGATTTTGAAGATGTATTTATGTAAAAATTTTAACCCTATCAGAACCACTTCATGATTTGAACAAATTTTGAATCGAGTCAAAAATGCCTTGTGGTAAGTTTAGTTGGGATGGCTTATTGGTTCAGGGGAAAAGGTAAAAAATATGAAAATTTACTGTTGATGCGGTCGTCATTTGATCATAAAACTTAACCACTAATTAAGGTGAGCAGTAAACATTTTTTTTCCTGCTTTTAAATTGACTAAGGAATAGAATTTGCATTTCAGCCAAGTTTATATTCAACATGTATAATGGAAGTTGAACAGCAAAAGCTTACAGTTAGGGGCTCTGTTGGATCATCATGCAGTATGGACTGTCCGTTATGGATGAGGAAGATGAATGGAGGATCGTTGACAGCCTGGATGTTGATTCTGATGGTGTCTGTGCTGTTGGCAGGAGGAATATCAGGGTCTCTTTGTTTCTCATACATCAAAATATTAATGTCCTCCACTCCAAAACAATCCTGACATGGAGTGTACACCAACCTGTAAAACAATGTAAACTAAATAAATATGAAAACTAAACTTTTTTTTAATTTAAAATCTTATTTACCTTCTGATCATGAATAACATTCTTTTTTGCATGAAAGAAATCCAACGTTGTCAGAGAATATCTTGTTCAAGTGCATATCTGATATGCAGAAAACAAAATACATATCACTGAGACAAAGGCCATCTCAAAGGGCCAAGCATTTAGTAATAAATGACTACCAAAGTTATGTAGCTAACACTAATCACTCCTCATAGAATCTGTCTTAACAATATTTGACTTGGTTCAACTACTGCACTTTCATGATTCAAAATACTGAATTAGTAAAGTCTGAGCCAAACTGAATAATGGAAGAAGTAATATATTCCAGACAAGAACTACTTTGACCTTACCATAAAAAAATAACATCAATGCATCCCTTACAAAGACACTCATATGATAAAATATGAAACAGATTTGGCCAAGGGACAAGAATTTTACAGAAACTTGTTTGGACTTTGATCTTTGACCCTAGAAACACAGACCAAGGTCACTTACAAATGTGAGCTAAACTGCTAAACTGATCTAAGGTCAGAAATTAAATATTCCAGATTTTACATCAAGAACTGATTCAACTTTGAACTCTGACCCTAGAAATCTCAGTCAAGGTCACTGCACACCTTTCATGTAAAGGCATTTTCATAGAAGTACTGTAAATCACTTATTATTTGCAGGATCTTTATTTTCGAGTAATTGCGCTCAAGAAAATTTCATTCTCGCGTATATTAGCTTTCCTTAAGATTATAAACGCAATAACCACAATTTTTTTGTGAAAATTTTATCATGTTTAATAGAGTTGATGAATATCTCATGAAAATAAGGGGTCAAGAAAATTTTGTGATCTACAGTATTAGCCAGATGGGGCCAAAGGGAGAGAGAATATGTTTTTAACAAGGATTTTAGAAAAAGGATTCTGTTATGACCTTGACCCTTAACATAGAAACTCAGACCAAGGTAGCTGCACACCATTTTCTCTAAAGCATTCTGTGGGTTAAGTATAAGCCAGAGTGGTCCAAATATAGAAAAAAATGTGCTCGGGACAAGGATTTTATAGATATCTATTTTGATTTTGAACAAGAAATGGTGATTGAGGTATTGCACATTCTTTACTCATGAGTGCTTGGCACTCTGTGGGTGGAGTTTGAGAGAGGTCAAGGGAGAAGTTAAAATACACTATAGACAAGTAATTTCAGAACAAGCAGATAGACAGACTGTTCACAGTAGGGTGCAGGTGGAACTGGGCCACAATTATCTATACATTTATGTAATCAAAACTTACATTCCCTCGGGAGACAAAGTAACTTCACCCAGGTTGTAGGATTTGTCTTCAAGTTTGAACTTAATGGTATCATCTTCTTCATCTGTTGCTTCTAGCTGGTATTTTACTATCCCTAAAAGTTGAAAACAAACCAAATCACAATCAATTCTAAATGAACTCACTACAAATGAATTTTGCATCAATTCTACAAACCAATTACTTTTGTGCTGAAATAGTTTTATGCTTACCAGAGTCCTCCAGAATATTGACCTCTTTCAGACTGGTCAGTCTAGGTGGGGAGTTATAAATGGATGCTGCTGTATCTGCCAGTATGAACATGGATTCTCTACTGAAGTACGCTGGATGGACAGACCTCCTCTGTCGTGGTTCAGTGGGTTTGGACTCAATGTTGTATGTACTGCATACCTATAGTTATAGTATATTAGGTAAACCAAAAAGTATATCATCTCCACATTTCATACATAGTTAAAATCAGATGCAATAGCTTAATTACTACATTGTATACCAACTTAACCTTTAAACTGGTAAATGTATTCAAGGGACAAGTTTTTGTCTCAATTCTTCTGTTTTAATGAGCCAGTAACAGTGGACTGTTCACATTAATCAAAATGTCTTTTTTTTTGTAAATGTACATGCAGTGCAATCTAGCAGAAAATTATCAACTTTCCTCCTTTTTTAAACTTTACTGTTAATAAATAACTGCAAAAGAGAGTATACCTTAACAGTCATTGTTTGTGTGTTTGGATCATACACCTCTTGTTCCTCTGCAGTAAGATGAGTGCACGTCTTACTGCTAATCTCCCAGTACTGCATATCTAGATTTATACAGACAAATGCATTCATTACCTATATTTCTTATATTACAGATTTCTCCCAGGAATTTTACACATGCATAATTAAATAACTATTCTGTGAAATTTATGAAAACTGACTTGAGTTCCAGTGCACTAGAGTAGTCCTGTTTCCTGTCGTCACTTTTCCTACACTATCAGGATAAGACATGGTAAGAGGGCCAGGTAGTTCAATGTTTCCCAGTGGAACCAAGGAGAAAGAGAAACCATGGCCATAAAACCTTAAAATGAAAAAAAATATATGAATAATCATGTCATTTACAAAAACCAAGCCATCAGAAAAAAAAAATTAAAACATCAATGTCTGGGAGTTTTTGCCAAACCTCTTATACAGAAGCCTCTGAACCATGTCGTTAGATGTTGCTGGGTCTTGTATGTAAGGTACAAAGTTAGTGGAGGCATCAGAACTATATGTAGTCTCCAGATCTTTCTGTGTTAGCTTTGTAACAATTATTGACTGTCCATCTGCTAAACCTATATACATATACATGAATATATAGGCATATATGTGTGTATATGTACTGTAATATACATTAATCTACCACTTAGAGTGAGATTTACCTTACTGTGTATTAACTTACCATTTGGAGTTGAGATGTCAAGGTCATTTGTAGATCTCTTTCTGGCAGAGAGTGAGAGCTTCTCTTTGATGGCTGTACCATTAGTGGAGGTGGCAATCACAGATTCACTGTTGGTGATCACTACAACTCCAAGACTCTTGTTGGTACACAACATGGCTTCATTGCACAGTCGCATGGTGACAAACATCTGTTTGCCTACTGGCATCTTGAATCCATCACTTTTTGAAGTAGATGAATTATCATGCAAAGGATTTAGCTCAGACAATTTTCTCACTTCTTTGCCATTTATCCACAATGATCCACTTCTGATGCTTGCAGACCCAGACATGTTGTAGCCAACCCAAGTACATGGAACTATATCATCTGTGTTCTCTTCAGATCCAACACAAAGATCTGAAATGCCAGACTGAGTGTTAACTGCAAAATCATTATCTTACAAACATGATGAAGTACAGTCAAACCTCGTTATCTCGGACTTGATGGGACCAAGAAAAAGCTTCAAGATATTCAAGGATTAGAGATATCAAGGGTAAAATACTTATTAAGGAATAAAAGGTTGGGACTCCCAAATCACCTCGACATATCCATGGTGTTCGAGATATCAGTGTTCAAAATACCGAAGTTGTATGTTGGGAGCAACATTGTAATTGTTGAACAATGCAGGGTGTACCATGCTTACCATATCTATTGACAGATGGATCATCTGACTTTGTGAAAGTGAAGCCCACTGTTGTGGGATCATGTTGTTGCATGGATTCTTTTGGGAAAACCTCCTCAACAAAGGGCATTGTTCCAGGTATAGTGGTGTTCACTGAATCCACTTCTGGTGGTATTAACTTCACAACAACTCCTATTAATTTTCAAATATTCATTTTAAGCACCTTCATTTATAAAGTACAGCATGCACCATTATTTATAAAGTACAGCATAATCCCTCCTTCTCAATAAAAAAGAACAAGATGTGTTTGTGAAACACTGATGCCCCCGTATGGCAGCTTATGGCAAAGGTTAAAGTAAAGTTTCTCAAATGCAAGTCAAAATCCAGGCCAAAAGATGAAAAATGTTGGTACCCAAAGAAAGGTCTTGTCTCGAGGAATATACCTAGGAAATTTGAAAGCCCTAGCTGCAACTGTTCAAAAGTTATGGCGAAGGTAAAGTTTTTTAATAGTAAATAAAATGTCAAGGTCAAAGTGGTTGGTATCCAAAGGAAGTTCTTGTCACAAGGATTACATATGTGAAGTATGAAAGCCCTAGCATCAACCATTCCAAAGTTATGGCCAAGGTTAAAGTTTTTCAAAAGTAGGTCAAACTCCAATGTCAAGGTCAAAGGGTCAAAGTGGTTGGTATCCAAAGGAAGGTGATGTCACAAGAATTACATATGTGAAGTATGAAAGCCCTATCATCAACGATTCAAAAGTTATAGCCAAGGTTAAAGTTTTTCAAAGGTAGGTCAAACTCCTAGGTCAAGATCAAAGGGTCAAAGAGGTTGATATCCAGAGGAAGGTCTTGTCATAAGGCATACCCATGTGAAGTTTGAAACCCCAAGCACCAACTGTTCAAAAGTTATGGCCAAAGTTATAGTTTTTCAAAAGTAGGTCAAATTCCAAGGTCAAGGTCAAAAGGTCAAAGTTGTTGGTATCCAAAGGAAGGCCTTGCCACAAAGAATACACTTGTGAAGTTTGAAACCCCAAGCACCAACTGTTCAGAAGTTATGGCCAAGGTTAAAGTCTCATAAAATTTTGTTAAAGTGGGTCAAACTCCAAGGTCAAGGTCAAAAGGTCAAATATGATGGTACCCAAAGGAAGGTCTTGTCACAAGGAATACACATGTAAAATATGACAGTCATAGCTCTAACCAATCAAAAGTTATGGGCAAGGTTAAAGTTGACAACAGACAGACAGGACAAAAACAATATACCCCTGGGATCTTTTGATCTGGGGGCATAATAATTATTGAATTATCAAGAGGCCAAAGGGCCACTATGTTCACCTGAGTTACTATGGCCCTTCTGTTCTTCATTTGCAGATTTATTTTTTTCTTATACGTTTCCCTGTAAACTTTTGATCACATATTGTGGCCCAACCTATCCCTTGGGGTCCTAATTTTAGCAACTTAAATCTTAACTACCTGAAGATTCTTTCATTTCAATATGAGTAATCATGTATTTGCTGTTCTTGAGAAGAAGATTTTCAAAAGATTTTTTGCTATATAGTCCTATGTAAAAATTTGACCACCCATTGTGACCCCCCTTCCCCCATGGGCTCATGAATTGAATAAACCTAAATCTACACTAACTGAGGATTCTTCCATGTTAATATGACTTATCATGGTTTGGCCATTCTTGAGAAGATTTTTCCTGTGTATTCCTATGGAAAACTTTGATCACCAATTGTGGCCCCATCCTTTCCCCGAGGGTTCTTGTTTTAATAATACTGATTTGTCAAATCATGTTGAAAGTTAAAACTAGTGTATTTAATACTTAATAACATTTTTCAATGAAAAAAAAATTTAGTTCCTTAATTACAGTAAAACTCAGTTATAGTGAAGTCCAGGGGACCTGTGAAATTACTTCACTATATCCATAATTCGTTATATCCTTATAAGGAATTCATTAAATTTATATAGCTGGGGATCCAAGAAAACTTCATTATATCCGTGAATTGGCAATATCCGTGTTCGTACTAAACGAGTTTTACTGTATATCAGTATTTGCACTAAATTTTCAGGTTTTAGAAAAACACACACTTTGATCAAAGTAAATAGCAGGTAAAAACAAGATGTGTTTGTGAAACACTGATGCCCCTGTATGGCAGCTTATGGCGAAGGTTAAAGTTTCTCAAATGCAAGTCAAAATCCAGGCCAAAAGATAAAAAATGTTGATACCCAAAGAAAGATCTTGTCTCGAGGAATACACCTGTGGAATTTGAAAGACCTAGATACAACTGTTCAAAAGTTATGGCGAAGGTTAATGTTTTTTAAATAAAAGTCAAACGTCAAGGTAAAGGTCAAAGTGGTTGGTATCCAAAGGAAGATCTTGTCACAAGGATTACATATGTGAAGTATGAAAGCCCTAGCACCAACCATTCAAAAGTTATGGCCAAGGTTAAAGTTTTTCAAAAGTAGGTCAAACTCCTAGGTCAAGGTCAAAGAGGTTGATATCCAGAGGAAGGTCTTGTCACAAGGAATATACATGTGAAGTTTAAAACCCTAAGCACCAACTGTTCAAAAGTTATGGTCAAGGTTAAAGTTTTTCAAAAGTAGGTCAAAGTCCAAGGTCAAGGTCAAAAGGTCAAAGTTGTTGGTATCCAAAGGAAGGCCTTGTCACAAGGAATACACATGTGAAGTTTGAAACCCCAAGCACCAACTGTTCAGAAGTTATGGCCAAGGTTAAAGTCTCATAAAATTTTGCAAAAGTGGGTCAAACTCCAAGGTCAAGGTCAAAAGGTCAAATATGATGGTACCAAAAGAAAGGTCTTGTCACAAGGAATACACATGGGAAATATGAAAGTCATAGCTCCAACCAATCAAAAGTTATGGGCAAGGTTAAAGTTGACGACAGACAAACAGACAAACAGACAGACAGGACAAAAACAATATACCCCCGGGATCTTTCGATCCGGGGGCATAAAAATTAAATCAGTTTACCTTTTGTGTCTGTGTAGACCGTGGTATGACCAGCCCCATTAGTACAAGTAATGGTGGCGTAGTAGGTCTGGTCATGCTCTAATATTCCTGCTAGCTGGTCATTGATTCCTACAACATTCTGCCCTGTAGATGTGAAGTTCTGGATATCTGTAGATCCTGGAGTTGTTCCTATAGCCCAGGTGTATTCCTAGTAAGATGAAAGAGAAACATTTCTTAACATCTTTTCAAACTGACACATATAATGTCCTCTATATAAATAGATACATTTCATAAGAATAAGCTGTGTTTTAAGATGGTATTACAAGTAAGATTTTCCTACAGAATAGCTGATTTCAATTAATATTTAAAATATTACTAACCACAATACCACTTTCTTCATCATCACATTTCCAGATACATTTGATTGTGTCATTTGATTTCTGGTATTTAACAGGAGTACTCTCCCCTTGTCCAACATCAAAATAAAAATCTCCTTCCATGATATCCAGATCAAATTCTGGGACTGTATCATCCACATAAAATCCACTGGAGGAACTTTCTGCAGTGGCACCAGATCCTGTCACACCATGTACTGCAAAGGAAAAAAAATCTTTGTTTGGAATTGAGAGAAGTGCATGCTTAAAAGAACTGTAAAAGCAATAATTGATTCTGAATACAAAACTTGAACCTCTCTAATAGAACATACCCTTTACGAGAGTTAAATAGTATGATCATTACATGTACATACACGCATTGTTGAAAGATTGATGTTGAATTCATGGATACAATTCTTTCCTGCCTTGTTCAGCCAGAGTTACAATCTGACATAATTACCCTACAGTTTTTAACAATACCTGTCATATAGTAAGTGATAATCTCCTCTGATGGATGTCCAGTCTCATTATAGATTGTTCTTTTAGAGGGTAAGCTTATATTGGTCAGGGTAAAGATCTTCTGAACTGTCACTGTGGCATTACAGTTGGAATCACAGCCATAATGGGAACATTCTCCATAACAGGGAATACAGGGGTGATCAATCTACAAAAAAAAACCACCTTTATTTACAAAAAAAAAAACAAAACAGAATCTCACTTCACAATAGTTTTATAATACATGTATGTAGCAAAACACTTTCTTGGAGATTAAAGCCACTCAGTGATTCAATTCAATTAAGTTATACCGGTGTGAAATCCACTGCATCTGTTGATAATGGAGATGTTCCAACTCCAGCTTCATACAACATGATAGGATTGCTATAACTGATGAACTGAGGACCAGATCTACACAAGGTTCCTACAGCGGGGGGCATCTCTAGACCAGACAGAGAAGCTTTGGCTGACCAAACACTGAATCTGTCCTCATGTGGTGGAATCTCATTGTGTCTCTTGAAGACATGGAAAAATAACAAGGCATTGGTGGACAACTGTGGAACATCACAGATTTCATTGATAAAGTCTTCCTCCACATACACCATCATGCACCATTTTGTCTGTAATACCCAAGGAAAATATGATGACAAAGTGCATAAATAACCAGTATTTCAAAAGCTTAGTACAGTCACTGGTGTAAAATTCTTTACATTATCATCAGCTAATACAAAGAATAATAAACAATATTGATCTGAAGCAAATAGTTGACAAGATCAGTACTCACTGATGTAGAATCCTCATTTTTCACAGCAAATTCAATTTCGTAATCATAATAGTTGTCACTTGGATTCACTTTTATTTCTGACGCTAGTTTGCCCATTCTCCTCGAGTTATTAAAGTAACGACACCATGACACAACAAATGCGCTTTTGTTGCTATGTGTATCAGCTGCAATAAAACATAGCACTAACTATTATTGTAAAATCTCTTATTTTCTTAGGGTTAAATTTTCATGGTTTGAGGAAAAATTATTGGTAAGAGGGGATTTGATTTTGTGGTTATAGGAGAGACATTATGTAGCAGTATGAATTTACTTTTCAGATTTCATGGAAGATATGAATTTGTGGGTCTCTTTATACCATGAAAACACAAAAATTAACCCCCAAGAAAATTCATAATTTCACAGTATTACAAGCTTAGTCCTGATCTATTGTTGTATAAATGTTCTAACAGAAAATATACTGAAATAAATTAATATTTTGTTTTACCAGAGTAGATTTGTATTCCACACGAGTCATAAGCCACACTTTGGATTGTCTCTGGTTTATCAATAACACTGGAGCCCTGTTCATCCACCACATCATATGGCGGATAGGTTCTGTTGTCTGGGGCCTGTGTAGTGGTGGTGCTTGTGGTGAAAGTCTCATTCAGGAAGTAGCCTTTATTTAGAAGATAATCTGGACAGTCACACCCACCACAAGTCTGAATACAGAAAATTACCCACAGATATTACTCAAATAACTTTGAAAGAAAATTATAGCTAGTATCATTTTTTATGTTCATGTGAGTTAAGGTATAAAATATTTCAATTACAGGTGGAATAGGATTAGTGAAGCAGCAGACACAGTTCTCAAACTCTTTCTCTTCTTCATATTTGTATGTTGCTAGGCCCTTTTTAGGTCCATCCCAGAATAAAACCTCTGTCACTGCCTCTCCACTCCTGTCAGCTGCTTTTATTCTCAGCTGTTCACAGTAAACAAAAAATTACTTGATAAACAGAATAAACTTGGTGAAATTTCTTGTAAATCTGATGAAAAATATCAACAACATATAGAAGTCTTCTGGAAAATGAATGCAGTTTGCTGAAAGCCTTCATTTCTCAAGATTTAAACCTGTCTCATTCATGATAAGAGGTTTTTTTAATACTTCAAATTTCTTTAAAAATTTGTACTTTTTAAATTTCTACTCTAGACTATTTTTTTTACCTTATATATCCCCCCTTTAAACAGTTCTGCCTTTCTGTACAGAGCACCTGCTCCCATAATATCATGGTTTGTTGCATCCTTAGTCAATACAAGTTTCACATCAACAATGTCTTCCACTGCAGCTGGCATTACATATTTGTTATCATATTTGACTTTCCAGAATTCACCCTCTGGGTCCAACATTCCAAGTCTGTTAAGGGTCTTCCACTGAGGATCTTTCATGGAAATTTTCTGATTTGGACATGAATCAGATTGGTGAGTTGGATTTGGAAAATGTAAAAATGTGCCTAAAATAAGAAAACAAACACTTTGGAGTGTCATAAAATCCTTCCAGTGTGATATTCAACACAATTCTTATAAAGAAAAAATTCATAAAAATATTACTTGATACAGAAATCAACATATGCATGTACAGTACAAAATTTTTTGACTTAACTTTTATTATTTCTGAAGGTTTATTATCAATGTCTTACTGAATCTCCATTGAAATTCAATGCAGAATGCATCAGATTATTACCAAGAATTGTGACTATAAAACACATAGAATATATTATAATTGATGATAAATTACTGGACAAAAAATGTTTAATTTAATTTCCTACCTTGAACCTGACTTGAGTCACCAAACCACAGTAGATCGTCTTGGAAGTCAGTCCCATCTACAACAACCCCTGACACAGGCACCGAGTCATCAATTAGGACTGGTGGGGATTCTACGGTGAGGAAACCTCCAGCACAATTTATCACTCTCAACTTCACATAGTATGGAACATTTTTCTGCAAGAAAAGTAAACACATTTCAAAATTTGTGAAAAATTTTATTTAAATTCAAAATAAAAAAACCTATGTAATTCCTACTGTCATATAATCATTTGGTACCTGTAACTTTTGATCGACAAACTGATAGAAAGAGTAGTTGCTGGAGAGCTGAATCCAGTCATTAACTAATTCTCCATCAGTTGTACTATAACAGGACTGGTTCCTCCACAGAGACAGTTCATAAGAAGCAACACCAGACTCCGGGTCTGTGAAACCTTCCCATGTCACATTGACACTACTGTTTTCTGTTGTGTAGGCAACAGGCTGAAAATAAATCACATGTTTGATAGAAGTCATGTTGTTAAGAATATAAAATTTTCACTAAAAGTCTGACACAGAGATTATGTTACCTACCATGTTGTACCAGGGTCCTATTTTCAGTTTGCCTTGCTTTGGCTGAGTGATATCAACCAAGAATTCAGTGGAAGTCATTGCACACTCTCCAGACTTGTCAGTTCCTGTAAATATATTCTTGCATTGAAATCAAATGATTTGTAATTTTAGCATTACATAAATTTAATTTTTTTTTCATATGCCCCAGTTCTCCGTCAATAAACTGAAAATTATCTGTACTCACCGATAACCCAAACAAAGTAAGTTTCTCCTTGCTGCAAGTTTAGTCCTTTGAGTTTTGTGAAGGTATTTTTGCCTTGGTTGGACACATCCAGAACAGAAAATATATTCTTTCTATCTTCATCAGACATACCACCACCAGAAATCTAAAACAGTTCATGAAGGAATTAATCTTTTTCATGCACTTAATTATTTGTTAGGGGAGGGATTCTGTTCAAGACAAATATTTTTCTTAATGAAAATTGGGGGAGAGGGGGATTCATTCAGTTGAATCAAGATCAATAATTTTATGACTTACATATTCTTTGCAACTGCTGTTTTGAGCATCTGTATTATTGGAGATTGCAATATAATACATAAGGATGTCCAGTTTAGATGTGAATCCTTCATACTTTACATCTAATTCAAACAGAGAGTCAACACATGGTCCTGGACTGGTGATGTTGCCAGCTTCAAGGAATAAGACATTTTATCAATTGTACTATACATGTATGAAATGACAAGAAAAAAATTCAATTAAAAAGTTTCAATTGGAAGAAGTTTGTAAAAAATATATGCCATTTTAATTATCTATTTGTTTTAGCCATATTCTGATTGAAGTTTGATTACCACACAAGGTTTTTTTTCAGACATTTGTGGAAAAAAAAAAATGTTGAAGATATTCCAGAATAACAGTTGACCTTTGACCAGAAAATAGCTGTTGGTCATGAGACTCTTTAGGCCAAAATAATTAATCTTTTCTTATCAAGATCAACATGTGTGAAAAATTTGATGATTTATCTAGCATGAGGTTCTAAAATACTGTCTGGGAATTAATTCATACCAACCAACCAAACCAACAGGTGAAAAGGTGCCCAACATTGTGAAAGAGGAGGATTGTTAGGAAAAATATTAAACTACCTCCACCAAGTATAAGGCTTACCTGTGACACCTCCATCATACCCAACAAAGAATCCATTAGACGTGACTAGTGTTTTGGAGAATGATTTACTAACAGCATAAACGGAGAAGTAATAGACAGCGACACCTGGTGTAAGGTCTAGGTCATAGAATGTAACAGTAGTATTTGTTCCGACATTAGTGTAGGGTACCACATTGTCTCTGGTTTTATTAAAGCGTCTGTCTGTACCGAGGGCCACTAAGTAGTAGGCCACTTGTTGACTTCTATCCTGAGCTGCTACTTCAATCTGGTCTACATGAAGTCCTTCATTACCTACACGTAGATAAAGAATGGAATTAAATATTGCAAAAATACATACATATATATATATATATATATATATATATATATATCTATATATATATATATATATATATATATATATATATATATATATATATATATATATATATATTAAGAAATGAATTTAATTTTTGAAGATTCATGAGGTCATGAACTATGACGCTTCACGCCGGCATATTTCATGAAGCGCGTTAGCGCTTCATGATGAATATGCCGGTCTGAAGCGTTGTACTTCATGTACCTCATGAATCTTCAAAAATTAAATTCATTTCTTATATTTACATTATATTTTCCACAATTCAACTGTAATTTTTAAAGCAAAACAGCTTGTACTATAGTTTTGATGTCAAATACGGTATTCTGACGTAACAATGGAGATATTCATGCTCATCAATGGTAGTTCATGAGAAAATGAACTGTCTTCTAATTTGCAAAGAATCTTAAGGAAAAATATTTGGAAATGTATATATATATATATATATATATATATATATATATATATATATATATATATAGTGTTCATATATTTTTGGTAATGGTTAAAACTCACCACTCTCTACATCTACTTGCACAATGGCATTAGGTGGCAGACCAAATCCATTCCAGTTGGCAAACACTCTTGTTTTAGAGGGTAAATAATTTAGGTCATATCCTGCAATATCTCCATCATACACTTTACCAGGTAGTAGTGGAGTGTTTTCAATAGTTACCCCAGTTGATCGTAGCGTATACTTGTATCCTATAGCATTTGTGACTCGGATCAAATTAATGTAGGTCTCCTTATTTTTCATTTGAAGCCCATCAATTAAACCAGATGTTTTCACTGTAAAAATTGCAACAAGTAACAAAATTTTGGTTATTTTGAAAGGTTTCTCTGTCTTTCCATGACCATTACTTTTTAATACACTTGGTTATACGTTAGGTCAATAAGTTTTACGAATCACATTTATCCCTATGAGACTTACCTCCCATGTCTAAATATTGCGAGATTTCCAGTCCGTCCAGTCGTCGGATTGCCCACTCATACTTTACAACAGGACAAGGATCCCCTGATACATCCCAGCTGGCTTGTATTGTAGAGGGGTCTGTCTGATAATCTCTGTGTACAGAAAAAGAATCATATGACAACAAGCAAATTATGGCATGTTCTACTACGGTTATCACAAATTATCAAAGAGATTCTGCAGCCATTATTCTCCAATAAATCATAAACATCATCATTCATATTATATAAAGTAATAAGTTAAAATATTCACCATAGCAGAAAAGAAATAATTCCCACATTGGAGGAAATGTTGAATAATACACCCTGATAGTCCAGAAATTTTTGAAAATCTCTTGACTACAATGGTATATTCTCCTCCATATTCCTCCATTGCAGGAATCTTTCTTACTTGTAACAGGCTTATCTGGACATTATACAATAAATTTTGAAGTACATGTAATATAATCTGGTGCAAAAGTTACATACAGTGTTATAGTTTTTGAAAATCAAACTTTGAGGTCTATGTTATAAGGTCAAAAATTATTGTGTATTAGGAAAGGTTTTGTCATGGGTAATACACATGTAAACTATGAAAGACAAATCTCTTCAGGTGCAAAAACCACAACCAAGATTAAACTTTTTGAAAGGAAGGTCAAACTTTAAGGTCAAGGTCATAAACCATATTCATCTGGAAAGGTCTTGTCACAGGTATGTTAGTAAGCTAAATATTTACACATCAATGTGCTCTCCATTGACCATGTCAATGACTCCAATATGTGACAGGGGTGGTCTCCCTTGACTGAGATAGGACAAGTAGACACCATTTGAAGTAGCAACACTTGATAAGCCAGCACCATTGATTCCTTTGACAGACACAAATACCTGTAAAACAGAGTTTTTCCTTTGACAGACACAAATACCTGTAAAACAGAGTTTTAATTCATGTAGATGTAATACATTAAAATACAATAATAAACATACTCCACAGAAAAGCTCCGTACTGACCTGTCTATATCCATCAAGGTTGAGCTCTGTGACTGTGTGGTGTTTACTGTCAGCTGGAATGCTGTAGAAAGCTTTGATCTGACCTCCTCCAGGGGAGGTACCCACAGCTATCTGATACCTGTCAATCAACATTTACCAATTAACTGACAGTGACACAAATAAATGAAACACAGTTAATGTATCTGATACCTGTCAATCAACATTTACCAATTAACTAGGAACTGACAATGACACAAATAAATGAAACACAGTTAATGTTATCTGGTTCCTGTCAATCAACATTTACTAATTAACTGACAATGACACAAATAAATGAATCACAGTTAATGTATTTATACTAATGGATAACAAGTACTGTAAATTCACCTACTCCACTATACTGGACTCTGGGTCAGTAAATGGTATCCATGTTACAGAGAGAGAAGTCAGAGACTCTGTACAAACAGCATCTAAGGCTCTGCATTCTGTCAAATGTAAAACAAGAGGCCCATGGGCTACAATGCTCATCTGAGTCAATATTCTATCACTGACAAATTAATATGCACAAGTAGAAAAATAAACAGCTTACTGTTGTTTCCAATCTAAAGTCCACCATTTCAACAATTTGGATTTGCAGTATACTTCTCTACATTCCAATGTAAAACTTTGACCCCTTACAGCCACCCCACCCTAGCCCAAGGGGGGCATTATTTGTACAAATACGTTTACACTTGTTGGAAATTTTTACATTAGTTTTGTCTTTTCAACCCTGTAGTTTTTGACACACCTTATTTGCTATTTTTCTTAATTATCTCCCCTTGAAAATGGGTATGAAAAATGTGAATCTCCTTCACCTAAAAGTGCATTGTTTATGTTTGGTATAAGTGGTTCTGGAGAAGATCAAAATGTAAAAAGTTTACATACATACAAACATATAAACAGTGTACATGCAATCTTTGACCAGAAAAGCTCACTTAAATCTCTGGCCTGTGTGACGTAACATATGCAACCTTTATTTTTTACTTATAATATCATGAATGATTTACCAGAGGTATTCTGTTGACAGCTAAATACAGACCTTCGTCAGTTAGACAAATCTTTGCATTCATGGACACAGTGTTTTCAGTGCTAGAAGAATCTATGCGGTAGACTGAGTTTAGATCAACCACCACGCCTGCATTTGGTGGAGTGAGGTCCAAACCCACAGCATTGGAGAATGCATTGATGGTCATATCCACACTATTAATAGCTGTCACCGTCACATAATATTCCTCTCCATGATGCATCTTCTTACCAGCATCTGTGGAAAAATTCTCTACATCTCATCAAAATTCAAACCAAGTAAATGAATGTCAACACTAGTAAAGAGACAGTTTGAACTGTAATTAGGATATGACAGAGATACCTTGTAGTATAAATGTTTGGATATTGCCTGGGACAACCCCTCCAGAAAATACAGAGTCATCTCCCTTTGAGGTGCCCATAATGATGTGGAATTCCTTAATGGGAGATTCTGTGTCCACAAAGCCAGTCCATGAACAGACGATGGGAACTGATTGCTGCCATAACATATAAAAATTTGTTGTAAAAATTCTGAATATTGAAAGCAATACAAAATAAACATCAAGAGCCATTCAAACCAGTGCTTTTTTCACCTGAATGTACGCTGGGCAGGATACATTGCCAGCCTTTGGTGGTGTCTTATCTATTACAATTGTTCCTGTGGCTTTCTGGCTTACCAGTCCAACAGAGTTCTCTGCCCATACACTTATGATATTAGGTTTTCCTGGAAGGTAAAATAAATAATCTCCTACAATCTTAAGTTATCATACGTGTAACATTATTAATGAAATACTTTTATTTAAGGCACCCTACCAAAAATATCTGGTTCCACTTCATTGTTTCCTAGATAGCTGGACAATGTGGTAGAGATCTCCACCTCCTTTCTCTGACTGAGATCATCAGAGAATGGATAAGTTCCTACAGCATACCAAGCTCTCACTACGTCAGATTCAGTCTCATTGTAATGCCACATGGCTGACAGAGCATCATCTGTTGATTCATAAACCAAACTGTCATCTGAAATGTCCATTTCCTGAGCTGACTTCCCAGACAACCTACAAATAAAAATTAATACTGACATGTCTCATTATTTCAAGGACAACATAGCATGTATAGAAATTGATATAATACAAATACTGTGATAGGATGCATTGGATTACCTGTCTATGTCAATAGTAGAAGAGGTCTGGTCCACAGTAAATCCATCAGAACTTGTTTGTAGTACATTTCCATTATTTGTAATTCCTCTGACTGTAGTGTAGTATTTTCTCTCAGGTTTTAGAGGTATATTAATCTGGGCATACCCAGAACTTGTTAATCCTAGAAAATATTACTCATTACTGAAACAACTGAAATATCAGTCTAGTTATAGTGAATTATGAATGAATCTTCTAGTTTTATTGATGTTATAATGCATGACAACCTTTTCCTACAGGATCTAATTCCTCCAGATGGATAATATTTGCCTCTGTGAAGGCCAGAATGTCCTCTCCATTTGGTTCAGTACCAACAGCCATCTCAAACTGCATGACTCCATGCATGGTGCTCTCAAATCCAGTAAACTGGACCGTAACAGTAGTGGTGTCCAGTTGATAGTCCATGTCTGACATAAAGTCTACGACCGCATCCTCACCAACAATCTTATCAATGTTGTCAGCACCATCAACAACCAAACCTTTAGTTAATTACAATATTGATAAAATATGATTTTTTTTTTCAAAACTGAATTCTTCAGTGCTTTAACATACAATAAATTTTTCAAAAATATCACTATTTTGGCACATACATTGACAAAAACTACTCTTTAAGAATTCAAATACTGAGTAGAAGTTTAAAGTTTACCAGCTTTGTCCTCCTCCATGACCATGATAGGAGTGGACACAGTGGCTGTTGGACTGACCAGACCTGCTCCATTCCCAGCTTTCAGTGACAAATAATAAGTAGGAGTTTTAGTTGTTTGATTTGTAACCTCCAAAGTAAAACCTGTTATGTACTGACTGCTTTCTGTTCCAACAGACTTCCAAGCCAAAACATCATCACCTCCTGTAGCAGTAAAGAAATCACTCATTCTATTTTTCTTTTTTATGAAAAATTTTAACCTTAATATGTTTCTGTTACACCAGTAGCAATAAAGGATATCATAAACACCAAATGCACTAGAAAAGTAACTGTTGATTCATCTTATCACAGCCTCTGTGTTTCTGAGAAAATTTTTTCCATTTTTGGTATATATTAATTCTGTTCACCAAAAATTTTATCTAAGACAGTGAATCAACCAGATTATTGGTGTCCACATTAACGAGACTTTATTAATGTATATCAACAAATTTTCATGTCACCTTATTTTTTGCAATATAGGTATCTGATATTTGTAAGGGAGATAAAGTTTTCAAAAATACTACTTATTGCACTCTATATCCTATGCTAATAAAATTATACATGAGAATAAAATTTTTGCAAGTAGACCATACCTCACGTACTTGCACAAAATTAAAGTTCTTGCAAAGAAAAAGTTATTCACAGTATTTTCTTCTGACATTTTCTGACCATGTGATAGCTTATAAAGCATTTCAAAAATAGTACCTGGAGATGTGCCTACAGCCACCAAATACTCTGTCACACCTGATTCATGATCCCTACAGAGCCAGGAGGCCTGGATACCCTTCTTATCTGACACCCATACATATCCATCTACTCTGTGTTCTTTGGAGGTCCCTGTCACTCCAACTCTTAACCACATCACCTAACATAGATTACATAAAATCCATCTCATATCAGATTTCATGAAATATTAGACTTGTTAAAAAGAATCTGTAAGAACAATTCTAGTATTACCATAGGAGGAGATGTGTCGATGACAACTCCGTTGGTTTCAAATGCAGCGAGGAAGCCAGCATGATTGACAGCTCCCACCCTCAGACTGTACCTAGCACCCTCCTTTAAGGATAGTCCTGACCATGTGTGGCTGGTTGGTGAAGCATCACTTAAATTTTTCCAGTCATTTTTAATAGCTGAAATTTGATTACTACATGTAGCAACTAAGCTAGGTAATCAGTGCTTCATACATGTACCATATAGCTGCCTATACTGCAGGATGCAAAATTTAATATGATTTCAGCAAAATAAAAGGTATGTCATGAACGTTCATTTTTTAAAAATATCTTTAGCAGAATTGAATATTGCAAGACATGAGAATATTTACACCTTATCATAGTAATTAATTTTTTGCAATCAAGTTTTATTTCTCAAAACTTAGCACTGTATCAAAATATCCAACTCTACAGACATGAAAGGAAAACTAGACAAGAAATATAATGCAGTGTATATTTCCAGTCTATAGTTTATGGTTTTTCAAAAGACTTGAAAGCAAACCTGGGTATTTTTGTGATCTTGTACCACCAGAAACTTCAAAGATCTGTACTTTGATGTGATCAACACCAGATTCCTTGTCTGAATACTTGAAGCTGACTGAAAGCTGGTCTGTTGCTGACTGCAAACATGAAAATAAATATCTAATGTACTCACCTGTAAGTCAGACTTTTGTGAGTTAGACTTTAGTCTAAAACTCTTATGTTCAACTTATAGATAGAGAAGTCCTAGAATTATTGGGTTTTTTTCTGGATGGCAAATTCTAGGGATAAGGGATATTATTCTTCAACAAAAACATTGATGAAATAAACTAAATGGTTGCCTTGATTTGTCGAGATTAAAAATGTTAAATAACGATCATATCCCAAATTATTATTATTTGAACACAGATAAATACATTATAGTATTGATATGAAATTGACTTGTTAAGAATAAAAGATTGAATATTGGTGTCATTTCCCTAAATATTATTTGAAAGACAAGTAAAAGCATTAGAGCATTGATCTGAAATTGATTCTGTCATAAAGTTGTACCGACTTATAAAAAGGTCAATGACAAATGCCTCCAAAATTACCTTGAAAAATTCAACAAACTTATAAGAGGATCACTTATAGGTGAGTATATTCAGTAATTTGAATTCAACCAATTTATTTTTCATTTAAGATATTATTCTTTATACAATTAAGAAGAATAAAATTTAATGCAATCTAATGCAATGAAAAAAAAATCTTAGCATAAAATATAATATAATATAATATAAACCTACTTGGAATTCCTGATCTTTAGACTGGAGACCATCCCATAGATAATGCAGATATGGAGGTGTTATGTCAACCACAAAACTGTTAGTGGTGTTGATAATTAAGTTGAGAGCTTTGTTGGTGGTGCGAAGAGAGGTCTGAATTCTATCCCCATGACTATGGTGGAACTTTAACCACTTCACACTGTTGGCTGTGCTGGGGAATGGGGCCCAATCTTGGATAGGCTCATACTCATAGGTCATATTTCTGACAAGTAAAAAAAGTTCAATTTATTTCAAATAATTAAATTTTTTAAAGTATAGATAAAGCTGCAATTCATAAAATGCTATCTAAAATAAAGTAATGATAGATTGTAAGTACATGATGAGTCAAAATGAACACTTTATGTGAACTCACTTGGCTCTGTAAACTTTGACCTCATAGTGACTGATGTTGGACTCTGGATCATAGTAATTTCTCCACTGAAGTTCCACTTTAGCCTGGCTTGTTGTAAACTGTAGGTCAGTAAAGTCATCAGCTGACCCGTCCACCACTTCTCCCGCTACTGGCTCCGTCAAATCCACCAACACTGTATAGAAAAACAAAAACTAGTGGGAATGTCTGTGAACAAAAACTGTCAAATTTTTTTTACCTAAAGAAATTGTTTTGTATTCTAATATTTTTGTTCCAAAAGCCAATTTACCCATTTAACCATTTTTGGGGTCAACTGTGCCATACCACTAGGGGAACCTACCTCCATCAGAGACCATGGAGACATTGAGCTGTCTGTGACCACCATTGAAAGCATACACTTTAGAGAAGTACTGTCGATTATGCTCCAAGTATTTGCCTGGTTCCAGCTCCACACAAGCGTAGTGAGTTTTACTAGAGAACTGTGTCAGGTTAGCTACATCTGTTGTGTTTGGAGATGATCCCACACTGATCATATACATAGCTATACCTGACTGAGGGTCATAGAAGCCCTGCCAATTACTGCAAATCTTAAAAAAAAAAAGATGGTAAAAAAGTTATTTTCAATTCTCTTATTAAATTGAGTCATTAGAAATCACCTCTTATGTTCAAAATGATGAAATGTAAAGTAAAAGTGAACTTTTTGAAATAGTCCATTTTAGCAATCTTATTTGTAGTCTTTAATTACCTTATCTGGGTACATGGCATACTGTAGTTCCACTTTAACTACCTTATCTGGGTACATGGCATACTGCAGATCCACTTTAACTACCTTGTCTGGGTACATGGCATACTGTAGTTCCACTTTAACTGCCTTATCTGGGTACATGGCATACTGTAGATCCACTTTAATTACCTCATCTGGGTACATGGTATACTGTAGATCCACTTTAATTACCTTATCTGGCTACATGGTATTCTGTAGATCCACTTTAATTACCTTATCTGGCTACATGGTATACTGTAGATCCACTTTAATTACCTTATCTGGGTACATGGTATTCTGCAGATCCACTTTAATTACCTTATCTGGGTCCATGGTATACTGTAGATCCACTTTAATTACCTTATCTGGGTACATGGTATACTGTAGATCCACTTTAATTACCTTATCTGGGTACTTTGTATACTGTAGATCCACTTTATAAACCTCTCCATCCTTTACTGTACCAGCTATAGGAGGAGATCGGTCCACTATGATGGCAGAATCTGACACACCTATTGTCCTCAGGTCAACTTAAATCATAAAGAACATATCAATTAAACAAGGATTTCAAAAGTTACAGTTACTCAGAAATTCATCCCTTTATTTAAAATTTGTATGCATCTCCAAAATTTGTAGCAATATGCAATGTGGATGTCAAATATACATTGTAATCAATTTAAATTTATTAACAATCATACAAAACACTGACATACCATTGTTGACAGCTTTGATTTTAATCCATACAGGAACCCCTTCTGTCAGTTTCTTTAACATGGTGATGTTGGGATTAAAATCTATGGTGGTCCACAACATTTCATCACAATCTCTTCTAGTTCTTCCAAGGCACAGATCATTTCTAATCAGACCAGAGTCTGGATCCCTGAAAAAAAGAAAATCTGATGCTCAGATACTGCTTTCAGTATCAATCATTGTAGTAAATATGA
The DNA here is from genome assembly GCF_033153115.1 of Saccostrea echinata. Lineage (NCBI taxonomy): Eukaryota > Metazoa > Mollusca > Bivalvia > Ostreida > Ostreidae > Saccostrea > Saccostrea echinata. The sequence continues at coordinate 3,666,912 of NW_026889758.1, read as the reverse complement.
TAAATTTATATAGATGTACATACAAATTACTTACGATGAATTGTGTGACATGCTCAGATTAAACTGGTCCTCCTCATATTTTATGTTATAGATTTCATACACAAATGGAGGTGTGTTATCCACGATGTATGGAGTGGAGTGACAAAAACTGGAGGCCAAAGAGCCTCCATATTCCACTTTGTTAATAGCTCTTACAGTGATGAAATATGGCCCATCTAAAATCATTTAATGACTGCAGGAGTTAGGACATGTACAAGAATAATATGTAATGATGGATAAATAGAAAAAAATGAAAACCAAGATTTATGCCATCTTTCTTCATTAGGTAGAAACCAATTACTGCATTTACTTTATTTCTTAATATTCTCTCTATAAAATCATGTCATATCGTACACAACTACTTTGCAATAACAAATTTTGAATAAATGTGTTTTTCATTTTTTTCAGATTTTTCTTTAAGCAGTAAATGAATAGCTCTTTTTCTCTTGGCTTTTAAAGGTTATCCATAACATTATATAGAGTTGAACTTTGGTATCTCAAACATCAATATCTTGAATACCATGGATATGAGGTCCCAATTCCCTATTACTGAAGTATTTTACCCTGGAGATCTGGAATCCTAGGATATCTCAAAGTTTTATCTCAGTCCCATTGAGTTTGAGATAACGAGGTTGAACTGTAGATACATGTATATAGAAAAACACATCAAAAATCCCAAAGATTAACCTGGCAGAATGGTATAAGGAGCTTCCAATGGAGTCATCATCACACTGTTTGTCCACTGTGATTCATCAAACAGATGAGCGTGGGGGTCATGATGGGCCTTGATTTTCTCTTCACAAATTTTCTCTCCAGCTGTCACAGAGTAACCAAGCAATCCTGTCTCATTGTCATAGATACCATCCCAGTTAGCTGAAAAAGTGGTAAGCAAACTGAATGTAAATTACAAAATTTCTTGTCTGGTTATCTTAAACCATCAAAAACACCAAAAAGATATGTTGTTAAGCATAAATAAAATTTTTGTCCTTGATGCAAGTGTAACCATTCCAGTTACCAACTACAGCAAGCTTAATAAAATGTTGACCAATATCAATCAAACAAATGTTTATGCTATCTACAAAATATAAAAGGCATGAAGTCTACTCAGCAAACTGCTTGTCCTGTATTAATAAGTTCTTAAAATGTATAAATAAATCATTAGTCTTTCAAGTTTAGTGAGAGTTTTACCAGATATGTATCGGTTGGCTCTGGTGTACTTTAAGTCTGTCTTGAACTCGTGTCCATTGTATACAGTGTCTGATCCCCCTCCATCTATGATGATGCGGTGGTTCTTTCTGGTGGGATCTACTCCCACACAGTGTCTCTCCCAGTCTTGTCTGTCATTAGGAATGAGGTCCAGACATGGTGAGACCTCTAATACGTCACTAGTGATGTTTATCTGGTCTGTTACAAGAAAGAAAGGATAAAACATGCTGTACACCTTGTAAAACCTCTGACATACTAAGAACACAGGCTGAATATGACTATAGAATGTATAATTAAGAGGATTTATCAACTACATGTATTTGTACTTACATATTGTAGGATCAGGGGGTGTGAAATCAGTGATGATTGATTTTGATGACAAAATATTCTGAAATCCTAGTGCATTTTTTACTTTAACATTGAAGTAGAAAATCTTATTATGTGGCAGCCTTAAGTTGTTAAATTCAAATTGTCTGTTTGATCCAACTCCAAGTTTTTCATAATGTGTGTAAAGACCATCCTGAAGTAAAAATAAATCTTAATTACACTTAAACAAGAGGTCCAGGGGCCTAAACTGTCACCTGAGTAGAATACAACACCGTAAAGGATCCAAAGAAGTACAGGTATATAATAACACAAAATACACTGATAGATATTGATATGTTTCCCCAAAACAAAAGAAATAGGATGATCACAGATCAACAAAATAGTCTATTACTCAGCAACAACTCACACAATAGATCTTTTTACTTATCTGTGCTTGCCAGTGCTAATACACCCACATTTGTTATCAGGTTAAACAACACAGTACTGTAGTGCTTGAGCAAGAAAACAGTTTATACATTATACACCCAGCACAATCCCTCTCACTTTGGTCCCTCTTTGTCTTTGAATAACATTTTATGTAATAACATACAGTATTTTATTATCATTTTTATTTTTCTATTATTTACAAGTGAACCTGACCTTTGAAAGCTATAAAAGTACTAAGTCTTTTTCTATTTATACATTAAAATTCTTCAATAAGTCTTTTATTCAATTGACCAGACAATTACATTATTTATAGTAATTAATTATCATAGGTGAATAACAAAAGGGAATAACTTCTCTCAAAAAAGTGTATCAGTTTCCCTATTAGATCAAAAGAATCTTGCCTAGCACCAGAACCCTCAACCCAGTGGTCAAAATCTTTTACAAATCCAAAGGTTCTATATATACTCTCATAGATATATCAAAATTTTGCTCATCATGTCTTTGTACTCTCTCTCCTAGATGCACAGGAGCAGAGAAGAAGATTCTCAAAGACTTGATGCATTTCCACTATAAAATCAATAGAGCCCTATCCTATCTCTAAAACTCCTAACTCTGGGGCTATGAATTTCACAATTTAGGAAAAGGCACCCTTGCCCATTATTACTATGTAATTTGTATGTTTGCTATTACCAGGGACAGAGAAGATTGTCAAGGAATTATTTAATTTCAAAACATAATCATACAGCCCCATTCTAACACCAGAACCCCTGACCCAGGGACCATGCATTTCACAATTTTGGAAGAGTCACCATTGCTCATCATAAGCATGCACCAAGTTCGTTTGCTAAATACTGAAGAGCAGAGAGGAAGATAAAGAATTAATGCATTTTCATTATATAATCAATAGAGCCTCACCCTAACACCAGAACCCCTCACCCAGGGGTCATGAATTTATAATTTTGGAAGAGACACCCTTGCTCATCATGACCATGTACTTAGTTTTTCTGCTCATTATACAGGAGCAGAAAAGATGATTTTCAAATAATTTATGAATTTTTCACAATGCAATTAATAGAGCCCCACCCTAACACCAGAACCCCTGACACAGGCTAGGGGCAATGAATTTCACAACTTTGGAAGAGGCTACCATTGCTCATCATAATTCTGCATTTTGTTTGTCTGCTCATTATACAGGAGGAAAGAAGAAGCTTTTGAAAGAATTTAAGAAATTTTACTATAGAATCAATAGAGTCCCACTGTATTTCCAGAAACCCTGACTCCAGGGCCATGAATTTCAGAGTTTTGGTAGAGGGCTCAATGCTAATTACAATGCCAACAGTTTGACTGCTTAATATCCACGAGTAAAGAAGAATGTTTTTGAAGATTGCTTTAATTTTGATGATTTCAGGTGGGGAGGGGGCAAAAACCATAATTTCTTTTCCTCTTTATCCAATGATGCTATTACTAAAATTGGTTGAATCTGATTCAGTGGTTCTACAGAAAAAGCTGAAAATGTTAAAAAATTTACAACAAACACACAACACACCACAACTGCCAAAAACAGATAGCAACAGGTCACCTGAGTGTATCAAGTGACCTAAAAAACTTTCAAAAGTTAAATTTTAAACTGATAATTAAAAACAAATGAAACTAAATTTACAATTTCATGAAAAATATTTAGGTCTTCATTTCATTTTACCTTTGATAACTTGAAATCATGCCCTTCTATAGCCTCCAGTAACTCACAGTGACCACTTCCAAAGTCGTAATTGAAGCTGAGACACTTTGTTACATGCATGTGATTGCAGTATGCTGCACACTGTCCAGGAGTAGATATATCATCATACTGTTTATATAAAATCCCTCTGCCAGTCAGTCGACCAGATTTACCAGTCGAGAAAACATTCATGACTTTCTCATTCATTGGGTCATCCCCTGTAAAGTACCATTAAAATAGCAGTTTCATATTTAATTTATACAAGGCCAATATTTAGTAAATGCAAAACATCATCTAGGCAATCAAACTTCAGAACAGACATCACTTGGAGAAATGAGGCTCAAACACAAACATTTTATACTCTGAATTTTTAAAGTATCACGTTTGAAACTGATTTCACCACTAACAGACAATACAAGCTGTTCATATTTTTATGTGAATTTTTTCTTTTTTTTTCTTTTTAGAGAAAATAGAGAAATGTTGCACTATATACTATAATAATAGTAACCACATTACCAGTCCTTTTTAATTAGTCATAGAACATTTTTTATCTTTCCTCATTCTAAAACATAGGTAATCAGAGATTACAGAGCTCACCTCAACGAATGTTGTCTTTAAGTAAGGCAAAGTCCCACACTAAACTAATAATCTAGGACTGTGCATCCCAAGATGCAACATTTATGCAATTTTGGTCTGATAGGGCTTGCAGTTACTTGGGAATAGACTTATCTGAGAACTTAAAACTAGTCACACATCCAGAAAATGTAAGGCAAATCCAGCAAGTTTTGAGATTGTTTGTCCCTTGATGCATCATCCATGCAAATTTGGTTCAGATAGGCCTTATAGTTACTTGGAAATGAGATCTGCTCCAAAAACTTTAATCTGGTTACTCATCCAGAAAATGTAGGTCAGATCCAGCATCCGAAGCAAGTCCAGTAGTGTGAATCCTTAGATGTATCACCCATGCAAGTTTGGTCAATATAGGGTTTATAGTTACTTGGAAATGACATCTGCTCCAAAAACTTTAACCTGGTTACTCATCTGGAAAATATAGGTCAGATCCGGTATCCGAAGCAAGTCCAGTAGTGTACATCCTTAGATGTATCATCCATGCAAGTTTGGTCAATATAGGGCTTATAGTTACTTGGAAATGACATCTGCTCCAAAAACTTTAACCTGGTCACTCATCCAGAAAATATAGGTCAGATTCAGCATCCGAAGCAAGTCCAGTAGTGTGCATCCTTAGATGTATCATCCATGCAAGTTTGGTCAATATAGGGCTTTTAGTTACTTGGAAATGAGATCTGCTCCAAAAACTTTAACCTGATCACTCATCCGGAAAATATAGGTCAGATTCAGCATCCGAAGCAAGTCCAGTAGTGTGCATCCTTAGATGTATAATCCATGCAAGTTTGGTCAATATAGGGTTTATAGTTACTTGGAAATGAGATCTGCTCCAAAAACCTTAACCTAGTCACTCATCTGGAAAATGTAGGTCAGATCCGGCATCCGAAGCAAGTTCAGTAGTGTGCATCCTTAGATGTATCATCCATGCAAATTTGGTCAATATAGGGCTTATAGTTACTTGGAAATGAGATCTACTCAAAAAACCTTAACCTAGTCACTCATCCGGAAAATGTAGGTCAGATCCAGCATCCGATGCAAGTTCAGTAGTGTGCATCCTTAGATGTATCATCCATGCAAGTTTGGTCAATATAGGGCTTATCGTCACTTGGAAATGAGACCTGCTCCAAAAACTTTAACCTGCTCCAAAAACTTTAACCTGCTCCAAAAACATTAACCTGGTCATTCTTTAGCTGAAATTGCAGCATCTGAAACCTTGACTGGTACAACGAAACACACTAGAAGCATCCTCCATGCATCTCTGACTAATATAGGCCATAGAAGTACTTGAAAAGAAAACTGCTCCAAAAACCTTAACCTGGGACGCTGACACCGAGGGTATTACATAAGCTCCCCCAACTTCGTTGAGGTGATCTAAAAATTAAAAATCTATCTCAGTGCCCCAGCCCCTATTAGGATGAAATGGAGAATTTAGTTAGGCATCAAAATACTACCTGCTTTTAAGTGCTTTTACTCCAAATTGGAATACTATATGACAATCAAATAAAAAGTAACAGCAAGAGAAAAATCAGACAGATGGACAGATAAAAACCAAATTTTATAAAACACCCACAAATTCTTGAAGGGCCCTTAAATTTCTTTTATATAAATACTAACCGACATCATAGTTGACAGTATTTGCTGCAATACTGGTTTTATTCCATCTGACAATCTGCTCTCCCCAGATATCTCTGCCATACCCCACAGCCACTAAAACCTCAGTAATGGGGGAGTCCTCATACACAGTTACCAGTCCCTTCATCACCCGTGAGTTACTAGTTGATCTAAAAGCTTCTGACATTCTCCCTCCAGGAATGGTCATGTCAAAAGTCTCTAACTTACAGGTGGCAGGTACACTCACACCGGCTTCATTGGCCACATGTACAGTGAAATACAGAGGAACTCCAGAAGGGTTGAGAACCTGTTACAAATAAATTTATATTCTAGAATCAATCTAACAAGTGTCACTCCTATACTCTGTAACCGAAAAACAAGTACAGTCAAACCTGTTATCTCGAATTAGATGGGACTGAGAAAAAAGTTAGAAATATCTGATGTTTCAAGATATCGAGGTTCAAATGCATGAAGAAAAATTACTGGGAACTCTCTTCAACATATCCATGGTAAAAAGTTTTTTCAATTTTCTCTAATACCCACTTCTGTCAAAGCAGTAGAAAATCCTCCCAGTTCTTTTTTATGGATAACATCATTCCCCCCAGGGACAGTCCCTATGTCGAGTGTCAGGATCACATTACTACGGTCATCCTCTGCATCCAGCCTCAGTCTGAACTCCGGCTCAGTGTAGTCACGACCTGGAGACTGGACAACATCACATGCCCCACCTGATCCTGGAGGACTTCCTAGGGGCTATTGTTTGAATAAAGTTTTAATTTAAAATTTGATAATTATCAATTGATATGACAAAATTCATTCATTCTTTTGAAACATATATCAAACAGCCATATTTTTCACTTAAATTGAAATATGTCCCATTTTTCATCATACCGATAATTATCAAGTGCAAATTGTAAATCATTACAAGATACAGGTACATCTTCTCACACTGTCCCTACAGTTAAGTATCGTAAACATTGAAAACAGATTTATTCTGTCATAAAGAATTAACCATTTTCTCAACTCCTTCCATATGATAATTTTTTTAAAGATGTGCTGCATAAACTTGCTCTTTAATATGTGTTGAAACCCTTGCTCTTAAAACTCTAAATGACTGAGTGTTCTTACTGATTTGATCGTTGGTGGTGTTTTGTCTTCCTCTGGCTTGTGGGTATCAATTAGTTTTTTCTTTATGGTTGGGGTTTCATAATGCCACAGCTTCTTTTGGAACAGAACTTTCTTAATTGTTGTAAACAAAAGGTTCACCTCTAAGGTAACTTGTGCATACAGTGCCAGCTTAATTGGAGTAAGTCTCAGGTACATTTGAAGACTGAATTGTAATAATGAAGGTTTTTCAATGAAAAGTGCTTTCAAAGTTTTTGTAGATTTCCATTCTCTCATGTTTGTTTTAATTTTGAAACATAAGCACAAAATATAAAGTTTTCAGAAAACAAATCTTACTTGACATCCAGAGGAAATTTGTTGAATGTAATCTCAGCAGTTGTTGGGAATCCTGTGTCCATGATTTGACCCACAAGTTTGAGTTTACCATAGAGGAGGAAACCAATACCCATCTCCCCATAAGCACTCACTCCTCCATAAGGCTCTACTTTGACGTACCCCTTCATTTCCATGATCTTGGCACCAACAGTAAATCTCACACCATAGTAGGCATCAGATCCAAATCCTATCAATAAAATTTACATAATATGTTGGGGTCTAGCTGTGGCTTGTATATTTTATTTTAATCTTCATTGCTGAAATATTGATGTTGAGCAAGTCTACAGTGTACCAAATATGCAAAACTTTAATTTGACTTAAATACAAAGGATGAATCAGAGGTTTAAACCCCCAATTTCAGATATAAGCAAGATTTGAGCTTATTTAAAAAAAAAAAATATTTGTCATAGTCATGTATATTTACATGTCTACATGACCATTGAAAATAAAGAAAGGAATTTTTGTATTATACAGGTAACTCTCGATACCTCGAAGTCCCCGGGACCGAGGAAAAACTTCGAGAGAACAAGAGTTCGAGTTTTCAAGAGTCCGGAATTTTCCGAGTTTGTTGACAGGTTTTAAAATTAGTCTTACCGGATGTAATGATTTTCATGCAGTGCTAACCTTTTACACGTGGTTTATATAAAACAACGATATTTTTTCGTAATTTAGGTGAATATTTCATTAAACTGAGTAAAGCAAAAAATGTAAATCATCATTTCATGTATATTTATTTAATCTTTGTAATATGGACATCATACTACGTATTCGTTACATGAAAACGACATTTTACCGCGTCGCCATACATACATGTAGCATTGACTATAAATTCCATATTAACATGATCATTGAACGGAGTTCTGTAAGTATTTGTCCAACAATAGTCATCATATTGACATTGAGGCTGTTAATGCTTTTTCATATTTCGTTTAACTTTGACACTGACTCGAAATAAAAATTAAATTAGTGTTTCGTCTTGTAATCAATTACTACTTTTCACTGACATTCCGTCTCTGAATCATCGTAAGACAGTCGATGATAATTATTTTAATAGCATATAGGCAAAAATGATTAATTATAAATCAATTATCACCTTGCAGCATAAGTGTCACCTGAATAAACATCCCGTTCCTCGAGACCCGCGTCTTCTGCCTGGGGCCATTTAAATGTCCAGGTAAAGGTGCTAATTATATAACCTTGTATACACGTAGCCACTTCGAGCTATCGAGGGTAAAATCTAATAGAATATGCATAGCGGGACTGCATTTTGACTTCGAGGGATCAAGGGTTTCGAGAGATCAAGAGTTCGAGAAATCAACAGTAAATTTGCTTAGTTATATAGGGGGAAAATTCGGGACCGGAGACTCACTTCGAGCGATCAAGAATTTCGAGAGATCGAAGTTCGAGCCATCAAGAGTTACCTGTACATTAAAAATTCTTAATAATTATATAATTCTTTTATTCAATTCAGCTATCAATTATATTACTTACAATCATTAATTATCATAGGTGAACAGCAAAGGGGAATAACTTCTCTCAGTAGAGTATAAATTTCCCTACAGGATTAATAAAGCCCTGCCCAGCACAAGAACACTTGGCCCAGTCGTCCAATGCAGTAAATGCAGTTTGATTTCAAAGAAATAAAGCATTTTCACTATATAATAAATAGGGCCAACTCCTCAGCCAGAACCTTCAACCCAGGGGCCAAGAACTTCATAATTTTGAAAGAGGCATCCTTGCTTATCATAACCATGCAATTAATTTGTCTACAAAATACCATGGGGCAGAGAAGAAGATTTTAAGAATTTATGCATTTTTACTATACGATCAATAGAACCCCGACCTAACACCAGAACCCCTGATCCTGAGGCCATGAATTTCACAATTTTGGAATAGGTATCCTTGTTCATCATAATCATGCACTTAGTCAGATTGCTTCATAAATACCAAGGAGAAGAGAGGAAGACTTTCAAAGAAGAAATGCATTATCACTATATGATCAAAAGAGCCCTGCCCTTACACCAGAACCCCCTGATTCCAGGGACCATGAATTTCACAATGTTGGAAGAGGCACCCTCGTACATCATAATCATGCACTTAGTTTGTTTGCTGAATACTCAAGTGCAGAGAAAATAATATTTAAAGAATTTATGCATTTTTACTATTTGATCAATAGGACTAGAGCAGGGAGTAAGATTTTCGAAGAAATAATAAATTTTCACTATATGATTAATAGAGCCCCACACTAACACCAAAACCCTTGACCAGGGACCATGAATTTCACAATTTTGGAAGTGGCACTGTTGCTCATAATACCCATGCACTTAGTTCACATTGCATGGGGAAAAGAAGAACCTTTTTAAGAATGTATGCATTTTCACTATATGATCAATAGAGCCCCACCTTACCCCAAGAACACTTGACCCTGAGGCCATGAATTTCATAATTTTGGTATAGGGCTTATTATAATCATGCCAACAGTTGAACTGCTTGATGTCCAGGAGTAAAGAGGAAGATTTTTAAAGATTGCATTAATTTTGATGGTTTTAATCCCACCCCTTAGACTCCAGGCCCCAGGATCATGAAACAGACTTAGACTAAAGTCAAATTTTCAATCGGTTATAAAATGTTTATTTATTATTGAATTGATTTCTAAATTTGCAGAAAACAACACTTTTGTGAAGCAATATTGAAAAATATTTTAATTTTGGTCTGCTTGACTTCTACTATATTTTAGTATAAAATAAAGATTTTGACTTAAGCTTAAGATGTTCTTAAGATGATCCTGGGGCCAGGAGACTGGGACAATGAAATTGACAAAATTTGTTTCCATCCACTCATAGATGCCATATGCCAAAATTGGTTGAAATTAGTTCAGTGGTTCTAGAAGGAAACTGAAAATGTTCAAACATTAAAGCATGACTGAGTTTTCTGCTTACCAAAGGTCATGGGTACCAATCCACCAATGAGGAAAAACTTATCAATATGAAAGAAATTAATAGTTGTTCTAGGTAGGCTGAAATCTCCCTCCAATTTAAAATCAAAGCTCTTGAAGATGTTGGCTCCATTTGTCAATACACTATCCAGAAATTCAGAATACTGAAAAAAAATGTACTGCATCAATTAAATGTTTCATTTTCATATACCATACAGACTAATAACTTTTTCATATTCACTACATTTACTCTCATAACTACTTCATTTTAATTCCTCGTGCTATTACAAAACGGAAGAGAGTTAGGTATTCCTTTAAATGTACAGCTAAACATACATGAAACATTTGGTGAGGTCAAATTGTTCCTGATTTCCAGAATTATATTTGGAGATGCATATAACATTTTTTTTTCATATTATGCACAATGAAAAGTATAAACTTAAGTCATTAAATTTGTAAGAACACTAACCAATGCCTTTGCTAAATCACCAATATTCTTCAGAAGTTCAGCCACTTTGACTGGGTCAATGTTTTTAAGATCAAGCAATGATTCCAGGTCTCCTATTGTCATACAAGCTAACTTTTTTCCAAGAAGTCTAGTTCCTTCCTTTGAAAGACCATTGCCAACAACAAAAGCTTGCTTAGCACGACCTGCAATGTCAGCCACTGCACTGCCCAGCATGTCTCCAATGGCATCACCTGTAATAATAATAAATTAATTTTGGTGAATTAAACTTATACATGAGTTATATGAGTTATCTTCATAAAAGAAATGAAATATGCTTTATAAGGTAAACTAAATAATGAAAAATACCCTAAATATGCCATAAAACAGAGGTTTTTCATACCTCCTTGTACTGCCACTGTAGTAGAGACTTCCCCTGCAGTCTGTATAGTGAATGGATTGTTGGCTCCTAAAGCCTTTATAGCTGACTTCATACCTGTTTTGACATCATTGTTATCAAGGAATGCAACAGCCAGGTTCTTCAGTTTCAATTCTTGCTGGAAAAAATATGCTTTTCATGAATTGTGAGGTTTTCATGCTTGTATATCACAGATAGGAAACTAAAACTTTATTTTATTGTTAAATGTGAAGAATTATTTATTTTTCCCTCCATTTTTAAATGTTGACTCTGTGACGGACAGGCAGATAATACAGTCATATAATTCATACAGTCAATCACATATCACAGTAATTTCATTTGAAAGGTACATGCATTGGGGTGTAATTGTAGATTTGAAGACTGGCATGAAAATTTGACAAAGATTCTTTACATCTAGAGCAAAACCCTTACACAGGGACATGAATTTGTTTTAACTCTTATAAGAAGAATATTATCATTGAAAATAACAGTTTGTCTGCCCAATGCCAAGAAAATAAGGCAAAGTATTATTAAAGAAACTATAAATTTCAATATTTAAAAAACTCATTTCTACTCTGAAGCCCAATTCTAGACACTGGGATCCATGAATTTCGAAATATTGGACAGTAGTTCATGCTCAGTAAAATCATTTTCATAGTTTGTCTGATAAAATAAGCCAATTCTGGGTTCTGAATCCTAAAACCATTAAGAATTTTCTCATAGTGAAGGGATTGTTAGTCACTATTAGATGTGAACAGGTTGATGAAAATATCTTAAATAGCTTCTTTTTAAAAAACAGCTTAGCTTAATGTAAATGGAACAGTTGGAAGAACAGGAAGAAGGAATGGCCAAAGATAATACAAAAAACACCATTTGCCCATTCTTACATACACTGTACATGCATTTTGTATGTGAGTAAATGCTCTCTGATAATACTCTTTAGGTGTTACTAAAAGAGAATCTTTACAACAGTTCAAATAGTTGTCAAATTTACTCACATTATGGCTCTGGACCATCTTTGTAAATCTCTCAATCTGTTCATTGGAGGCTTTAGTTTCTATCAGTGTCCTCAACCCTTCTGTGAATTTTGCCGGGTCAAGTCTACAATTACCACAGTGGAATAAAACAAGAGCCCATGGGCCACATCACTCACTTGAGCATTGGCTAGGAAAAAAGCAGACGTCAGTTCAGTATTGAAAAGTTTATGGGGGGGATTCTTAAGATTTTTTTTCCCTGTGTATTTAAATGTAAAATTCTGATCGCTCATTTGGGCCACACCATACCCACCTTAAATTAGTCTACACTACCCGAAGATGCTTCTATAATAATATGACTAATCATGAACTTGCTGTTCTTGAGCAGATCGAAGAATTCTTACGTAAAACTTTGACCCACTGTTTTGCCCCACAACCCCACAATTTGACTGAACTTGATTCTACAATAACTAAGATTGCTTCTGTATAAATATGTTTAATAATGGCTTCCTTGTTCTTAAAAATAAGATTTTTAAAGATATTTCCTTTATATTCCCAAACTTTGAAGCACTTTTGTGGCCCCGCCCTACCCCTGGGGACCATGATTTGAACAAACTTGAATCTACACTACCTGAAGATACTTCTGTATAAATAACTAATAATGGCTTAGCTGTTCTTGAGTAGAAGATTTTTAAAGACATTTCCTATATATTCCTATGGTAAACTTTGACCCCCTATTGTGTCTGCACCCTACCCCTAGGGGTCATGTTCTGATCAAACTTGAATCTACACTACCTGAGGATACTTTTATAATAATATTACTAATCATGGTTTTCCTGTTCTTGAGAATAAGATTTTTAGAGACATTTCCCTACTCCCGGGGGTTATGATATGAACAAACTTGAATCTAGAGTATGTAATGTTGCTTTCACACAAGTTTCATCTTTTCTTGTCCACTGGTTCTTGAGAAGGAGATTTTTAAAGATGCCACCAAGTTTTTACAAATTCTTAAATACTTCCCTTTGAAAGAGTATGTGGCTCTTCCTGTGAACAAACTTATTATATATCTCCTTCACCCAAGTATGCTTTGTGGCATGTTTTGTTGAAACTGGCCCAGTGGTACTTAAGAAGAGGTCAAAAATGTGAAAAGTTTACAGACAACAGAACAAAGAGAACAAAATAGAACAACCAAACACTCAGAATAGCTTACTCGAGCCTTCAGCGCAGGTGAGCTTAAAAAATTTGTACATTCTAACAAACATTTGCAAATACACCTAAAAAGCTTGAACATTAAACATGTATCTAAAACTAACTTATTAATGTCTATCATTCTCTTCTTCCTCCTTCTTCTTGAGGAACTGGTTGGGCAAGTGGAAGGTTTGTATATTCTGGAGTTGGTATCCAATAAGTTGTAAATCTCTATCCCTTGTTGATTAGTAATTACTCCACCAACCATTAATTTGGCAGTTATAGTGTAACTTTGAACATTATTTTTTGTGGTGTAATTTAACTGAAAACTTGGTGGATTTCCAATACTCTCTATATACTCAACACCTATAAATCAATAAAAATTTCAAGCTTAAAAATAATGACATATAACCTGGAGAGAGAGAGAGAAATTGATGTTAGTAAATTTTACAAGTATAATAGGTTTAAACTGTTCCACTTTATGATAAAATGAGTTGACATTTGAATTAATGTTCTCACCATCACTCAGTGCTGTTAGTGATTTGATAATTTTCTTTGATTCTAAGTGGAACTCCAGATTTGTACAATCCATTTTCAGCATGAAGTAAACACTTCTATTTCCCAGGTAAAAGGCATTGTCAAAACAGCACTCTATTCCATTACATTCTGGGAGGTATTTACAGTGACTTTGGCCATCGGATGCTACATTCTCAACTGTTCTTGGTCCACATGCTTTATAATTACAATGAATCTTGTTCACAGGTTGTTAGTTGCATTAACTTTCCTTAACATTTTTACTTAATATTTTCAATATTTTTTCCCTTTATTGGGTGTTGCCATACCACATTTTAGCAAAGTGCCATTAACGATCAATTTTGATTCATTATAAATATAATTTGCTATATACATGTATCAGATCCATTGAGTTCATAATATATTTTAAAATTTTGCTATAAGGGTGAATTCATTATATTAAAGCATGTTTGTGTTTTTCTACACATACTCTGAATATTAAAATACACATTTTGAAATTAATTCATATGATTTATCTCCTTGTTATTTTGTTCCTTGTTTCAAAACTTTGGATTTTGTCATACCTGCTGGGTCAAAAGCTGTCGCTGTACATTGTGTTTCTCTCCAGAAATCATAACTTACACCTATAAAAATATATATTTAGAAATAAAGGTAAAAAGTTCCTAGAATATAAATAAACTGAAAAAGAGGATTCTTAGGGGGGAAAGAAAAACACATATACCTTGGAATGGCATTTCTCCATCAGTTCTATTACATGTTTGATAGTGGAGGGGTAGGTCTGTGAAAGTCAGATTTGTATCACAGAGACCCTTTTCAAAACAAAGTCTCACTTCTCCATCCACTTTAAACTTCTTCATAGGTCCAACAGGAGTCACATGGTAACTATAATTGTAGAGATATTGTCATTTACATAGTGTCTAAAAGTCTATAAATGTACACTTGTAATTAATACCGTTAAACATACACTTGTAATATTTTTAAATTGATCAATATGGATCCATAACTTACCTCCACCTGACAACACCATGAATGCCAATTTCTTCCCTTTTACCTGTAAACAGAATTTTGAAAATTGTAATACTTATCTAACAGTTAAACATTCAATTATCCCCCTCCCCCATTTTCTAACTTAAGTTTATATAGTGAGTACAATGAAGAAGCATCCTACCCCAGTCTCGGTTGAAAATGCTGTATGGTACTTTAAGATTATCAATGACTCCTTCCATGTCATAGGTACATGTATCTATGATGAGCTCCATCTGTACATGTCTCTGTACAGGCTGTATGTACACACAACACATAACCCTATCACAGGAGGACGGCACATGACAGCGTACTGTGTCTGTGATGTTGGTTAAAGTGTCATTGGGAAACATCATGCACTCTAAAATTGTAATCAAAAGTAATTAACAATGAATATAATGTACCTCCTCATAAACAAGTTTTACTTATCTACAATGTCTATGTCACAAAAAAACAGACATTATCAAGATTATTATGGCCATTTTAAGTCATATACAGTAATGAAATACTCGAGAACACATGAAAACAATTATAATAGAATTGATACTGAGATATTGTATAAATCAGAATTACTGAGAAAGATAATATACCACTGTTCCATCCATTTATTTCAACTGATCCATAAATACCATCTGACAATGTACATTTTTCTGGAGCTGACAAGAAATGGTCTAGTCCAAGTTCCAGCAACAATTCACTAGCTTGTGAAGATTTGATGTTTTCTACTCGATCGATGGAATGGGATGCCATCCACTGCGTTAAAGAAAAATCTGCAGGGACAAAAAGTAGTGAAATGTTTTTATATACTAGTAAAGTATACTTCAGTTAATTAAAGTTAAAATAAACAAGAGGCCCATGGGCCAGAACACTCACCTGAGTAACTTTAGCTCTTCTGTTCTTCATCAAATTTTCCCACTTGTAACACTTACTATGGCCCCATCCTACCCCTGGGGGTCATAATTTGAATAATTTAGAATCTGCACTATCTCAGGAATCTTCCATATAAATTTCAGCTTTTCTGGCCCAGTGGTTCTTGAGAAAAAAAATTTTAAAGATTTTTCCTCTCTATTTCAATGTAAAACTTTGATTCCCTATTGTGGCCCCACCCTACTCTGGAGGGCTATGATTTGAACAATTTAAAATCTACACTACCTCAGGAAGCTTCCACATAAGTGTAAGCTTTTTTGGCCCAGTGGTTCTTGAGAAGAAGATTTTTAAAGATTTTTCCTATATGTTTCAATGTAAAAATCTGACTCCCTATTCTGGGCCCACCCTAGCCATGGGGGCCATGATTTGAACAATTTAGAATCTACACTACCCCAGAAATCTTTCAAGTGAGTTTCAGCTTTTCTGGCCCAGTTGATTTTGAGAAGATTTTTCAATGACCCCATCCTATTCCTATCCTTTCTTAATTATCCCCCGTTGGAATGGGGCCTGGTGCTTCATTTTAATTATTTAAACCCCCTTTCATCCAAGGATGCTTTGTACCAACATTAGTTAAAATTAGCCCTGTGGTTCTCGAGAAGAAGTTGAAAATGTGAAAAGTTTACACACAGACAGACGACGGACAACAGGTGATCAGAAAAGCTCACTTGAGCTTTCAGCTCAGGTGAGCTAATAAAAAGTTACTAGGTATTATTACAGTGAGATCTTGAAAGATAAAATAAATATCTTTCTATAGAAGTATTGCATAAAATACTTGCTTGAGTTCAAATAATCCTTCTCATAGTTGCAGTTTTTCATTTCAAATGTTGTTTGATTGAAAATTGTGAAACTTTGGTCACACATCATTGGTTCGTAACAAGCTGACACTTTCAAGTCAAAGAGGTACTGCCTCTTCTGTGAATCACGAGTGATTTTGTACCTAACAAATTGTAACAAAATATCTTTGTTAAAATGATAAGATCTTATGACTAATAATTAAATAATAAACAGCAACTATAAAAATATTCCTATATTCATACAAATATTAAAGAAGCATGTGCATTATGATTTGATATTTATTCTACTACTTAACACTGTTTCGTTGGAATGGGTCTTACTTGATAGTTCCAAGCTAAATCTTAAGATAAAAGAGCAGATAATATAAATACCAGACTTAACACTAACAGATTCTTGTCCCTTGGGACTTTGATAAATACTTCCTGTAGTTTTAACTTTTGTGGCAATACGTGTTCTGTGATATTAGATATCATCTCAAGAGTACATTAGGTACAGGTAATAATACATCTCCCTGTGATAACTGCTTTCTTAAACTTCCATGATTATTTCTCACAATAAAATGTTCCGAAAATATAAGTGCAACCCCCCCCCCCCCCCCCCCAAAAAAAGAAAGGGACTGAACAAAGAGATCATGCACTCTCTGGCTGGCAAAATAAAAACTGCTGACTTAGGAATTAGTTATGTACTTACGTGACTTCAAAAACTCCTTTCAGAGAAAATCGTTCTTCGTTATCTAAGAATGAAAGAATTACTTAATGAGCACATAAACTACTTAAATATTGGAAATATTCCTGCCATCAAAATTTCTCATCCATGATGATTGCATGTACTCAATTGTTAAAAGATAAAGTGAAATAATATTCTCCTGCTTAAAAGAAGGATCAATGATTGGCAGAGAACAATTTTTAAGTTTAGCTTGAAGGGCAACAAAGGGCATCTGAAAAACACATAACTTGGAACCTCTTTCGCATCTCATCTTTGTCTGCAAGACTGGGGGAAGGGTTTTGCTCTACTTAGATGCTTAGGTTCATGGAGTCCACTGATATGTAAGTTGTCGTTCAGTGGCCCCATCCTGATCTTAGTGACCAATATTTGAACAAATTTAAATCTTTGCAATGCATGAATACTGAAAAGGCTTTTTTTACATTAATATGTATTTTTAACCTATGTGGTTCTAAAGAGGAAGGTTTAAAAAGTATCCTTTTTTGGAACACGATTTAATTTCCCTTCTGCAAGGATGATCTCAGGAAAGTTTTGTTTATATTTACCATGTGGTTTTGTTTGTATTTGGGGATCTAAAAATCAAAAGTTAAGGGAAAAAATAGTCACCATATATAAAATTGTGCAGATATCTGGTCATTGGCATTCTTTCTATGGTCATTTTCAAGAAATTGGAGCATTCATCAAATTCCACTGTCACTTCCACAGGTCTGTTGTTCAGTTTTGTTATTTCCATGCAGCATGACACAGCACTGCATGATAGAGGGTTGTAACATGATATTCCATCAGGCAAGGGAGGTAAGTGTGGACTACTAGTACATGCTATAATAGAAGAGAAATATGTACCATGATTTCTGTATAATTATTTAACTTGAACCAGAAGATTACTCAAACTTTTATAAAAATTTACATGCTAACTTGAATCAATCTCATTAAAAGCTTTCTCTGTTCACGGTAGAGGTTATATTTAAATCACCTGTTATCCATCCATTTATAGGCATGGTTCCATTATAAAAAGAATCAGATCTGTTACAAGGTACATCATATAACATGTTTGCTATTCCTCGATCCTCTAATAGTAGATGTTCCAAATATGGCTCCAATGGACTCGAAGATGATGCATTTATTCCCTTAGTTTCAAGCCAGTTCTTCAGTGAAAATCCTTAGAAGAGAAAAGTTCAATTACTTCAGTTTCTGAGGTACGTATTACATCAAACTGTATGATAATTCATCTGTAATTAATAATTTTACCAAATGATTTCCAACATAATCAATTCACTAGCATTTCAGCATTGAATGACAATATTTTTGCATTCCTGTGCCGTATAAATCACATAAATGTTGATAATAATGTGTACTGTACACTGTCAGGTATTTTATGAAAATTGGTATGTATATACATCTCACAATCCATGATTCATTGCAGTGCCAGTAAAATAATTCAAAGCTCATATTTTCCTTCTAAAGGGGTTTTACAAATTTCTTTCACTGATATTTGAGTTATTTTCTATACTGTAGCATTTATTATAAAGTGGCATGTAAAAAGTACATCCAGTATAACAAGTCTAATATTTAAGTTTTCTCATTCAGAGGCATGATTAAACAAGAATTATTGACATCCACAATCATGCTAGTGGAATCCCTCATCTAGTAATAATAAATGAAAAAATGAAAGGTAACCACATACATGTAGTACAAGTGACTCAGAGCTGTTTTACTGGAATTCATATTAAAGTAACAAGAGACAAAGACCAACAATGCTCACCTGTGCCACTTTTCTCATTCTGAACAAATGATTTTATTGATAAATGGAAAGTATATATGTATGGTGCTCATTAACTTAAAGTCTGTAATTTAAGCAATTTCAAATTACATCATATTGAGACTTGATGTCAGGGTTACAAAATATGAACTTCTTGTTCTTGTAGAATTCTTAATATTTCTGTGTGTGTCTATGACTTCCTGTTGTGCCAAATCTTGGAGTCAGAGGCCATGGTTAAACAAACTTGGATCTACACCACTTTAGGAAGAATATAAATTTGACAACTGTAACTGCTTTTCTTCAGAATTTTTAAAATTTCCAAAATTTCACCTTTATAATTATATGAAACTTTAACTCCATGAAGTAGCTTTATGCCAGCTTAGTGTGGGGTTTATAACCTTCGCCCATTAATACAGTCAACTTTCATTTCTTCTTTTTCTTTTCTGTCTAGTGTCTCTTGAGAATTGTTTTTTAAATCACTCCATTTCTTTATCATTTTAGAAAGTAAGTAATACTTCAACTATGCTAACATAATTCCCTTCAACTAAAGATACTTTGATGATGCAAGTTTGGTAGCAATTGTCTTCTTAGTTCCAAAGGAGATGAAAATGTGAAAAGTTTAAACACAAACAGATTGCCTTACAAGCTTACAATCAGAAAAGCTCTCCTTAGCCTCTAGTTCAGGTGAGCTAAAAATACAACAGCATTTTGAATATTTTTTGACAATTAAAAGCTGTGTGTTACCTTGTAGTCCCTGTGACCAATCACAGTTAGCTTTATGGAGAGCTGCATGTTTCAGCAATGGAACAACAATTTCACAGCTGCCATCACTCTCAAAACACACACTTACAGCCAGATCTAGCAGATATTTCTTCTGATATGGAAGATCGTGGAGTTCCAAACTACAAAATTATTTTTCAGAAAATTCTTTCTAAAAACTTTTCAATAAACATGCAACTTAAATATCAAAAGATGCAGTCAAGGAGTTTAATACTGATCTTTTTTTTATTTCAAATAACATAATATTTTCAAGAATACTTACTCTAAGCTCAACATGCCAACAAGACTAAACGTGTGGACTTTACCTAAAATCAACAACCATTTGATATAAATTAATGAGAAATAAATGGTCTCAATATACTGTACACACTTTTTTCCACGGGGTCATAATTTCGTGGAATCACAATTTCTATTTAATCCGCAGGTAGAAAATTAGGCAAATTTCTCAGATTGACACTATATTCTTAATATGTACTTTAAGTACGCTGAGACAAATTTCGAGGAAAATATGTGACTGCATATATAGCGTAAATTAATACCATGCAGAAAAAGTACTTCTACAGTGCCAAGATACAACTATACAAGTTGTGCAGAAATTCACATACCATAGTCAATGGACAGAAGGTCAACCTCAATGCTGATTCTTTCTAAATTAACAGTCACTTTCTGTGAGCATGGATCAAGTTTAATCTGGATGTTCAATGACCTCCCAATCTTCTCCACACTAACACAACAATTCAGGAGACTGCAGGAGTAATCCAAGTAACAAACAACAGGTTCAGAGGTCAGGTTGCTTAGACTGGTATCACCTGGACATACTAAAAAATGCAAGCATTCTATTTATACCACATCTGATACTGTATGCAACAATGAAAATTTCAAAATAAACTTTCATTCTACTTACAACTATTCCACCCATCTTTCAAGTTTGAGTAGATTTCATTTGTACGTGAACAAGACTCAGCCATGAGATAACGAGAGGCCTTCATCTCCCTCATCATTTCTGCTGATTGGTGCTTATTTAGAGGAGGGGTGTAGCCATTGTTAATCATCCAAGCAGATCCAGAGAAATCTTAAAACATTCAAAAGTGAGTGAATTTAACAAACTACCAATTAGAATCTCTAAGCACACACACACTTCTCCCAACATTGCAGGAAGTCCCTGTTCCTCATCTTCACTTTTTGCAATATAAATTATGTCATTTGTTGTTACATAATGATTAATGTTTTTGAAGTTGTACTAAAAGAGTACATACTTGAGTTAACAAATCCCTCATTCCAGTCACAAGGTTGTTTTGGTAGCAGTACATTGTCAAATATTGTATGGTTAGCTTCACAGGAGGAGCTCTCTGTACAGACACTGAGCTTCACTGTTGCAAGATATACTTTCTCATTAGGGAGGTCTCTTAGGTTGTATCTGTAAAACAATTCAACATCTACAATGCATGTTTTGTAATAGATAACAAATTAAAATTCATGTTCCAAATTGTATGTGAAGATTTAAGGTATTTCATACGTGATTTTCAAAATCCCAGCCAAGGAAAATAAACCATCTTGACCTTTAAAAATAATGTTAAGAACATATATGAGTATATTACAATATGTTAAAAAACTCATCAGATCCAAATTTACAAATTTATTTAAACTCTAAACTTGCTCACCAAAGGTATAGTGATCCAGTGATTTGTTGAAGGTGAACTTCTCGATGCCAACAGTGAACATGTAAGTACAGGGGTCCACAGAGAGATAAGCATTGAAGGACATGTTAAGGTCAGGAACATTTACACAGCAGTGAAACCCTGTACACAGTGAAGGAAGGTAGCAGGACACTAGGGTGGAGGATCTGGCATCCAATGATCGATTCACCAAATTCACATCCAGCTGGCACACTAACAAAGTAGATAAAATCAGAGAATTGTGGACCCTTGCTTTCCAGGGTCTTATTGGTTGGGGTGCAGTGACTTAGGCATATTGTACTGTTTGTCTGTCCATCATCCAAAAAAAAAAGTTTGCATTTTGGAAGCAATATCTTCTGGTGCAAATGTTATGGCCAAGATATAACTTTTTGAAAGTCAAACTTAAAGGTCTAGGTCATGTGGTCAAATGTCATAGCGCAGTCTGAAATTTCTTGTCACAAGTAAGGTACATAAAATTTAAAGGAGCCCCTCAGACTACTGTGCTTCTCTCATAGTTGTAGTTAGAAGCATTTGTAATTTTTCTGTTAGATCTCATGTTTCATTAGGACTGCAAAGTTATCTTCAAGTGCAACCATTTCGAGAACTAAGAAATGTATAAAGAATATGCCACAGACAGGAGGTACATAAGTGCGTTTATGGATCTAATTCAAATTGCAAGTTTCAGTTTGATGCAATTGAAATTTTTAATTGCATCTTATGTAAAACTGCAGTAAGGAATACAAAATCAATAAGAAATTTATCTTACTTTTTGATGAGTATATGGAATGCAGTGTTTCATTCATACTTCCATCTGTGGAATTGGTGGAGTTTTGGTAAGAATTCCAGTCATAAAACATGCCAACCCCTCTCTTACATTGAAGAGGATGCATGTACTGCGCTATGTCTAAGTGCTCCAGAAGTAGGTATTTTGCCCAGTCTGGAAACTGAATTCCCGTTGGAATCTTTTCATCTCTTTTCCATTTTGATAATGAAAAACCTTAAAAATCCAGAGAAAGAACACATAAAATACAATGGTAAGCACAAGTTGATCTCTTAAGATTTGAGGCAGCCAAACTCACATGCAAGTAGCAAATATTACCCTACACTGAGTATTATAAACTCACCTGTATTAACATCCCATGGGCATCTTTGTTTTGGAAGTATAGTGTCTCTGAATATGGCTATCCTTCTGAAACAGTCTCTATGTGCTTCAAAGCAGAGACTTAGGTTCATGTTGACAAGGTAAAGTCTCTCTCCTTGGAAATCATCAATTGTGAAACTAAAGGAAATTCAAAAGTCCTATTATAATACTCTATAAATTAGAGATGGGTGAACAAGCTCATAAAAATTTGTTATCTGGTGTGATTTAATCAATGTGTCAATAAAGTTCAAACTTTTTCTTCAGTGACCGTGACCATACCTAATTGACCTTGATTGGGTCAGAGTAACTTTTGTTTCAAGTTTAATATCCTATAGTTTCTCCATAATTGAACCGTGGCCCATACATGAATTTTAAATCAAATTTTTTCTGCCAGAATCTCTTTCTTTCCTAATTAAACTAAACCAAGGTCTAATTACATCCTCAGATTCATACTCAAGTGCAAAGTTCCAATACATGTAATTCTCACTTACAAAGGAAAGGACTTAGCATGAATAGAACTCGGTAAATATTTATGAACTAGCCTAAACAACCTTGAATAAATGGTTTATGAACTAGCTCAAACAACCTTGAATAAAGGGATCATGACAAATCTACAGGCCATAGGCAATCTTAAGATAAATATGAATTTCCAATTTTTCCATTTACAAAGTTGTAGTTATCTTCAAGATAACTAGTGAATACCCACCACATTACTGCACATTTATGAAACACACTCAGGTATGAGACATTTTTTGTGACAATATGAGCCTTAAATATATCCTCATGACAATAATTTTGCGTAATAACTTGGACAGGAAGTTTATTTTCATACTTTCAATTCTTCTCTCTTGTGTTCATGATACATCAACTACTGGTAAGTTTACAATTGCTTCTTCTAGTGACTTTCAACTTGGCAAAAAGAACAAGGGTCAAGTTCAGGACACCTTCTCAAGTTACAAGCAATCTCAGTGTCCTGTTTAAATTTCCAATGTCTTTATATTAAAATTAAGGCATTTGACATTATCGTATAGACAAATGGACTAACTGACACAGTGATTTCTATAGCCCTTTGCTTTCAGTGATTTAAACAATAGCAAACATAAACTTACTCCAGTCTCACTACTCCAGCTAACCAATGCCTTTCTGTTCGACCTGAAAAAAAATTATTTAGCACATAGAAACCAGAAGTTTCTGACAAGACTGTAGCTCTACTGGTGTATACTTAAAAAAGATGTATCTTGGTATAATTTGTCTAATTCAAATCCAACCAAAACTGTAGGTTTTTGTTGAAATCAAAAACCAATATAGTAGTACAGAATGATGCATCATAATATAGTCTACTAATGCATAATGCATAAGCTTTTCTGATATGAGACCAGTAGAGCTAAACATGCACACAGAATTCCAGATACCAAATGTTAGTTCTTCCAATCATATATAGCTTTATGAAAAATTTGCTGTTTTACCCCATTTGTATTGTGCCAATGAAATGTTCCTGCTGAATTTCTCTATGCCAACTTGGAGTTCTGAACTACATGGGTCTATGTTAAGGTAGGTCTTGATATTTCGAGTCATATACTTAATCTCCACACAACATTCAGATGATGTACAGTCCTCTTTAACCTGGCATACTGCCCCAGATATGTTGGGTTTGATTACAGTCTTTGTACAAGCTGTAATGAAATTTGATCACTCTTTACAAGCAGCAGATTTATTAATAAGCAGTATGGAGATTGTTAAAATTTAAGTAAATGTGATTGCAGCTAGAGAGTTCTTACAGTACTCTGTAACTACAATTTATACCCAAAACCAAAGACATGATAGTGAAAACAATGCCTCCATGCACTGAAGACAAAACCATTTTGACCTTTTTATCAATATCCTGTATTCACATTGCTATATGTTTCCTACATAAGCCCATTTAGGACCTATCAAAAAATATTTTAAAATTTGATATAACGAATTATTGAATTCATCATGATACCAAATTTAATTCGTCGTAACAATTTTTTGAATTTGTTATAATAAACTTAATCTGTTGTAACAAATTTGTTGAATTTGTTATAACAAATTCAAAAATTTCTTATAACAAATTAAACTCATTTTAACAAATTCTAAAATTTGTTTTAATGAATTAAATTCTTTGAAACAAATTCTTTGTTATAAGGATTTAAATTCCTTTAAACAAATTAGACAATTTGTTATATCGAATTCATATATATTTGTCTTTAGGCCCTGATTGCTGAATTTGATTGAATAAATCTAATTTGTTATAATAAATTTCAGAGTTTGTTTAAAAGAATTTAACCTGTTATAACAAATTTTTGAATTTATTATAACGAATTCAACAAATCTGTTATAACAAGTTAAATTTGTTGTTATGAATTCAAAAATTTGTAATAACGAATTAGAAAATTTGTTATATCAAATTCGAAAATATTTTTTGATAGGTCCTAATTGGGCTTTCGTAGTTTACAAATCAATGTTACTTTAAAAGTTTATAAATTCAATATACATGTTAAAGAGAAAATTTTCCGGTTTCTAACAGAGAAAATCTTTGTGAATTAAATATACAGTAAAACTCATTTAGTATGAACACTGATATTGCGAATTCATGGATAAAGCGAAGTTTTCTTGGATCCCCAGCTAAATAAATTTTACTAATTCCTTATACATATATAACGAATGTATATAGCAAAGTAATTTCACAGGTCCCAGTGACTTCGTTATAACCAAGTTTTACTGACAGTAGTAAAATTTAAAGTATAGTTCTCAGACTAATTTTTCTAAAAAAAAAAAAAAAACAGATAAGGGCAGGTGGTTTTTTTCCCTTTTGTTGGTGATAAAAATATACATGGGAGGCTTTTTTAACGCAAGAATTTTTTTTTTAAATTAACAATGAAAATTCTTTCTTCATAATTATACTGGAATCATCTTGTAGATATATTAAACATGTCACAAACTTACCAAATATTTGCATATTTTTATTTTTTGTGGACGCAGTGTCCATATCAATGTCAATGCTTTTACAAAATTGCTATCAAAAATGAAATAGAGTGCAAAACTATGCAAAAGTGAGGGCAGAATTTTTTCCCGGATTAGTCTCCGCATTATCAACTCTTTACTGAAAATATGTAAAAAGTTGCAATGCAGCTACCTGAAAATGAACATACACAGGCCCGAGAACCAACATTACAATTTTGCCTTAGTTGGAAGTTGTAAGCATACATGTACATGATTTCAAAACTCTTATCTGTTTTGCAGATTACTTACAGGACGTCCAGCCATCAACTGCGTAACTTGATAAGGAACAAGACTGGGTGTGTAGATACTGGGAGATAGCCAGTTCATTCATCAGCTGGGACACTTTGTAATCTGTTTGCATTAGCTCTGACACATTGGCAATATGGTTCTCTACTAGCCAGGTCTTCAGAGAGAAGTCTATAAACAATCAAAACCAAAAATAACAAAAGGGAAATCAAAGAATTAAGGTAGAGGAATAATGATATTTTAATCTATATGAAAAAAATTAAGTCTGTGGATCTACCAAAAAGTACATGTAATCTCCATATTTCCCCCTCCAATTCTTTATTCATTGTCCTGTATTTTTCTTCTTAAAAAATTACGGTTCAAACAAAAGACAATTACCTGGGTCCACAAAGCCCTGATCCCAAGAACAAAGTCCTTTTGGAAACATCACCCTGTCTAAAATTTTAAATATGGAACCAGTATCGCACTGAGGGGGTCTTGTTTCATAACAGTCCATAGCTTCAAGTGACACTAGGTATGACCTTTCCTCAGGCAGGTCTTCAATGGTGTACCTGATACAATAATTCATTATTTAATAATTGGCATTGAGAGCACAAACTACCACAAAACATCATCTAAGTATAGATGGCATTGTTTCCTGTTAATCTTACCGAACTCTGTATATTCCAAGCACACCAAATTCCTCAGAAACTCCTGCAAAAGAAGTCAGTAGTACACAGTTTGTTACAACAGTACAAGAGTAAAATTTGTACTGTCCTCTTCAAATATCAAATACATGAAACAAATGACACATGAGTGGGTGCTTTTTAGGCTACATACCCCATTCTATATCATTTAGAGTCTTGTTCTGGAACACCTTTTCTATCTGAATGTTGAGGCTATGACTACAATGGTCTATACTGAAATACACTTCATAGTTTCTCCTCAGTTCTGGAGAACTGACACAGCACTGGAGTCCAGAACATGTAGGAAGCATGTGACATCCCAAGCCTGACTTCAACAAGGGTAATGTAGTGTTCATTCCACAGTCTGTCCAAGAAAAAAGCACAATCTGTCATGTAAGTATTTACCTTCATTAGAATCACAAAACTCTGATGTTAAGAAAAGTTTTACCATTAGTCCATCCATTGACAGCACCGTTATAGATACCAGTTGTTCTTTCACACATAGGATGTTTGACATAGCCAGCTAAACCTGTTTCATCCAGAAGCTGCAACAGATATTCATCTGGAATGCTTCCAGGTGAGGTTGAAAGACGTCTATCAACTTTCCACGAGAACAGGGAAAACCCTGATAAAATAAATGAAGGAAATTCATTTACTTGATTTTGTTTATTAAATAGAAGATAAATACAAGAGTTTAATTTGCTTTGTGAGTATTTTAGTTTCATGTCCACAGTATAGATTTATACCTTTGATGTTGTAACCCATGGACCACTCACATACACCTTTAGGTATCAAGGAATCTTTAAAGAGACCAAGGTGCAATGAACAACTTCCATTGGATTCATAGCATTGGCTTATGTTCATGTTCAACAAATACTTCCGATCATTGTAGAAATTCTCCATAGTGAAGCTGTAAAAAAAAACACAACATACGTGTATCTTAGCCAACCTTAACAACTTTTACAGACCAGAAGTTAATTCCTTAAAGACAGTTCTATCATTTGCTAAAGGCAGAATTTGTTTACCTCAGAATATATATTCCATAAAAGTCCATCCGCACAGTTTCACCTAAATAAATGCAATACAAATGAAAGTACAAGATTTAATTTTTTATGAGTTTGAATTAGAATATGTATTAGATCGTTGATGAAACCCCAAAGCTAAACATACCCCACTTAAAGTTCATCAGACTGACATTGAACTGCAGTTTTTCTATCTCTAGTTTCATGGAGAATTTACACGAGTCGATGCTGACCCTGGTCTCTATATTCCTTTTGAGTACAGTGTCCTCCACACAGCAGGACGTAGTAGTACAGGTGTCAGACAGGTAACAGTTGATGTGGTCCGGTTCTGTGATTTGACTCATTCCTGACACTTTGCCACATTCTGAAATTAACTAGTTCCTTAGCACTGTTCACAACACAACATATATGTACATACAGTCAAACCTCATTATCTGGAACTCAATGGGACCGAGAAAAAACTTCGAGATATCTGAGGATTCGAGATACCAGGGGTAAAATACTTAAAGATTAAGTGGTTGGGACTTCCAAATCACTTTGACATATCCATGGTATTCAAGATATCAGTGTTCAAAATATTGAAGTTCAGCTGTATATATATCACCTAATTCTTAGCAATGTATACACTTTCTTTCCATGAAATGCAGCAAATTAGTTTTCCTTCATATGCTACAAACCTTTGCATGTTTCAAAAAGATTTGAAACAGCAAGGTCTTAAACAACAGAGGACAGATACTATATGACAGTATGGTTAGGATATTAGCCACAAAGGAGAGTTGATGTACATACCATCCTTCCAATAATTTCTATGTGGGAAGTAGTTTCCAGCCTGCCGGGAGCAAGGTTCTTTGAGGTACTCAGCAATTCCAAGTGTCTCTTGCAACAAAGCA
Organism: Saccostrea echinata; assembly: GCF_033153115.1. Classification (NCBI taxonomy): domain Eukaryota; kingdom Metazoa; phylum Mollusca; class Bivalvia; order Ostreida; family Ostreidae; genus Saccostrea; species Saccostrea echinata. The sequence goes on along the minus strand of NW_026889758.1, from coordinate 3,638,294 downwards.
ATCTCTGGGGCTTTCATATCTGTTGCCATAATTTGGTTTTCAGCTTTCCAAGATGACAGTGAGAAGTCTATAAAACAAGAGGCCCAAGGGCTTTAACGGTCACCTGAGTATAATACAACAATTTAGAAGTTAAATACACTGATAGATGAAGCTTTGTTGCCCTAAAGCAAGAGAAGTAGGAAGATCAGGATCAACAAAATAATTAGTCTAGTATTCAGTATCAACTCATAAATTAAGTTCTAATCTGTCCCCCACTTAACACTATCACCATGCAGACTATTAACAAACTATTAGTGCTTCTGTACTATTTTTAAACCCATATTAAGACCTCTAGCATTGACCTCTCTTATGGTCTTTGAAAAACTTTTAATAAGATAAGTTATTTTTGTCTCATTTTTATTTATCTATTACTTACAGGTCTACCTGATTATTAAAACTAAGAAAATACTTTTTGAATTATATGATAAACATTCTTGCATAATTATCTTATTCTATTAACCTTTCAAATACATTATTTACAGTGATTAATTATCAAAGGTGAATGGAAAAGGGGAATAACTTCTCTCAGTAGAAAACAAATTAATAGAGCCCTGCCCAGGACTAGAATGCTTAGACAAATGGTCCAGATGTTCAAAAATCTGGTAGATACATGCTTACTTATATCATTTAAACTTTTACTCAGTTTTCTTCCAATATGCCCAGAAGTAGAGAAGAATTTCACAGGTACAATGCATTTTCACTACAGATTCAACAAAGCCTTACCCTAACACCAGAACCCAAGACCAAGGGTCAAGAAATTTACAACTTTGGAAGAGTTACCCTCATCATCATATCTATGGACTTCAAAGAATTGACACTTTTCCGCTATATTATCAAAAGCCCCCCCCCCCCCCCCCCCTCGTTATGCCAGAACCCCTGACCCTAGGACCACAAGATTTAAAAATTCTGTTCGAAGTTCCCATTTTCATCATAGCTAAAAAATTTATTTATCAGCTCAATGCCAAGGAGCAGACAGGATTAATTAAGGATTAATTAATAGAATTAATGCTTTTTCACTATATAATCAATAGAGCCCCCCCCCCCCCTTCCTCAAGAACCCCAAAAACTGAGGCCATATATTTGAAAATTTTGGAAGAGGCATCCTTGCCTATCATAATCATGTACTTGGTTTGTTTGAATAATCTCCAGTAGCAGAGAAGAAGATTTTCAAAGAATCATTGCATTTTCACTATATAATCAATAGAGCCCCGTCCTAACACCAGAACCCCTGACCCTGGGGCAATGAAATTAACAATTTTTGAAAAGGCATCCTTATGCATTATACCATGTACTTAGTTTGCTTAAATAATCTCTAGTAGCAGAGAAGAAGATTTTCAAAGAATCAATGTATTTTCACTATATAATCAATAGAGCTCCGCCCTAACACCAGAACCCCTGACACTGGGGCCATGAAATTCACAATTTTTGAAAAGGCATCCTTATGCATCATAACTATGTACTTAGTTACTTTATTTAATACCCAGGAGCAGAGAAGAAGATTTTCAAAGAATTAATGCATTTTCACTATATAATCAATAGAGCCCCGTCCTAACATCAGAACCCCTGACCCAGGGGCCATGGCTTTCACAATTCTGGAAGAGGCTCTCTTGCTCATCATAACTATGTACTTAGTTTATCACCTTAATGCCCAGGAGCAGAAGAGAAGATTTTCAAAGAATTAATGCATTTTCACTATATAGTCGATAGAGCCCCGCCCTAACACCAGAACCCCTGACCCTGGGGCCAAGAAATTCACAATTTTGGAAGAGATACTCTTGCTCATCACAACTATGTACATAGTTACTTTATTTAATACCCAGGAGCACAGAAGAAGATTTTCAAAGAATTAATGCATTTTCACGACATAATCAATAGAGCCCCGCCCTAACACCAGAACCCCTGACCCTGGGGCCATGAAATTCACAATTTTGGAAGAGGCACTCTTGCTCTTCATAACTATGTACTTAGTTACATTATTTAATACCCAGGAGCAGAGAAGAAGATTTTCAAAGAAATAATGCACTTTCACTATATGATCTATATAGCCCCACGCTGGGGCCAGAACCCCTGACCCAGGAGCCATGAATTTCACAATTTTGGAAGAGGCACTCTTGCTCATCATAACTATGTACTTAGTTACTTTATTTAATATGCAGGAGCAGAGAAGAAGATTTTCAAAGAATTAATGCATTTTCACTATATAATCAATAGAGCCCCGCCCTAAAACCAGAACCCCTGACACTGGGGCCATGAATTTCACAATTTTGGAAGAGGCACTCTTGCTCTTCATAACTATGTACTTAGATACTTTATTTAATACCCAGGAGCAGAGAAGAAGATTTTCAAAGAAATAATGCACTTTCACTATATAATCAATAGAGCCCCACCCTGGGGCCAGAACCCCTGACCCTGGGGCCATGAATTTCACAATTTTGGAAGAGGCACTCTTGCTCATCATAACTATGTACTTAGTTACTTTATTTAATACCCAGGAGCAGAGAAGAAGATTTTCAAAGAATTAATGCATTTTCACGATATAATCAATAGAGCCCCGCTCTAACACCAGAACCCCTGACCCTGGGGCCATGAAATTCACAATTTTGGAAGAGGCTCTCTTGCTCATCATAATTATGTACTTAGTTACTTTATTTAATACCCAGGAGCAGAGAAGAAGATTTTCAAAGAATCAATGCATTTTCACTATATAATCAATAGAGCCCCGCCCTAACACCAGAACCCCTGACCCTGGGGCCATGAAATTCACAATTTTGGTAGAAGCACTCTTGCTCATCATAACTATGTACTTAGTTACTTTATTTAATACCCAGGAGCAGAGAAGAAAATTTTCAAAGAAATAATGCACTTTCACTAGTTGATCTATATAGCCCCACCCTGGGGCCAGAACCCCTGACCCTGGGGTTATGAATTTCACAATTTTGGTAGAGGGCTCAATGCTTATTACAATGATGCCAACAGTTTGACTGCTTGATGTCTTGGTGTAAAGAAGAAGATTTTTAAATATTGCATTATTTTTGGTGGTTTTAGCCCCACCCCTCAGGCCCCAGGGGGGCAGGGACCATGAAATTCACAATTTTTGTTCCCCTTCACTCATAGATGCTATATGCCAAATTTGGTTGAAATTCGTTAAGCAGTTTCAGAGAAGAAGCTAAAAATGTTCAATTGTTAACACACGACGCACGCCGACGGACGAGAACGGATAGCAATAGGTCACCTGAGCGACTCAGGTGACCTAAAAACATGAGTGTTAATAAAACAAATATTTATTACACTTAAGTAGTTTGTAACAATGTGATCATTTAGAGAGAACAAAAGTTAGGTAATCAAAGATTACATAGCTCACCTCAACAAATGTCATCTACATGTATATATAAAGTTCTATACCACTTGAACATTCAGTAAGATACACAAAGTAACTCATTAGAGTATTATCTGATGAAAACAGCATCTGACAAATTGGTCAACTGCATCCCTACTTGAACCATCAAGTTTGGTCTAGGTAGGCCCTATATACTTACGAATGGACCTGCTCCAAAATCTTAAACTTGGTCACTCATCTTTAGAAAATATAGGTCAAATAGATCATGTAAAGCAAGACTGGTAGTCTGCATTCCTTCCTCCATCATCCATGCAAGTATGGTGAAGGAAGGGCTTCCAGAATGAGATTTTCACGTGAAACTTTCTCTGGAAAATATAGTCAGATGCAGCAGCTGAAGAAGGTGGAATCTGTAAATGCTCACACTTGTAAGTAATGGATCAAACTAGAGCTTACAATTACTGGAGAAGGGAGCTGCCCCAGAAACTTTAAACTGGCAACTCATCGAGAAGATATTAACATGCAAAATGCTGCATGTATATCAAGACTAGTATTTAAATGTATATTCATAGAGGCACCATCCATAGAAATGATGTAAGGCTTATCCTTTGGGCAAATATACCTGCTCATAGAAACATTAAACCTTGGATTATATGAAATAAAGCTTTCTTCATGCAGCTTTAGTGAGGTCAGCTATAAACGGTTTACATACTCCTTTGTACAAATCCTGTATACAAGCTGCAAGGCTTCTTTGGCAATAAAGCATTATCAAACACCATGGTTTCTAGCACACAGGGTCCTGAAGACTCCAGACACAGACTGATGTTGAGGCTCACTTGGTATTTCCTGTCAGCTTTCAGGTCATACACTTTATACCTTATTTGAAAAAAAAATATTATACATTCTTACAAAATGTATAATATATTGTGACACAGTCTTAAAAAAGTAGTTCATTAACAAGATGTCATGAAAACAACTTTAAAGTATTGCTATACTATATTATATATTCAACTCACAGCATGCGGACAACATTGTTCAAGAAGAAATGATGCTCTTTTCCTGCAATAAAAAGAATTGTTTTTAATTAAAAGAAAAAATCCTTGAAACAATTTCTTTTTTTTAAGTTGAAATTTCATTCTCACCAAACTGAAAGTCATAAAGTGAGATTTGATGAACAAAGTTTTCAATGCCCAGTGAAATCCTTTGGTTACAAGTGTCCAGGTCTAAGACAGTGCTGAAAGTTTTCTGTAGTGGTGTGTTTATAGTTATACAGCAGTGGACAGATGTACATGTGGAGGGTATGTGACACAGGAGTCCTGCTGGAAGGGAACTGGTCAACACACCAAGTGGACAATCTGTACAGAGTTAGGAACAAGGCATTAATACATGGATTAACACTCTACACAGTATGGACTCTCAAATTCTGCCATCAAAACACTTAACTGATACAAATATTTCAATTTATATATAATTTACAGTTTGTACACAGTAAAAACTGACCTTTAGTCCATCCATCTGTTTGATTTCTGTAAATGTTATCTGTTTCTCCACACTGCATGTCCTTCATGTACTGAGTCAGTCCCAGGTCCTCCAGTAGTTCTAACTGACCATATAATGGTAATGTGGAATGAGGTGTGAAAGCATGTTCTGCCAACCAACTAGACATTGAGAAACCTGAAAAAAAAATACAACCTGTACACCTACCAAAGCAAACATAATTGTTTTTTATCAACCGGAGTGTGTAGATTAAACAATATAAAAATACCTATAATTTATTATATATATTTACTTGAGAGGACAAAATCTTTGCTCTTGAAATCACAGACAGGCTTTGGAAACATCATGTTTTCCACAATGGTTTCTGTCAAGGTGCAATTGTCTGGTTCATAACACACACTGATATTTACACTCATCATGTAGTGAGAGTCACTGACCAAGTCAAAGATGATGTAGCTATAAAATTTAAAAAATAGACAGAAAGTTGTATTTCCTGAAAATAATATCATATAAATAATGAAGGACAGAAAACAAGATACTAAAATTCCATACCTTATCCTATACACTCCTTGAAGACTGAAATGCTTCTGTTCACCTATACAAAGAATACAAAGTAAATCAAAAGGAGTTAATTGGAAGAAAACACCATAATCTTATTTATTCATAAAGCAATTTTTATTGTTCAAGTTATAATTACATATCAAAGCACATTAACTCTCATTTTCATTTTCTGAACCTGTTCAAATTTCAGCAGGATCAAAATAAAACCACAAACACAAAAGATAAATGTAGATGTTTACCAAAGTTAAAGTCTAGAAGAAATTCTTCTTGTTTCCTGTTTTCTATGCCTACAGTGAATTTTAGATTACAAGAATCTACATCAATAAACCAAGTAAAGGTGGTATCCATCTCTGAATCCTCAGTACAGCATGTCATAGATGTACAGCTGGCTCCCACCACACAGTAGGTCTTCTTCTTCATGTTGTATGGAAGTCCCGATATTCGGCAAGCTAAAAATTTTATGATTTGATATACAAACTTTTAGAAACATACAGTAAAACTCGTTTAGTACGAACACAGATAAAGCGAATTCACGGATATAGCAAAGTGTTTCTGGATCCCCAGCTATGTAAATTTTACAAATTCCTTATACGGATATAACGAATTACAGATACAGCGAAGTAATTTCACAAGTCCCAGCGACTTTGTTATAACAGAGTTTTACTGTATTTACAATTTTTATTTCTATGCATTTTTCTAAAACATGTAAAACAAGTACCAATTTTCTGTCTTCAAATATACTGAGTTAAATTCTCATAGTAATTTCAGGTAAAGAAAAGTAATCGATACCACTATCATGATTCCAGCCATTATAAGTTGGCCAATATGGTGAAACATTTCTACTACATTTGGAGGGCTTTCTATATCCGGGCAATCCCAGGAAATCTTCCACTTTTCCTCTGAGGTAGTCTGGTAGTCTAGCATTAGCTGCATAACTATTGTTAATCTTCCAGGACAACAGTGAAAACCCTTAAGTACATGTATACATAAAACATCAAATACCTGGAGAGAAATTCAAAAAATTATATACAAGTTCTCTCAATGAGACTTTTATTTATGTTTTATTTTGCACATAATTATTTTATTGAAATTTGAGTACATGTGCAGATCAAGAGACTGAGCAGAAATTTCTTATAATTTGGAACCCCTTCTCCCTGTATACAATGTTTATTAACAAGTACATGATTGTAGAGTACCTGGTGGTAGCTGTTGATCGTGCTGACAGTTGCTTTTGGACAGCAGAGTATTGCTAAATATTGTTTGGTTGGCAATTTCACACATTTCTGAACTCTCTGTACACACACTTATATTCATGTTGATCAAATATTTATTTGTGTGTTGTAAGCTCTTAATGTCAAATCTATAAAGACAAAATAAATTCAACTTAGAATAATGTTTGTCTTATATTGTACAATATAAATGCACACAGTAAAGGTTTTTCCTTTTATTATTTCAACAACAACAAAAAAACTTACTCCATACGAACAACCCCTTGCAACCATACACTTTTTTTCATAGCTATGTAAAAATAAAAATCATCAAATATCAAAAATTAATAAGAGATTTTATGATTTTGGGAAGCAATTCTGAAAAAAAAATTGTTAAACATTTCATTTTGTTACCAGACTTACTAGTAGATAAGAGCTTGTCAGTTTCCAGGGAGACTTCTGTAAATTTCCATTTATCTATCCCTACAGTGATCTTTGTTGTACAGGGATCTATATCCAGGTAAGTGTGGAAGGTTCTTCCTAGAGTAGAACTTGGTATACAGCACTTAACTCCTGTACAGTAACTAGGAATATGGCAGGCAGAGGCAGTTGGAAGGCTAGTTAATGTGAGGTTGTCTGGACACTCTGAATGTATAAACAAATGAAATTTAAAAGATTTTATTTGATTACATATAACAAGTTTTAATTTTCAACTAGAAAATGGACAGAGTTACAAATAGGCTCTTGGCTTACTAGTTTGACTTTTCCACATTTGGCCTACAAATCGTTTGATTTCTCTTTTAATTGTGTGGTAAAAGTTTGCAAGACTTAGTTAAAATATTCTCAAGTTTTTTTTTTCCAGTAGGCCACATCAGTGTTAAAAATCTTGACCCTGAGCATGAGTGAATGACTTCAAAATCCATATGTGTCACTCCGTAAGCTTTGTTTACCAATATAATGAAAATGAACCTTTTAGCTTAATAATATGTGTATGAACTAGCTTGTTCAAGGGACATCAAAATCATAGAAGTCTTCTTCCAACCATTTTTATCATTAATCTTGACCCTGACATTGTATAAAGCGACTGCAAAATCATATTGAAAAGGGTATTTTTCTGAGGCACACTCCTCTAAACTTTCTCCATCTATATACTAAACATGAAGTCTGTAGATTGAAAGAACTTAAGGTACCCTAGTTATTGCATCACATAAAAGTGCTGACAGAGGAACGGAGAGCCAGACAGGGTGATTACTATAAGGCACCATATCTTGATGCAGACTCTAATTAAACAAGAATTGATATTAATTTTGAAATCTTGAGGAATCTGTAAGTGTTTATTTATATTGCCTGCATTCCAGCCAATACTGTTGACAGGAACAAATGGAGCTCCAGTTATTTTACAGTCATTTTCCTTAAACCTGGAAATTTGCAAGACTTCCATCAAATCCTGTAATGCATTTCCCTTCAGTGGTGTTAAATCAGGATATCCATTGGTGGCCAGCCAAGCCTTGGTAGAGAAACCTTTAAAATAGCATACATTTATCAAAACCACAATAATTAAGTATATACTCCACAGAATGTTCATTTAATGCACTTTGTGTGCAAAAACAATAGTGTATTCACCCCAGTAAGTGCCTAATGCCCCCATAACCACTGAACAACAGTTTTTAGCTTGAAAAGAATCAAGTCCTTTCCCCTTTGTCTCCATTAATCCAAATACTGAATTAAGGAGGGATGGACCTAATGTGCTCTGAGAGAAATCTCTGAATTTGATAAATCATGTTTTCTTCATAAAATTAGAAAATTGTCATGAATGTAAAATTTTTTATTATTGTAAGCAGAGAATCAACCCTTTTCCAATAGCAGTTTTCTTAACTGTATTCAAACAACTTGCTTATCACGAGATGTATATTTAAATTTTATCGGATGTTCAGAATCCTTTACCTGGAATAGGTTCCTCTGATTTCCAGTTACAATATGGCTGTGATCTGGACTTTGGCAGCCTGTTGTTGGAGAGAACAGTGTATTCCTCACAATTAGAGGCACCTTCCCAGCAAGAAAGAATGGAAAAACTGACCAAGTACATGTTGGCATTTGGTAGATCCTCTAGTGTGTATCTGTAAGAAAGGGGAATAACTCTAATTACTCCGACTTCTCTCTAGGGATGACTATTTTGTGAACAAGATAAAATGTTGTCCATGTATCTTTAACACTAAGTACCTGGTATGAGGTTTATACACACACTGGGGTATGCAAGGATAGGTAGTAAAGATTTAGTGAAAGATACTAAATGTTTACAATTCTTAAATTCATTGTTTAGAAACTAAAACTTACTTAAGTTGATAAATTTCACTCATGCCTAGCATTTCTTCTTTACCTAAAAAATAAAAAAAATTATTCAAAGATTAAAATCTTTACTTTCAGAAGATTAATCAACATGATTCATAATAATTATTCTCAATGATTAAATGAAGAGTTACCCCAGTTGTTGTATGAGCTAGGCTGTATTTCTCTCATGAATTTGTCTATCCCTACACTGATTCTGTCTTGACAGTAATCCAGACTGAGGTGGATAGTTACATGTTTCATCAGAGGTTCAGCATACAAGCAGCACACCACATCAGAACAGGAGGTTCCAAGATTACAGCTGATAGCTCCCCTTACAACAGGTACATTATTGGGAAGGGCAATAGGGCAATCTTTGTAGTAGAATTCATATAATTTATCAATTTTAAACTGACTTCTAACCAAAATGTGCTTGCTTTTGTAAAAAGAAAGAAATTAAATTCACCATGCACTTTTAACATTGTATGCATGTTCATTGATGATACAATGTAAATAAGATATCAATAAATCATTCAAAATTACCATTAGTCCATCCATCAGAAGGGGAAGCAAATATTCCTGATGTCCTATCACAGACTTGTGTGGAGTTATACAGGTACCCATGCATTCCTAGTTCTTCCTCCAGTCTAGCAATGCTGTGTTCTTCCATTGTTGTATACTTATTCTGTGTCTTCCATGAACTGAATGTGAAATCTGTAAAAACCAATGAACAACAAACCAACATTGAAATAATCTTAGATTATCTATCTTTTTATTTTTTTATATTTCAGCCTTTAATATTTCTTTTTAACTGACCTTTGATCCCTGTTCCTATTTTCCAATCACAAGAAGGTTTATGCAAAAGTGTGTTATTTAATACAGAAACTTCCTGTTCACAAGGCAGTCCATCTTCTAGACAGACCATGAATGTAAGACTGACTCGGAAATACTCTGCTCCATGCAGGTCTGTTATCTTAAACCTGAAATTTAACAATAAATTTCTTCATCAGATGTAACTACTTTAAAACAAGAATTTCCTTATTTAAGAATAGAATTCAAACTCTGCTAAAACTAAATAAGGTACCATTCTATCATTACTTGTAAAACAAGAACATGTAAGTTCTTTCAATGTTGCTGAATGCTGACAAACATGGTTATCTTAATAACTCTTTCAATGAAATAGGAAGATTTTAAAAATGTAATTGATGGCAGCTTGAAAGTTAAAAAAAACATTATTCTGTTATTTCTTTCTACTATATTGACCCTCTCTTCATATTTTCTCTAGATTCCTACCTAAGTCTGTATATCCCCTTCATCCAATAGTCCTGCCAGACATTGAACTCCAATCCATACATAGCAGATGGTTTTACCACAAATTTATCAATTCCGTACTCAATCACCCATTCACATGAGTCCATCATAAGATAAAACTGGACTGACTGAGATTTTAGCCTGGTAATGTCCATACAACATCTCACACTGATACAGCTAGACATCATATGACAGGTTACAAAGTCAGGCAAAGATGACAGTCCCGGGGTTATTGTGAAAGGACACTCTAAAGAAAGAAATGTTTAAATGTTGATTTTTTTTAAACATACTTGTCAATATTAAGTAGTGCATCCTAAAGTTTTGATTTCTAGCTATTTTTCAAATTACTCAGATGTGCATGGAGTTCAGTGTTTACCATTTTTCCATCCATTTGTATTGGGAAGAAATTGACCATCTGATCTGTTACAGGAAGGACTAGTGATGTAACTGGAAACTCCCATATAGTCATATAGATAAACCAAATCCCTGTCAGTCATATTGTTCAGATGAAGACTGTTCTCTGTACTGTAGTTTGTCAGTGAGAAACCTGCATACAACAAAACAAGTTTCTATATATAATCTTACAGTAAAAAAAGCTAAGTAGTGCCATGTAGCTGTCATCTAGTGAAACATACCTGGTTTTTCATAGGACAGCTTTCCTTTGCAATTCCTTTTTGGAAGCATGGAGTTTTTGAAAACATTTGCAATAAAAGTGCATGGTTTATATCTCTCCCAACAAAGCGACACTTTAAGGTCCACCAGAAATATGTTCTCAGCAGAAAGATCATAGACTTTGTAACTGAAAGTAAGTAAGTAAATTCTTTATTTCCAATTTTGGGCCCATGAAGGGCATATGAGAACAAAATCAAACAAATAAACAATAGAGAGGGCAAGAGATCCAAAAGATAGATACTGAAATGTTTACAAGTGCATGCTGACACACAGGTATTGTTATCACATTCTTCATATTTATATGTATAATATCAAAGAAAAAGTATCATGTAAAGTAACTCACTCCATACGAATAACTCCAAACAGATAAAATGTTTGTTCTTCTCCTAAAAGAAAAAAAAATGTAATGCTTGGAAGTGTAGAAATTCAATGTGTACAGTAGCTGCTAGTCTACCTCTTTAATTCTGCATAAAACAAATCTAATGAATGAATTTATATTTTAAATTAATACTCATTTGGATATAATTGTTTAAAAGCACTTAAATTTAAGAAAATTTAAGTTCCCCATATACATACCCCATGCAATGTCTGAGAATGGAATTATGGCTTTTAGATTTTCTACTTCCAGATGGAGAGTCCTGGTGCAAGGATTAATGTCCAGGGTGACTTTAAATGTAGAATTTGTTAGCTCGGATTCTACACAACATGTGACTTTGTTACAGGTTCTGTCAAGTTCACAGGTCAAAGGGTAAGAGGTCAGGGAGGACATGCTTGTTATGTCCATGCAATCTGAAAAATAAAAAAAAGGCCCATGGGGCACAATGCTCACCTGAGTGATTTTGGCCCGACAAAATTTTTTTTTTAATTTTCCCTCTTTAATTTCATAAATACTTTGACTCCATGTTGTAGACCAAAATCTAGACCTAAAGGAGTTAAGATTTCAATGTACCATTTGGATGCTTTAATACCAGTAAGATCAACATGGTCCTGCCGTTTTGGAGATTTTTTTTCCAGAACACAAGCATTATGTAAAATTTGAATCTTCGATTTTGGCTCAACTCTAACCCCAGGGCTCATAATAAAAAATACTCTACACATCTTAGGTATGCTTTGCTTATTGATAAGATTAAGTGTGATCTTGAAACTCTTTTAAAGATTCTGTCCTATGTACTCCCTTGTAAAACTCGGATCCCCCTATTGTAGTCTCAAACTATTCTCGAGGGCCTGATCTGAACAAACTTAAATCTAAACTTCATGAGAATGCTTGCATATTAATATGCCTAATCATGGCTTTGATGACATTAGAGAAAAAAAAATCTTCGCTACCTGAGGATGCTTCCACATTAATATGACTAAAAATGGCTTTGCTGTACTCCAGCAGATTTTTCCCAATATATTCCTATGTAAAATTTTGATTGCCCACTGTGGCCCCATCCTATCCTCAGGGGTCATGATTTGAACAAACTTTAATCTACACTACCTGAGGATCTTTCCATATAAATGTGACTTATCATGGCTTTGCTGTTCTTGAGGAGATAGTTTTTTAAAGATTTTTCAAACATATTCCTACATAAAAATTTTGATTACCCATTATGCCCCCCTCCCATTCCCCTCCCCAGGACTCACGATTTGAACAAACTTAAATCTATACTAAGCTTTCACATAAATATGATAAATCATAGCTTTGCTGTTCTTGAGAAGAAGATCTTCAAAGATTTTTTTTCCTGCATATTCCTACGTAAAACTTTGACCACCTAATGTGGCCCCACTCTAGCCCCAGAGGGTCATGATTGAACATACTTCAGTCTATATTTCCTGAGTATGATTCCATATTAATTTGACAATTCATAAGTTTGCTGTCCTTGAGAAGATATTTAAAGATTTTTTCCTATGTATTCCTTTGTAAAACTTTGATAGCCTACCCTTAAAGGTCAAGATTTGCAAACTTCATCTACAACATGTAATGAAGCTTTCACATTAGTTTCATCTTTTCTGGCCAATTGGTTATAGAGAAGAAGATCTTTAAAAGATCTCATTAAATTTTCACTAAATCTTAATTATCTCCCCTTGAAAGAGGGTGTGGCACTTCATTTGAACAAACTTGAATCTCTTTCTTTCAAGGATGCTTTGTGGCAAAACTAGAAAACTGACCAGTCAGTAAGGGCCCCGCCGAGGGGTAGAAATATAAGGGTGCAGCTTACAGAATGAGAATTTTAATTGATTACAAAAATTAAAAAATATATGAAGAAGAATATGCAATAACAACTGTATTTATAAAATTTAAAGATAATTCCTAAATATCCAACAACCTGTAAAGAGTATCCCTGTATTTACATAAGGCAGTAAAAAACATATCTATAATAACTCAATTAAATGTATATTTAAACAAGAATAAAGCATGTGTTTTATAAAATGCCAGCCTTCAGTGAATGCAAATATCACCCAGGCTTGACCTTAACTTCAAAACAAACATCAGTTGCAGACAAAGGTTAATTTATCTTAAAGTGACAAATAAAGATAAACTTGGAAAATTTTCTGCCCCAGACAAGATAATTAATCCCAGGGGATTAATTGTACTGCTCTCTCATCCTTTTCTTCCAAGTTTACAATAAGAACTTTTTCAGTAATGATAGAATGAGTTCATTATAGGACTACCTGTTAAAATTAATAGTACATGTATTCTTGAATTTACATAAGCATGATAAGGCAGCAAAAAAACAAAAAAAAAATGAATAAATAAATAATAAAAAAAAACATATCTTGAAGTATATCTTGTCTTTAGAATTCAATAAAATCATAACTCATTGTGTATTTTACCAAAATAAAGTATGAACATTATTTAAATCCACATTTCAGAGAATGTAAACATCATTCAGAATTGACCTTAACTTCAAAACAAACTTCATTTGCAGACAGAGGTGTTAATTAATCTCAATTTGACAGAAACAGATAATGCTTTGGACTTTCTTCTAGAGGAAAGCTAATTAATCCCATGGGACTAGTTGCAGCTTTCATACTTTACAATAGGAACATTCTCAGCAGTTATCTCTCTTTGCCCTGGCATTCATTCTAATGTAAAGTTAAGGAATCTACTCCACCACCCCAGCTCCAAACTAGATGACATAGAGAACCAAACTTAGCATCAAAATATGTCTTACTGCCTCTTCAACCAACATACCAAATTTAAACTTAATTGGTCAACTATAAAAAAAGTTATTAGAAAAAAACAGAAAATTTGTGGACCGAAGAATGACAGACGGACAGACAGACGGACAGACAGACAGAGTGATTACTATAGGGCACCCGCAAATCCTTGCGGGGCCCTAATGAATGACTGAATGCACCACACTAAAGTCCTGCTATTTTGCTTTCATTCACCCTTTATATTTTGAAAATTTTATCAGGAAACACAAACATAAAGATTGGGGAACAAACTTATAAACAGATTACCATTAAGCCAGCCTGTTCCATCAGCAGCAGATTTGATTGTACTACACATCAAGTCAGGTTTGAGATAGGGTCTGAGGGAAAGGCTCTCAAAAAGTTCATCTGACTGGTGTTTCTGTAAAACTTCCCCCTCCGGTATATACATCTCACTCAACCACTGCGTTATTGAAAAATCTGAAAAATTATATCATAAACCTAAGTTTTTACTTAACATTTCCTGCAGTCATTAAAAAGAAACTTCTTAAAAATAATTTTTTTTTCCATTGGCCTTGCCTTGAATTGAAAAGAGTGAATCCCATCTTTTCTGGTTCTTTTGTATCAGCACATTATTGAGGATTGGAATATTCAATACACAAGATCCATCCTCAAAGCAAGCTTCTGCTGACATTGAAATATCCAGCACATCTCCATCAGAAAGATCATTTAACTTGTATCTAATAAATCAAGATAATAATATAATGCATTTAATAAATGTAGACAAATTCTAAAGACATGGTAATAAATTGCATATCAAAAATGAAAACAAACAAGGGCACCACAAAGTGGAGCATCCCCTCGCAAAAAAGCACATTGATTTCAATACAAATTATAGTTTGCGTAACTTCCACATGCACTCACTGATTCACCCACACAACTCCAACTTCATTGTGAGGAGGAGTACAATGGCACTATGTTATTCTGTGAAAGTTTCATTAAATTTTATTTAGTGATAAAGGAGGTATAGGAAGTGTTGCAAATAAAAAATGGATACCCCCTAGTGTTACGGACCCCCATCATATATCATATGCATCCCCCCATCCCCCTGGCTTTTCAAGCAAGGGGAAAAAAGAAAAATATAATAAAAAATACACAGCTATCTGACTGTACTGTATAGTTATATATTTATACATGATCAAGTATGACTATTGCTAATTAAGGTCTTCCATGTTAGATGTAGTTTAATGGAAGACCCACTCTTATAATATATAATTATTATCCAATGTTTACTTAAATATTTTTGGAAAAATTCACGTCTGTTCATGAGATTTCATTTCCTCTAGAAGAGACTTTGGTGTGCCAGCTAGTAATGAGTTTCTAGTTAATACAAGTTAATTCATCATAACCTTTTCTTCTAATTATATTGATAAATTACCTGAATTTTAAAACTCCAGATACACTCAGCAAATAATCTTTTCCAAACTCAAACCCAACAAAGGAATGTTTACGATACATCTTCTCAACATGTACCACCAACTTCTGATAAGAATAGTCAATGTTGATTCCTACTTCAAAGGTCCTGTTTAACAGGGGAACACTGATGCAGCATTTAATGTCTGAACATGTCGTAGATACTGAACATAGTGCTCTGTCCCTCACTTCCTCTAAGGACCTCTGAACATCCAGGGGACAATCTTTAAAAAAAATATCAGAACTTGAAATTTCTGTGTTTCAGATCGATTTACTGCATATATATACTGGCTCTTCTCAAATAGACTTCATTTTGATTATAGATATACAAATTACTCATATTTGTATCACTGTTTTCCCAGAGTTTCAACATGATAAGGGTTAGCCTAATGCTTCATCCCATTCAGTGTACATTTAGAAAGTGAATAAAATAAGGTTTAAATTAAACTGAAAACTGTCCTAGTATGTACATGTACTTACATTTGATCCATTTTTCTGCAGCACCATTATAGACAGAATCAGTGGATGAACACGCTGGGTAAAGCATGAACGCGGCCACACTGAGGTGGGACAGAAGGTTATCCACTGCTCCACTCTCCAAAGGGGTTGTGTTGGCCACACCTTCACTTGCTTTCCATTCATCTAAAGAAAATCCTAGAAAACCAAAAGCATCTGTTAATACTTTTGTAAATAAAACAGACCTGGATAATTTCTGTATATTGCATATCACACCCCAGTATTAAGAAATTATTTTTAAATTGAGTCTTCATATTAGTATACAGTTGTTAAAAGAGTAAAGTAAAATTCATACTGAGTATAAAATTCTACCCATCTAAAGAAAAGTGTGAAGGTATCAATACATACTTCTTTTTTTGGTACATAAATTACACCAATTGAAAGATTAGAAATATTAAGTACATTTCATTTACAGTGAAAGCACAAAAAAAGGTTACCTGATATGATGAAGGAGGCATCCCATTTGCAAACTTTTTTGGGTAGATAGTAATCTTTCAGTACATTAACAGAGACATTGCAATTAGGGACCTTCAGGGCTTCTAAACACACATCCAGTCTCAGGTTTATGATGAAGTACCCATCTGTGTACATATCAAATGCCTGGAACCTGGGTAATTTAAAATCCAAATATAAGTTTTCATCAGGAGTAATTTAGAAGAATGCATTCTGATTTATATGTAAGTTAAACTTACGTCATTCTGACTACTCCAAAGAGCCACATTTCTTCTTCTTGTCCCCATTCATAATCAAACAAGTTCTTGGAGAAGCTTAGTTGATCAATGCTGACAACCATTTGGAAAGTACAAGGGTCAATTTCTAGTTTTGTAAAGAAGGAGGAACTGATGGCAGGTACGTCCACACAACACTGGATGTCAGCACAGGAAGTGGAGATGTGACAGATCGCTGGGGTACCAGACAGGGATGGGAGAGGCTGAATCAGTGTCTGGTTACACTCTGAAAATAGTCATAACATTCACCGATTTCAGAAGTTTCTGTCAAACATTTATTATATATATTTATATAAATAATAAAGATCACTGCTCAGGTCAGACTTTTTCATTCTCCAAAGGTACATGTTCGGATCAAATTTAAGTGTTTACTACATGATGACTGCATAAAAATCTCACAATTTGAGCCTTTGTACTTCATATGAAGATTTTTCCAAGAAGTTTCTATTATGTAAAACTTTGGACCCCCCTTTGTGGTCTCACTCCTACCCCAGGGCAAGGGAGTTGGACAATTTGTATTCCAGAATTTCTTCAAATACAATTTTATATTTTTTTTTTCCTACAGAAACATTTTTCTTGACTCTTTTTGTCTCCATCCATTGTTCCAGGTTTGAACAACCATAATCTAAACTTAATGAAGATGCTTGCAGATATCATGTTTCATTTGATAGATGAGTAATTATGGTACTAATACTGGCCCTTTTCAACATGTACAGTAACCATGACAAGCACTCTGTGCCTTTGTAATAATATGAAGTACAGCTATATAGACTGAGAGGTATTCAAGTAATGGAACACAAAATTCTTAAAAGAAAGAAATGGTTATTTTTATTTGATGCAGAGCCCCAATAAATCCCAAATCAAATGAAATAGACTCACCACTGATCCAGTTATTTGTTGCACCAATGAATGGTGACTTTACGTGGCTACATCTTTCCCTGCCTTTGTACACAAACTGAGACAGACCTAGATCTTGCATGAGCTGTGCAAGGTTATTCTCAGACAAGCCAGGTGTAGAGATTCTCTTCCCAAGTCTCCAAATATTGTAGGAAAAACCTACATCAAGCATTGATGTCATCAAAATTCAATAATGAAACAACTATGAAATTAATTTTCTTTTACTGGTATATTTACAAGGTGCACTGAGTAATTGATTCAAATAATGTGTAAAGCTTACTGTCATCAAGAAAATCTGTGGTCCAATCACAAGGTTTCTTTGGCAGTTTTGTGTTTGTGAACACATCTACATTAACAATACAAGCTTTGGATGTCTCAAAACAAATCTGTAGGTTTAGGTTTACAAGATATTTCCGCTCACTTGTTAGATCATCAATAGTAAATCTGTTTTAAAAAAAAGAGTAAAACTATCATATTCACAATACCAATATGAAGATTCTTTTTAATTAACAAGAGGCCCAAGGGCCTTAACAGTCACCTGAGTATAATACAGCACTGTAAAGCATCCATAGAAGTATTAAACAAAATTAACTGACAGATGAAACAATGTTGCCCAAGAATTTCAAAAATCTGTAATTTGTAACATGCAAGACCCAAGCAATCTCCTTGGGATAGTACATGTACTTGGTTTTCCCAAGTTTTTCAGGAATGATAATGAATTCAAAATTTACAAATACAATGGACACATGCTTAGTATGTAAGATATTCAATATATACAGACATGTTTTTGGCACCTGCCTAATGCTACAATTAAGTACACCAAATGTTCATCTATATTGTGAAATTTGCATTGACTTTTTACCAAAAATAAACATCATAAATATCAATAATATCTTGCCTCAGTCTCATGACTCCATTAACATTTATAGTTTGTTGTGTTCCAAAAGAGTATGTGTGAAGACTAATATTGACAGAGAACTTCTCAAACCCCACACTGAGTCTGTAGTTACAGTGGTCCAGTATCATCCAGGAATTGATAGACCTCCCCAATACAGGGAGATCAGAGCAGCATCTCACTCCAGTACAGAACTCATAAAGGTGGCAGGTTGTGTTAGAGCTGATGGAAGTCAGTGACACATACTGATCACAGCCTGCAGATAAATATAGAATTATTACAGTATTCACAGAAACCCTGCAGTAAAGTTCAGCATAAAATCTAAAAATATTCTGCTCACTAAAATGAAATTTCTGTAATATGAAAATATTCAAAGAGAAAATGGAGGTAAAAAGAAAATGTAGTATAACCTACAAGACAAACTTAGAAACAAGTCATGATAATGAAGAATTTTAAAAAGGAGATGGTGATTAATCAATCTTATAGCATAGGACACTCCTCAAGATGATTCAGTAGATTGATAAAACAGCATCCAACAAAATTATTTCTTATAATTCTACACTGTCTAGACTGACCATTGTTCCAGCCATTTTTGCTAGGATGGAAAGGAATAGTTTTTCTATTGCAGCTGGAGTCTCCCAGATACTGAACGATGTCAAGGTCATGCATCAACTCGGACACAGCAAAGGAAGGTAGCATGGCATCAACTTTGTAACCTTTCATGTCCAACCAACTCTCCAAGGAGAAATCTAACAAAGAGTATTAGAAACATTACTATTAAGACTTCTTGGCAAGAAAATCCCTGCTCTTGAATCATGAATTCTTTATGGAGTACATATTCCACTTTTATAAGAACTATTTTCATACAAACCATTAATAACAAAGTCCCTGGTCCAGTTACATGAAGACTGTACAAGTTTGTTTTCCTTTAAAACAGGGATACTGATTTCACATGCCCCAGATGACTCAAAGCATACACTCAAGTTTAGGCTCACTCCATAAGATGTTACCAAGTCTGTTATCATGTAGCTAAAACAGAATGTTAACGATATTGTAAGCAATGTCCACAACAAATTCTATCCTAATACTTATTTTTTAATTGAATTATATGCAAACACATTGAAAGTTCATTACTTACTCCATATTAAGCATTCCATACAAGGACACATGTCTCAACTCTCCGAATTTGTATCCCAGAAGTTTATGGCTCCATTGGTATTTCTCAATTCCTACATATATTTTACCATTACAGGTATCAATGTTAATGAAAGTATTCAAATTCATGTCAAGGACATCTGAGTGCAGGCAGCATTTAACTTCACTACATGACCTGGATATCCCACATCTTGTGTGTGTTCCCAATGAACTCAAGCCCTTGGTTTCTGTTGCACAACCTACAAAAGAACACAGACTTTCTTTCATAGTCATACTTTTCTGATATTTCAAACATTCACCCTAGGATATGTAATTTCATCGTCATACCATCGACCCATCCAGTAGAATTGGCTGCTTTATATGGGAATTCATTCCAGTCACACTTCTCTAATGGACTCAGTAGATATGGACCCACACCAAGATCTTGAAACAGTTGTTTAACATGGTGGATATCCAAAGATGATCCCACTCCATGAGTAGTTTTCCATGTTTTCAGTGAGAACGCTATCAACAAGCATATCCAATATTGATTTATGTACATGTATTTGCAGATTATCGTACATCTTCATGATATTTGTAATATACATGTATGCATGTACTGTATTGAAACAAATAAAAAAAACACTTGGAATACCTGGTATAAAATTTGGTACACCTGTTTTGATTGTTTAAATTCGTTATAATTTATATATGGTTCTCTTAATTTACAAACAACACAAGGTCCTCTAAAATATTGTGAATATTGTCTACAATATAGAATGTTGTCTTATGTATTATGTGTTATAGAATCTAACCTTTGTCTCTGAAATCTTGATTTCTGTTGCACACTCCCTTTGGTAGAACTGTATTGCTGAATACTGGTACAATGGGATGACAGGGTTGTCCTGACTCCATGCAGACACTCATGTTCAAGTTTACAAGATATTCTCCACCTTCACCATTGTAAGCTAGGTCTGTTATCACAAAACTACAAATACCAACTTAGACTTAATATGGCAAGTTGCCAATACAAAACTTTGCTTAGTCTATAAATGTTAAGGCTTTTTTATATGTAAGTGTATATTTCAAGAATGATAAATGTTATAATATACAAATTCAAGTGATTTGATCTAGTAGGAAAAACATGATGAGAAAACTTACTCTATCTCAAAAAATCCAAACAAATCAAATTTCTCCAATTCTCCAAATCTGTAACTGTGCAAACTTCTGTTAAATTTTAGGTTTTCAATGCCCACTCTGAGCTGATGGTCACAAGCGCTGACTTCCACAAAAGCTTCTACAGACAGTCCAACTCTGGGGACATGCATACAACACTGAACTCCTGTACAAGTCTTGTCCAGAAAACAGGTGGCCAGATTCTTATCTATAGAGGGTCTGCTGATGCTGTCATCAAGATGGCAATCTGTAGATATTCAATTGTTTGATTCTGACTTGCAATGATTTTTCACTTCTACTACAGATGAAATTAATTTTGATTTTTCAAAAAATATCAAAATTTAAAAATACCCTTTAATTATTCTTAATCAATATTCCATGAATGAAGTTATGATAATGCCATTTAGAAAATCTATGACCTGAGTTCCATCCATTAAATGAATTCCTATAGATTCCTTTGTCTTTGTCACAGGATGGAGTTTTGATGTATTTAGATATGCTAAGTGCCTCCAATAATTTAGGTAGATGTGTGCTATCTAGTAGTCCAGATGTTGGTAAACTGTTTGTTGTTAACCATGATGAATATGAAAAACCTTTAAGAAAATATGAGAATAGGAAAGATCAAAGTTTGAAATTGAAACTTATACAGATTGTATGACCTGTCTTCTTGTTTCACATCTCTAACAAAAACTTCAAAATATATTTAAACAACGGAGAAAGGCATCTTCGCTAGCCAAGGGTTTCTGATACGCTACTCTCCTCATAAACCCTTGGCATACGGTGCTGACAAAAGACGGGATTGTTTTCGTCACATGATCACGCTTCTTACCAGGTACGCACAGACTGCGTCATCGACAGAAATAAAAAGCGTATTTAAAAATATAATGTTTTTTAAAGAATAATTAACAAGAAGGTATTGAGTTATGTTAATTTGTTATTAAACATGTTAAAATGCAAATTTACATCTTCAGTATAAATTCTTAATCACATATTTTGCACGTACCTTAAGATATTGGATGACACCATATAGCTATTCATAAATGGCATGTTATCTTACGGATCGTTGTTTACTTGCGTTTTTCATTCCCGATATTAAAGAGTCAAGATATATCCTGAACGCAAATATCGTCATTTACAAAAAACAATTGCTGATTGGTCGAATGATGTCGATCAACTCCAATCACAGCTTGAGAAAAAAATCCCAACTTTTTTTTAACACCGTATGCCAAGGGCTTATGAGGAGAGTAGCGTATCAGAAACCCTTGGCTAGCGAAGATGCGGAGAAAGGTAGATCTACAAATCCATACAAAATATCAGGCACCACACCTGAAGATATTCATGATTATGGAGCTCTGTGTTTGCAATAACTACCTGGATTTGCAAATCCTGTGTACCATGCACACACTGGTTTGGTTACCAAATAATTTTGTAATATGTTGTTCCTGATCACACAAGATGGAGAGTCACTGAAGCATACTGTCAATGTAGCATCTATAATGTACTGTCTCTGTCCACTCAAATCTCTGATGAGGTATCTAAAACATACAAAATAGAAAGGTTAATACATGTACTCTAAAACTATTGAATGTCAAGAACAAAAATTCTTCTCCAATTTTCAAAAGTAAAAACTTTACTCTAGGGAGAAAACTTGATCTATGCTGAATTTCTGAGGCACTCCAAACTGGAAATTAATCAGAGACAGCTCAAACTTGAATTCCTCTATCTGGATATTGAGAGAAAGTTCACAGGCATCCACACTGATTCTGTAGTTTAGGGTTCTCCCAATGATTGTCATGTCTGTACAGCACTGAATGTCCATACAGGAAGTAGACACTCGACAGTTAGTGTCACTGGACAGAGGGGATAGGAAAGGAGAGATGTTCTCTGTACAACTGGAAGCTGTAAACAAGAACATACAATGCTAGCTGTAAACAAGGGCACACAATGTTAGCTGTAAACAAGGGCATACAATGTTAGCTGTAAACAAGGACATACAATGTTAGCTGTAAACAAGGACATACAATGTTAACTGTAAACAAGGGCATACAGTGTTAGCTGTAAAGAAGGACACACAATGTTAGCTGTAAACAAGGACACACAATGTTAGCTGTAAACAAGGGCATCATTGTTAACTGTAAAGAAGGACACACAATGTTAGCTGTAAACAAGGACATACAATGTTAGCTGTAAACAAGGACACACAATGTTAGCTGTAAACAAGGGCATACAGTGTTAGCTGTAAACAAGGGCATACAGTGTTAGCTGTAAACAAGGGCATAAAATGTTAAACAATCACTTCTGATGTATTCTCAGTTGGCATGTACCTAATGTTAGGATTAATCATTTAACAAACCAATTTCAAATCCTGATGATGTTGCTGTGTAGTCAGATCTATTACAGGGATTACTGCTGAAGAATCCCTTTACTCCAAGAGTTTCCAGTAACTGCTCTGACAGTAAATCTGGAAGTGTTGTCAGGGATGTAGAAATACCTTTGCTTGTCAAGAAACTGTTGAAATCAAACCCTGAAAAATATTGATATTGAATTTCATTATCTCCTTTTCCAATGCAATATACCTTGTGCATTCCTATACTGTGTCATCAAGTATCTTTTTTGCTTTGTCTTTACTTTTCAAAATTACGATTGACCTTGATAAAAATTTGATATGAACTTTTTATTTAATATCATCAAAGACATCATTAAAATTCAAGTCTGAAATTCACTAAAATCTAAACCAACCTGGTATGGCAAATGACAGGTTTTTGAAGTTGCAATCCAGCATCGGGATTTTGGTATTTGTCATAATAGGAAAGTTTAGCATGCAATCACCGCTTGTCTCAAAACACGCACTGAAGTTCACACTGAACAAGAATGCCTTCTCAGCCAAAACATAGTCAACTTTATACCTATGGTTGATTTAAGAAAGATAGGTAGATGTAACACTGCAAAACTTGTTCAAAAAGTAAACACTCTGTAAGTACTACTGCAAAATCTTATTTTAACTTTATTTTCTTCAATATTTCTAACTTTACAGTTTACTATTTCTTTTACCAACACTAAGGACTGATAAATTTGCTTGTAAAAAAAATTACAAGAGGCCCAAGGGCCTTAAGAGTCACCTGAGTACAACAATTTAGAGGATCCATAAACTGATAAATGAAGCTTTGTTGCAAAAAAGCAAGAAAAATAGTATGATTAAGATCAACAAAATAATTGATCTAGTATCTATTTATCTGTCCCCCATTTATCACTATTACCATGCAGACTTTTAACAAAATGTCTATTACCTCTCACATTGACCTCACTTGGCCTTTGAAGAACATTTAAAAAGATGTTATTTTTGTTTCATTTTTATTCATGTATTATTTCCAAGTCTACCTGATCATTTAGACTTAGAAAGTACTTTCTGTATTATACAATAAATGTTCTTGCATAATTCTCTTATTCTATTAACCTTTCAAATACATTATCTACAGTGATTAATCATCAAAGGTGAATGGCAAAGGGGAATAACTTCACTCAGTAGAATTCAAATTAATAGAGCCCTGGCCAGGACCAGAACACTTGACTAAATGGTCCAGATGTTCAAAATTCTGGTAAAAATACCCTTGCTTATTAAAACTTTTTACTCTGTTTGCCTCCAATAAGCCCAGGAGCAGAAAAGATCTTCAAAGAAATAACGCATTTTCACTATTTAACACAGCCCTACCCTAACACCAAATTTACAAATTTGGAAGAGGTACCCTCATCATCATAACTATGCAATTACATGTAGTTGATGATTTTCAAAGAATTCACCCATTTTCACTATATTATCAATAGAGCCCCCCCCCCCCCCCCCCCCCCCCCCACAGACACAACAGAACCCCTGGGACCACAAGTTTTAAAATTTTGTAAAAGCATCCTTGCTCATCATAACTATACACTTGTTTCTTTGCTTTATAACCAGGAGTAGAAATAATATTTTGAAAGAAATTATGAATTTTCACTACATAATCAATAGAGCCCCCCCCCCCCCCTTTCACCAGAACCCCTGACCCTGGGGACATTAATTTCACAATTTTGGAAGAGGTATTCTTGCTTATCATAACCATGCACTTCCTTTGTTTAAATAATACCCAGGAGCAGAGAAGAAGATTTTCAAAGAATTGATGCACTTTCACTATATAATCAATAGAGCCCCACCCTAACACCAGAACCCCTGACCCTAGGGCCATGAAATTCACAATTTCTGAAGAGGCACTCTCACTCATCATAACTATGTACTTAGTTAGTTTATTTAATGCCCAGGAGCAGAGAAGATTTTCAAAGAAATAATGCATTTTCACTATATAATCAATAGAGCCCCGCCCTAACACCAGAACCCCTGACCCAGGGACCATGAAATTCAAAATTTTCGAAGAGGCACTCTTACTCAACATAACTATGTACTTAGTTAGTTTATTTAATACCCATGAGTAGAGAAGAAGATTTTCAAAGATTTAATGCATTTTCACTATATAATCAATAGAGCCCCACCCTAACACCAGAACCCCTGACCCTAGGGCCACGAAAAATCACAATTTCTGAAGAGGCACTCTCACTCATCATAACTATGTACTTAGTTTGTTTATTTTATACCCAGGAGCAGAGAAGATTTTCAAAGAAATAATGCATTTTCACTATATAATCAATAGAGCCCCGCCCTAACACCAGAACCCCTGACCCAGGGGCCATGAAATTCAAACTTTCTGAAGAGGCACTCTCTCTCAACATAACTATGTACTTAGTTAGTTTATTTAATACCCATGAGTAGAGAAGAAGATTTTCAAAGATTTAATGCATTTTCACTATATAATCAATAGAGCCCCGCCCTAACACCAGAACCCCTGACCCTGGGGCCATGAAATTCACAATTTTGGAAGAGGCAGCCATGCTCATCATAACTATGTACTTACATGTAGTTAGTTTATTTAATATCCAGGAGCAGAGAGGAAGATTTT
Source organism: Saccostrea echinata (assembly GCF_033153115.1). Taxonomy (NCBI): domain Eukaryota; kingdom Metazoa; phylum Mollusca; class Bivalvia; order Ostreida; family Ostreidae; genus Saccostrea; species Saccostrea echinata. The sequence continues at coordinate 3,612,405 of NW_026889758.1, read as the reverse complement.
CAAAGAAATAATGCATTTTCACTACATAATCAATAGAGCCCCACCCTAGCACCAGAACCCCTGACCCTGGGACTATGAATTTCACATTTTTGGTAGAGGGCTCAATGCTTATTACAATCTTGCCAACAGTTTGACTGCTTGATGTCCAGGAGTAAAGAAGATTTTTAAAGATTGCATAAATTTTGGTGGTTTTAGCCCCACCCCTCAGGCCCTGGGGGGGGGGGGGGGGACCATGAAATTAAAAATTTTTGTCTCCCTTCATCCATAGATGCTATATGCCAAAATTGGTTGAAGTTGGTTGAGCGGTTTCAGAGAAGAAGCTGAAAATGTTTAAATGTTAACACACAACGGATGACAATGGATAGCAATAGGTCACCTAAGTGACTCAGGTGACCTAAAAATGCATAAACACTCTGAACTACTTACTGAATTGTAAAAACATTTTGTATTGACTGTCTCTGCCATTTTGAAAATTCAAATTCTGTAAGGAGGATCACAATCTCCAATTTCTCCACTTTGATGAACACTTTTCCTTTACACCTGTCTACATTGACTTCATACTGGACTGATGTTTTCAGTAAGTCTAGATCCGTACAACACTTTACAGCAGAACACGAGTCAGAGAGTTTACAGGAAGTGTGGGCTGGCAGAGCTGGAACTGCGATGCTTTCACTACAATCTGGAAACAAGTTGTCATTGTTAATCGCTGTAAAATCACATATTTTCATGGGGTCATATTTTCGAGGTTGGAGGAAAAAATTTGGGTTTGTTCGTATTTGATTTTGAGGATGAAGATCTCTGTTGAGTAGTTTTCTATAAGGAATTCTATATTTCATGGTAGGTATGAATTTGTGGGCCTCTTTATACCTCAAAAGCAATGAAATTAACCCCTACAAAAATGAGTGATTTCACAGTATCTGAATCTTCTGCTTTTCTCAGACCATTATATGGATACAGAGCAGTGACATGAGACTCTTGCTAAGTTTTGACTATTTTGTAAATGATTACTTTCTAACCTTTAACATTCCAGTTGCTGGTTTCTTGAGAAAGGTCAGTCCTTTTACACATAGGTTCAGTGAGATAAGAAGATAACTTTAGTTCTGACTTGAGAAGATCTACAGCCCACTGCTGTAAGACTGGTCCATCAATCTTATCTTTCATCCATTTACTGAGTGAGAAACCTGAAAGCAATGATCCAAAGCTCATAATTTCAGATGTCTAGATTCAATGATTGCTATTACCAATACTTAGTTTGGCATTCTAAAACATCCATATGATATAGTAAAACAAATCTATTTCATTACCTCAAAAATTCAATCCTTTGAAAAGGCAAGTTAAAGACAAACACTTGTCCCTACTCCCAGAATGTAAATGTATGAAATAAAAATATTGGGCTGATACCTGGAATTGGGAACTGTCCTGTCTGTAGCTGACACAGTGATTTAGGCAGTCTTAGTCCTGTCACAGCTTTAACATCTTGTTCACAACTCTGACCCTTGGTGTAACACAACTTGATCCTTAGATCCACAACAAATTCACCACTCAGTGTTAGATCATCAATCAAGTATCTATAATGAATTAATAGAAGACATGAAAAACATTAAAATTTACACAGTAATAAGTTAGGAAAAAACAAAGATCAACAGTAATACACATCAATACAAGTTAAAGCAATACCTGAAATTGTTAAAAATTAAAAAACAAGAGGCCCAGGGGCCACATCGCTCACCTGAATTGGAACAAATTTGAATCTACATTATCTGAGGATGCTTCCATTCAAATATGACCAATCATGGCTTTGCTGTTCTTGAGTAGAAGATTTTTAAAGATTTAACCTATGTATTCCTATGTAAAACTTTGATCACCCATTGTGGCCCCACCTTACCCCCAGGGGTCATGTTTGAACAAACTTGAATGTACACTATCTAAGAATGCTTCCATATAAATATGACCAATCATGGCTTTGCTATTCTTAAGAAATAGTTTTTTTTAAAGATTTTTACTATGTATTCCTATGTAAAACTTTGATCGCCTATTGTGGCCCCATCCTACCCCCGGGGGTCATGATTTGAACAAACTAGAATGTACACTACCTGAGGATGCTTCCATGTAAATATGACCAATCATGGCTTTGCTGTTCTTGAGAAGAAGATTTTTAAAGATTTTTCCTATATATTCCTATGTAAAACTTTGATCGCCCATTGTGGCCCCACCCGACCCCTGAGGGTCATGATTTGAACAAACTTGAATGTACACTACATGTACCTGAGGATGCTTCCACATAAGTTTCATATTTTCAAGCACAGTGGTTCTTGAGAAGAAGATTTTTTAATGATGCCATTAATTTTTCACGAATTCTTAATTATCTCCCCTTGGAAGAAGGTGTGGCCCTTCATTTGAACAAACTTGAATCCCCTTTACCCAAGGATACTTTGTGGCAAGTTTGGTTGAAATTGGCCCAGTGGTTCTGGAGAAGAAGTCGAAAATGTGAAAAGTTTACAGACGGACAGACAGATGGACAGACGGACTACAGACAAAATGTGATCAGAAAAGCTCACTTGAGCCTTCGGCTCAGGTGAGCTAATAAAGATATAAAACAGTTGACCACTTACTCTAGATCTAGGACTCCAAACAATCTCACTGTCTCTTTTGTTCCAATGGTATAATCAAACAGAGACAATGTAAATGTCATTTTCTCCAGTGTGATGGTCAGTTTTTCATCACAAGCACTGATGTCAATAGAGAACTGGTAGGCCATTCCAGTAACAGGGTCATCCATACAGCAAGAGATTCCTGTACAGTTGGACGTGATGTGACAGTTCAGGTGGTTACTGGCTTGTTTTGGAGGATTCACTGCACACTCTTTAGAGAAAAGTCAGAAGTTGATTAGAACCAAATACTGCTACATCATATTTATTACTGCTAAATTGATAACATCTTTAGCAGTTGAATTACTAGTTTACTATATTTTAAAAGTTTATAATGCAAATAGCAAATCTTTCAAAGACTTCTTGCACAAAAGAGAAAGTGTTTGGTAACTATTCTGTATTGAGATTGCATTTTGTGAAAAATAAAATAAAGCCTTGCGTACAATATTCTGAATGCCTGTAGGTCTACAAATCTACTGACCGATCAATAGGTGCAAACCAATATGCCCCTTTTTTCAAGGCCTGGGGATCATTATAAAGTCTCACATGAAAAATTCCAAATGTCTGATAAACATGAATCTTACTTGTGGGGACATTCCAGCCCGGATGTGTCTGTGGACTGTAGGGTGGGGATGACCTAGAACATCCCACCCCTACATATTCCTCTACACCAATCTCTCTCCACAGGAACTTAGTCTCCTCAGGAGTCAGGGTAGGGCCAAAGTTATTCAAGGTTTTCCATGATGTCAGGTCAAAACCTTTGATATGATTTAAACAACTTTTAAAATGAATAAATAAAAAAAATTTCATCAGAGACAAAGAAAATACATGTAACAATTTACCAGTTATTTGATTGAATAATCTTACTTGGATTGATAAAGTCGAGGTTCATATTACATGGTTTCTTTGGTAGCAGAGTGTTTTTGAAGATAGTGGCTGAGTACACACAGGCTGTTGGATTTGATGACTCTAAGCATACACTCAGGTTCATGTTTATCAAGTACTTTCTTTTTATGACCAAATTCTGGACGTTGAAACTTTGTAAAGCAAAAACACAATTTATTGAATGTGGAACATATGTCCTTATGTTATATACAAATACATGAACTTGTTAGTTACAAAATTTGATGTTGTTTTGGCATGAACAGCGAGATTTTAAAAGCTTGAATTTAAGTGAGAGATACATGAGTGAATACTTGGTGCGCCATTCAAAATGAACTTTCAACTTTCTCAACATATGTATTGTTATAATCCAGGGATATAATTTTTTTCAGTCTATACACCTAATTTGTCAATTACACTGAAGAATAACATTTCAAGATATGACATATATATAATTTGTACATACTCAATTCTTATGGCTCCCTGCAGTGTAAAATGATCTGTTGTTCCAAAGTCGTAGTCAAAGAGAGTCAAGTTGTATTGCATCTTTTCTATGTTAAGACTCATGACGGCTTCACAAGGATCCAGTAGGACCTGTACGTTGATAGTTCTACCTCCCAGGAAACCAATCTCTGCACAGCAGTCAATCCCAGTACAGACTTGTGGGATCTGACAGGAGACTGAACTTGGCAGCGGTGATGGAACACCAGTATTTGGACACTCTATATAATAAGATAATACTCTTTGTTCATTCAACAGTTAGTTCATTAAGCTTTGTCCCAATAATGTATTCACATTTTTGAATTAAAATGCAGCAAACAACCACTGCTTCAAAATATCAATGTGTTTTACTTAAAACAATAATACCAACCATTCTTCCATCCATTGATGTTTGGCCTGTATAGAGAACTACTGCGGTCACACTGATCAGTTGTTTTAAGGAAGTCCTGTATTCCTAATGTCGATAATAGTTCAGAAGCATCTGCTGTTGACAGGGCTGAGTCAATACTTAAACCTTTGTCCAACAACCAGGAGGTTCCAGAAAAATCTGGAATGGAACATTAAAAAGTGTCATGTGGATTGCATGAAGGGCAAAATGTAGATGTCAGGGAATTCTACATAGATCATGATATTTATTGACACTTTTCATTCATGACAACCTATTTGACTATACAGTGAGTTTTATTTTCACACAAAAATGTTAAATTTGTACTGTACCTATCTGAAAGCCAGTGCCCCATTCACAAAGTGTTTTGGGAAGTTCGAAGTCCTTGAGCAAGTCTAGGGAATCTAAGACACAGGGTCCTACTCCATAACATACACTCAGGGTGGCTGATATTTTGTAAGCTTTCTTTGCTGGGATGTCCTCAATTTTAAACCTGAATTTTTAAAATAAATAGGAAATTTCAATACTGAAGAATACATTTACATTATGTAATAATGATATGTACATGTATTACAATGGATATGAGCATCAGTTACTTTTTTTTTCCTTTAAAGAAGCCTTAATTATTCCTTTTACATAACTTAATTTTGACAACTATTCAAAGGGGGAATTTCCAAGTCAAAAGGTTTGAATTCTTGTATCCTCCATTCACAATGCAGTATAATTTATGAATATATATATATATATATATATATATATATATATATATATATATATATATATATATATATATATATATATATATATATATATATTGTAAAATAAAACTTACTCAAACTGAATTACACTCATCAAGTATCTTTTCTCAGTTACACCTGTAAATTCAAAGAAACCATTCTTTTGAAAAGTAAATCAAAGATTTCCAATAGCCTTGTCATTCAACATGGTTTCAAACAAGCATAAATGATGCCAAAACAAGAATAATTTGATTTAACTTGCAGTTGTAACAAATATTTAATATACAAGAAAATCTGCTAAAATTTGTACTACATGTAGTACATGAATACATGCAGCTCTGGATTTCATAAAACTTTATGAGTTCTGACTTATTTCTGTTTTACATGCTTTCATAAGACTACCCAAGTTTGGACTTATTTAAGTCTTACATGTGAAATAAAATACATCTAGTTGTTATTAAAGGCAGAGAAATACTTTACCAAAAGAATAGTCATGGAGCTGTATTTTGATTTTGAGTTGTTCTACTTGGAATGTCAGGACATGGTTACAGTCATCTAGTTCCACTCCCACAGTGAGGTGACTCCTTAATACTTTATTTTCTTCAATACAACAAGTTACTCCAGTGCAGAAGGAAGGGATGTTACATCTCACATTGGATGGAAAGGTGGGGAGAGCATTGGTTAAGTCCTTCTTACAGTCTATGAAAGTGCAAATTGAAGAATGTACTTTAAACTAATGGGTAGCATTATGTTAGTGAGACAAATGAAAGATCAGAACAAACAAATTTTACAAACAGAAGGACTAATGTTATGTTTACCATTTTTCCATCCATTACTGTTGGCTGGACTAAAGGTCAGAGAAGTAAATGAACAAGGATCGGAACTTAAATAAGATCTGATTCCCAGCTCATTTAACAGCTTGTCTTTATTGACAAGGGAGAGAACTGATCCTGGACTGATACCAAGATTATTGTACCAGGCACCAAGGTCAAAATCTGTAAAGGCAAATATTAACATGATAAATAAGAACCAAGGTCAAAATCTGTAATTAAAGGCATATATTTACATGATAAATAAGACCCATGGTCAAAATCTGAAAAGGCAAATATTAACATGATAAATAAGAATGCTCATTTTCTTATTTGTTTAATCACACAGCATTCTTTTTTAGCAAGAAATGCCATACTTGGTGTAGAAAAACTTGCGGTCCAGTCACAGATTGATTTTGGCACCAGGGTGTTCTTCAAGACATCAACGTTGATCAAACATTTACTATCATCAGAGGCCTCAAAACAAGCTTTCAGTGTCAGGGATACTCTAAACTGCCTCTCCACAGTCAAATCTTCAATCATGTAACTATATAATAAAGAAGTCATAAAACAGTGTTCATGCAAAGAGTCTTTTAGGAATTGAAGGCTAAGAAGCAAATTTTGCTGAAAATGGGGGGGGGGGGGGGGGGTATAATCATAACTTACTCAATACGAATCACACTGTTCAAGTAAAACTGGTTCTTCACACCTGAAAATAAATAAAAAATAACACAAGGTAGCTAGAGATACATGTTTAATTCTCAGCAAATGTCAGAAAAAAAGCACATGCATTGACAAATGAAACAACTTTACATTTAATACATTACAAATTAATTCTTTCATGATACCAACCAAATGTTACATCTTTGAGACTGATGTTAAATGACAGCTTCTCAATACCAACTTCCATCCAATAGTTACAGGCATCCAATGTTAAATAAGTCTCAAATGATGTCTTCATGAATCCAACATCCATACAACAACTGACTGAGGTACAGGTGTCCTTTACCAGACATGTGACTGAGTCAGAGATTGGCATCATAGCAACTTCCAACTGGCAGTCTACAATTATGGTAGAAGTGTTAGTTGCCTATGGAATTTGGAATGTAATAAACATATGAACTAATACAGCTTTCTATGACTTAATCAATTACAGTGATCGTATACCTCAGAAATAAATGTATCTCTTAACCATATTTAGAAAATACTTAACCTTCAATACACTGCATGCCTTTATTTGATTTTATTAATTACTGATAATTATGTAAAAGCTTTGACCTTTTTTCCACCCACTGACAGCAGGACTGTATACTGGACCAGATCTATGACAAGGAATCTCCTGCATGTATTTGGCAATACCAAGTTCTTCTAGAAGTTTAGCAGCATTCAGGGTGGAGAGCTGGGATCCAATAGCAGCACCTATACTGTTGTACCAGTTTGCCAAGGAGAAATCTACATGTAGTATATAAAAACAAGACTATAAATATACAAACCCATGGGAAGGGCTCAAATTGACTTAGCCAGCTAGCAAGCCCCATCAATGTTTTTTTTTTTTTTTTTTACATTTACATGTATATACATTTGTAAAGAATAAAATGTGGGTTAAAAATTGAGAAGGGAAGACTGAGCAGATAGTTATACTGTAATAGGTCATTTGAGTGACTTTCTTATTATAAATAAAGCATCTGGAGCAAGGCTGCCAAGAAATTTTTTTCTGTTTGATTTTTGCCCATTTGCCCTGTGGGCAAGTGGATGAATTCAAAATGGGGCAAAGTTACTGAAGACAGATTCAGCTGTCTCAAGGTGAATTTAAAATGAGTCATCATCATGGGTGTGATTGGTTGAAAATAACACTGAGTAAAAATAACCCTGTATGCAGTACATCACCATTGCATATTTGATCCTAGTAGGGCTTACAGTTATATGAGTTGATCTGCTCCAAACAAGTCTGACCACTCCTCCAAAAAATTTAGGTCAAATGCAGCACCCAATTTCTAATACAAAAGTAATCAAGTCGTAGAACTTACAGTTATTTGGGAATAGGCCTGCTCCAAAACTTGGACTATCTTAAAGAAACATATAGTTCAGATGCAACCCTTAATGCATCATTTTCAAGGTTGGTTCAGATGAAGCATAGATACTTGGGAATGGACTTGCCCTAGGAACATAATGCTTATCATTCATCCATAAAATGTTGATCAGAAGCAACATTAAAGGTAAACATCCCTTGCATCATTTATGCAAGTTTGGTCGGGTGGTGCTGACAGTTACTTTGAAATAGACCTGCTCAAAAACCTTAAAATTGACTGGCAATATACATGTAGGTCAGATGTAACATTCAAGATCTGCTGGAAGTAAGAATAAGGGCCTAAATTTACTTGGAAATAGACCTGCTTTAATAGTTTACAGCTGTCCAAACATTGGAAAAGAAATGATCAGGTGAAGCATCCAAAACCTGATTGGTAATAAATTTTCATACAACGTACATGCACATGTATCATCCATGCAAGTTTGGTCACAGTAGGACTTACAATTATTAAGAATGAGATCCTTCCCAAAACTAATCTTGCTCCATATCTGAAACAAGAGGCCCATGGGCCACATCACTGACCTGCACACTGCACACATTGACTAGGAAAAGGCACAAATCAGTATTGAAATGTTTACGGGGGGGGGGGGGGGGACTTGATTTTAAACTTCCTGAGGATGCTTCCATAACAATATAACAAATGGCTTTGCTATTCTTGAACAGAAGATTTTTGAAGATTTTTTTCTTATAAATTCTTATGTAAAAATTTGATACCCCTACCCCCAGGGGTCATCATTTAAACAAAATTGAATCTACACTATCTGAGGATGCTTCCATATCAATATGACTAATTATGGTTTTTCTGTTCTTGTAAAATGTAAAACTTTGATCTCCCACTGTGGCCCAACCCTATCCCCAGGGGTCTTGATTTGAACAAACTTGAATCTACACTATGTAAAGAAGGTTTTCTATACGTTTAAACTTTTTTGGCCCAGTGATTGTTGAGAAGAAGATTTTTAAAACATGCCACCAAATGTTCACAATTTCTGAATTATCTCCCCTTGAATGAGGGTGTGGCCCTTCATTTGAACAAACTTGAATCCCCTTCACCCAAGGATGCCTTGTGGCAAGTTTGGTTGAAATTGGCCCAGTGGTTCTGGAGAAGAAGTCAAAAATGTGAAAAGTTTACAGACGAACAGACTACAAAATATGATCAGAAAAGCTCACCTGAGTTTTAAACTCAGGTGAGCTAAAAACATAGGTCAGAGGCAGCACATCAAGCATGACCTGGAGAATATTTCTAGATGCATCATAGCTACAAGTCTAGTGTTCATGTAAGGCTTATAGTACAGTCACTTTGAAAATTGACCAGCTACAAAAATTTGAGATGCGGACCTCAGGGATTTAGCATAAACTCATCTTAGCTTTGTTAAGGTAAGCTAAAAAGCAGTGATTTCCAAAGATGACAAACCTGGTAATGTAAAGTTAAGGTTCCAGTTACATCCTGGTTTTGGTATCCTCTGTTTGTCAAACAATACAGACTCGTATATACAAGTTCTCTCCTCAAGACAAATCTTTATTTTTGCTGTTAACTCTAAGTTACTCCTATCAACATCTTCAATCCTGTACCTGTTTAATGTAAATTAGCAAAACAACCTCATGAAATTTACATCTGGACAGGATACAGTGCTTTGATACAATAGCAAGCACATGTAAAATACACACGGAAATAATTACTATGCAGTACGTTGTTACTGTACTTACCTCAATTGGACCACATCCATCAAGCTGAAGCTGTCTTCCACACCTATACATTACAATAAAGATTCTTATACTTTTAAAATATCAAGTAAATAGAATGGAGGGCTTAAAAAATTATCAACTTGTTGCTCAATTTCAAAAAATCAAAGGAAA